>NC_088178.1:22060641-22366356 GCF_028769735.1 Zonotrichia leucophrys gambelii | reverse complement strand
GAAGAGTTAATTAGGGGGGTTTAATGAAAATAAATTTGGACCTTAAGTGTTTAACTATTAGCCTAGTTAAGATACTGCATGCACAGCAGACTGAGTGACTGTACTTGTAACAAAACATCCTTAGCTACAGTCTGCCAGTTATTAAACACTTATTCACAGGGATTTTGTAACACAATTTTCTGCTTCTTTCCTTAGAAGGAATTAAAACAGCTGCCTTCACTTCCCTCCACTGTTGTGCCAAGGACTGAGGGAAATCAGACAGAATACTGTAAAAAGGTATTTTTCTCCCTTGCATAAGGAATTTTGCTACAAGTGTCATGGATATGTGACTTACCCATGTGTTTTGCAGTACTGTAGTGTGCAAAAAGTGTGGTTTTTATCAAGATAATGCAGATAGCATGCTTTAAAGCTAATAATAAGATAATTTTGCTCTAATTTGTTCCTGTGTATGTGCAAACAGGAAAGTGCCCTGGTCTGAGAGAGGGGTATTTTGTGTTCTGACTGGGTTAGTAGTAAAAAGAGTGAAACCAATATCTGACTAATTATAGGTGTGCTTTGCTAAAGTAAATGAAAATAAGTTAAAGGCTTTTAGTGGAGTGGATTTTATGGCAGGTATTTGCTAATCTGAGCAAACTTGGGAGTGGCATGTACTGAGTCACACTGTAATGAGGTGTGGAAAACAGTAATTCAGCAACCAAAAAAAAATTAAAAGGTTAATGTGTAGGTGTTTAGCTGAATAGGTTGGAAGAGAATGACTGCATTTACTTACATTTAATACAGTCAATATCTTCCTCAAAAATAAATCCTGTATATAAATATGCCCAGTACATGCTTTTTTGGGAAAAATCATTGTTGTGCTTACAAAGCTTGACCTGGAAAATGAGATGAATAGGCTTTCTGTGTTCACTGCACAGCTGAAGTGATTATATTAGCAACAAAGAGGTTAGCCCTGGGGAAGAATCTCAGTTTCAAACTTTTAGAAAGTTAGAATAACTTTCTGGAAGCTTCCAGTTGGATGTTTTCAGTGGTGTCAGAGGAGAGCCAGCCTGAAGCCTGCCCAGTTAAACTGGGTCAGTCGTGTTGTTAATAGCAGGAGTTGCTGCAGAGGTTGGGTAAACTGACTCAGGCTCTGTTTATATTTCAGGAAAGCCAGGCACTGCATGCAGCTTTGGAACAGCTAAATAATACTGTAGTGGTGTACCAAAAGTTGAATGACATCAAGCTTCTAAATGTGGATTCAGCCATTGGCAACCTCAGCCGGAAAGTTACGCTGTTGGAAAACTCTCCCCTGGTTGTGAAAAACCCGGACAAAAGAGAGAACTCATCCACCATCGTGGTAAGGGTTTGGTGGCTCAGGGTGTCCCCTCAGGCTGCTACTTCCCTTACACTGCAGATACAGCTCTTCAGAGCTAACTCAAGAAAATGTCAGAGTGAAACTTGAGATACTTAGGAGTTCATTTAAAAAAGGCTGGAGTTTGTTCCTGAACAGATAGCCAGCTTTAAGAGTGTCTCAGAAGCAGTATTTAATTTCTTTCCTGCAGTATCTACAGGAAAGTGTCCAAAATACTGTGACATTTAAGAATTGGATGGTTGTTTTATGAGGCAGGATTCACAAACTGAGCTATGTTTCAGGAATCACTCTGGCATAGATATGTTAAGACCCACTGAGGGGCTAAGTGAGACTCTACATTTGTTCAACAGTGGTTAAATTCTAAAAAAAAACAGTAATAAAAAAAAACCTTATAAATAAGTTCATAAATTCTCCTTCATAAATTCTTCCAGTGTTTTCTGTTGGCCACACTGGGGTCAGTCTGTGAGAACATGTTCTGTATGTTTAACAATAAAGGCACATGCTGACGTTGCTGTGGTAAATTATATAACCCATTTTTATGACTTCATGTTTATTCTATAATCTATCTGCCCTGGCTTATCTCTGCTTAATGTTTGCCAAATTTGAAAGAAACTCTGTTGTAGAAAATAAAAAGCACATGAGTAAACTCTCCTCTGTTTTTTCTCTAGGGGAATAATGCAACTACCTCTCTAAATGTGGAAAATGAAGATCAACTAGATAGTGAAACTCAGTCAAAAAAAGAACTGAAGGTAAAGTAAAGAAATACAAATTACACTGGATTAGTAGAGCATGTAATTGTCTTTCTAAAGATGTTTTAAATGGACCTTAATTGAGCAAAGGTCTGCAAAGAGGCACTAATGGAGTCAAGGACTTGCTGAGAGCCCCTCTCAGTTATGTTCCATCACTGGCTGGGAGTGAGTACAACTGAATGGCCAAACTGTGGGCTTGGCATAGGAGGTGATGCTGCTGAGTTTAGTTTCTTCTGCTGGAAAGAAGATGGGTGAGTGAGCAGGCTGCACTGTCATTTCTGGGCTTGTACTGATGTGAACTCAACCTGTCCTTGGGAATATTCCAATTAATAGAGTAAGGGAGCTGCAGATTAAAAAATATGGTTGTTTTATTTTAGCAGAGATGCAGTGGCTCCTGCACAAAGGCATTCACTAGTGCAGACAAACCTTTGAAACAATGATGCAGTTTAGTTAATGTGTAAGTGCTCACTCCCAAGTATGCTTGACTGTTTTGTGTTACACCTTTCCAGTGTCTTGCTCTTTCCTGTAGGAAATACAGAAAGTAAACATCAGATGCTTTTGAAATGAGTGTATGCAAAATAATTGACTGTTTTTCAGGTTGAGGTACTGATTCTGCTGTTTTCCTACAGACCATGTGAATTTATTAATTGTATCTTCCTATAGATTATTTATTTATTTATTGTTTTAAAATCTTGTTTATAATTTTAAACTCGATCAGCCTGGATGCCTCAAAGTCAGTCAGAAGTGCTGACATATTTTAAATTACTACCTTTTCTGGTCTTCTGCATTTACTGTAGAGGTGCATTTAAAGATTTTTTTTTTTTTGGCACATATGCAGGAAGCAGGAACTACTAGAGATCCTCAGGTATCAAAACTAAAAGAGACTCTTCAGCTGATCAGTGCTCTCACAAGCAAGTCAGAAAATGACAGACCCATTGAGGCATCAAAGAATGGTAAGAATATCTTGTAACAGTAATCCATAAACCTGGAGCTTCCCTGTGTAATTCAAAGAATTACTAATTAAGGTGGATAATTAGACTGTTCCTTAATATTTTGATGAAGGCTTTTTAGTTAAAGTGGTAGGAAACTGATGTTGCTAAAACAGAAAACTGTGTATGACTCCAAAAGTTTGAAGGTGATTTAAAAGGTGTATGGCAGGATTCACGTGGATCAATAGCTGGTATTTGAGGGCAGGCAGTGATTAACTAAAACTTTATACCCAGTAACATCTGGTTTTGCTTTTTCAAAATGTAAGTGTGACAGAGAGGAAAGGTGTCTGCCTCTGCTGACTTCAGTTCTGCACTTGGCTGAACATCAGATTTTTTAATACTTCATTACAATAGAACTGTGCTGCTTGTTCTTTCCAAGCAGGTGCTTGGAAACCTACACCTTGTTGTTGGGGAATGTTGGTATTGATAAGGTGAAAGCAACCCAGATGCAATTTGCTTAATGAAGCTTCTTCAGCACCCTCAGAGTGGGGAGCAGAAAACACTCCCAAGTAATTCTTTTTATGGGAGTTTATAAATAGTAAGTAAATAAACACCTCCTAGTACAGAATGAAAGATTAAAGCTGTGTGACTGTTCTTTCAATTAAAGTAAAAAGGGACAACACTGCTACATTCTGAAATATTGCAGCTACAATATTGCTACATTCTAAAATATTCTTATCCCATGGAGCTGCTGTGATTTAAAAAAATCACTTTTGTTGGATTTTTGTTTGGTTTAGGTAGCTGTAATTCTGTGGAATTAGTAAGACTAATAGAAATTTTTTTGTAACAGTTGAAGGTAGTCAGACTACTACAGCAAAGCCCACAGACCTTTCAAGGGTGGCTTCAAGGTCAGCTGGTGACAACACAGAGAGAAATGGGCAGCTGAGCCATCTGTCCTTGCCAGGAATTTCCAGCATCGAAGGTATGTCCATTTTGGGCTGACCTTTTCTTCTGAGTATTTCGTGTAGATGTTTAGGAGAGGATAAGTATAAACATTCTGGGAGGTGTGAGGTCAGTTTTAAAAGCTTGAGGATAATGTTGTTTTTTTTTTTAAAGCAATTAAGAAAAAAACTGAAAGAAAAGCATGTAAAAGAAAAGAAAGTGATTTTTAAGCAGGAGTGTGCATTATTAGTGAATTATAATTGTTTTGAGTACCAAAGTATTACACTGAGTGCTCCAGAGACTGGGAGGAAAGTCAAGGGCAGAATTAACATGCTGAAGGAAACAGAAGTAGCTATGAGTATGTATGTTCTGGGGCTTTTTTCTGGTCTGTATTTTTTTTTCCAAGAGAACACTGCCTGGTCAGATGAATGGTTTCTGGATCTTGCTGTTCAGTCTCTTCAGCTCCTGAAAGGGTAACTCTTTGCATCAGGAAGTGAATAGACACTTTTCCCTTTATATCATCCATCCTGTTGGTATAGCAACAGTCATTCAGAGCTTGCTTTTGTGGGGGATAACTGCATCTGTATGCAGTTAGTGGTTGTAAAATGGGCTGTTAGTTGTAGCCCAAAATGGGGATTACTTTCTTCAGATTTAGTGTAATTTAATCAAGAAATGTTCGTGCTTTTTTCTCCTAAACTGTTACCAGCAGCTTGTGACAACACAGGAGGCTCCTCACTCAGAGATGCTGTTTGTAATCACTGGGTGCTAAGAGACAATGCTGTAAAACTGGGAAAGCAGCTTATAGGATATTCCTGTGGGTTTAGAGGAGCTGTTTCTCAGTCCTTGTTCTCTTTGCAGATCTTCAGAAACTGTTTGAAAAAGCACCTGCAGATGCTGATGGAAAACTCTCTTACAAAGACCTTCAAAAGCTGTTTGGCTCCACAGCCCAAGAATCAGAGAGCTTTAAGGAGTTTGACACAGATGGAGATGAGAAATACACACTGAAAGAACTGAGATCAGCATTAGGTCTATAGGGTGTATGTTTAGGAATGTGATATTGGTGGATGTTACTGTAGCTAAAGGAAGCTACAGACATGAAAATCTATGGCTGCACTTTCCCAGTGTTTGACTGATCTTTGGAGCTAAATTACTGTACACATTGCCACCTCTTTTTCAGTTGCATTTATTGAAAAGAAATTTACAAATTTATATGTCAATAGGACATAATATTGGGACTTTGTTAAAATCAAGAAAATTCCCAAACTTGGAAACATTTTCCTCTCGTTATTTCCTTTTCAAGGGAGTTATTGCTTATAATTTAAAATGTGTACATACTAAAATAAAACTATGGTTTTATATTTCACTGAAATTTGCCTTAAATTAGAGAGCTGCACTTTATGTAGAGCAGAAGGGAAATCTGTCTTGTGAAGATGGGCTGCTTCTGCTTGTAAATATTTGAGATAGAGTAAATTATGCATATTTAAGGACAAGTTGTGTCAGGGGCTGTGTTGGTAGTAATCTGTTTATAATGAGAGACTGAGCCTGGAATGGAGGTTTAAGAGATTCAGCTAAATTTCTGATTTTTACTAACTATATCCATGAATAAATTTGGCCTCAGAGGAAAGCAGGAGGGGTAAGTCCTGCCCATCTATAGCAGGATGTATTTTTAAAGGGAAGAGTTGAAAGTGTTTTTATATCATGAGCCTACAGGAGCAATTAACTTGCTGAGTGCTTGAGTTTTCACTTCAGCGTTGTTTAGGCTTTGCTGTGTTGCATTCAGATTATATTTTGTGAGATGAGCCTGTCTATTTATTTTTTTTAAATGAACATATTTAATAGCTTTAATAGATGCTTAAGAGGTAAAAGCCTCCAGTGCAGCCTGCTGAGCAGCACCTGAGCAGTTCATATCTCAGTGGTGCTCTGGTACACTCCAGGAGTGTGAGCAGGTGGGAAGGCCCAGAGAACACTTGGGAGCTCTTTCCTGGCTATTGTGACCGTGATCCCTTCTTGGTACCTTTATTTTTTGTCTCCTTGCCAGCAGAAGGATGTAAAAAGCTGTGTAGGCATGTGCAATCCCATCATCATTCTGTACTGACACATGGTTTGTAAGTGAGGTTTCCTTACTAAAGGAACTTAGATCATAGTAGTGGATCTAAACACAGAGTGTATTTATCACCTTCTGGAACATTGAAAAATTACTTTTGCAGAGGGGATTCTCTTGCAGGGTAGATGAGGGCCAAGTTGGGTAATTGTGCTCACAAATATCGCTGATCTTGTTAAGAGTTTTTGCATGATTAGTGAGTTGAAATTTCCCACCTCGCTGAAACATCAGCTTATGAGGAAGTCAGTTCATAAATGTTGACTTTTATATTACTTTAGACTGGATGTTTTATCAATAATTGTATTTTGGAAGTATGAATCAGCAAAGGAATGTACAAATTGGAGCCCTGTTACCCATTTCCTAGGCTTCTTTCACTGTTGCTCTTCTATCCTGTTTGGGTAATGCAGATGCCACCCAGTACCAAAATGCTTTTGATGTGACATTTGAAAACACCGTATTTAAAAACAAAACCAAACCAACCAACCTTGGCTTCAGAGAGGACAAGAAGCCAACACTTGCTTCTTGCCACTTCCCATACCCTTTTATACATTACTGTATAAATCCTTAACCAAATAAAGAAAAAAAAAGCAATAAAATGTAACCATTCTGATATTTTATTTGTACATAATGTATCATAGCCATATGCCAGAGTTTGCAAAATATTTTTGGAAGTTTATTTGTATGAAATTTAACTTTATCTTAAAATTTAAAAGATTATAGTACTGCCTTGTGAAAATCTTTTAGTGTTTTGTTTTGTTGCAGTCTGCTTTATTTTTAGAAGGCTTTTCAGCAAGCAGTAGTGAAAATGCCAGCTAAACCTGCTGTGTGCTGTTGCACTGCCTGTGCCCAGGGAGCTCAGCTGGTCACACTGCTGGGACACAGCTGCCCAGGGCTGCTTCTTAACTTGCATGTGGAGGGCACAGTCAATGGCTGATTGCTGGGGTCACTTGTAGGATGGGCTTGTGCTGTCACTTAGACAAAATCCGAGCATTCCTAAGTACAGTGGTCTGTTCTGTGCTGCAGCCTGGGGACACCGGTCCCATCCCAGTGAGGTTTCTGCTATGCCGCTGTTCTCCATCCCGCACGCTTCCCAAAGCCCGGGTGCCAGGTGTGGGCAGGGCTCTCTCCCGTGTTTATTCACAGTGCAGATGAAAAGTCGTGAGTGTAGTAAATACACTGGTCGGATCCCCTCCCTGCCCTAACTCGTGCAGCTGCTGATGTGGTACCGAGGGGCGGCTGGATGCTCTGGGCAGCGAGTCCTTGAGAAAAATGCGATATCTGAGTGAAATCAAAACCAATGAAGTTGTGAGAGCAAACTGTAACAGAAAAAGAGCTCTGCCCTGCCGAGACTTGCTGCTGTGCCGTGATTCCTGGGTTCGCTTTCGGGCTGTACCTGTGGATTTGGGTGACCACTGTGTCCCTTCACCTGCGCCGGGAGCGGGGCCGTGCCCACCGCGCTTGTTGGCTCCGCGGCGCTCCAGCATGTAACGCGGCTTTGCTCTCAATAAAAGCTCCTTCCCAGCGTGCGGCTGCGGCCCGTTCCTGGCGGGGGAGGTGGGGCGGAGCGCGGGCCGAGCTGAGCGGAGCGGAGCGGAGCGCGGGCCGCGCAGAAGGGAGAGCGGAGCAGAGGGCAGGCCGGGCTGAGGGGAAAGCGGAGCGCGGGCCGGGCTGAGGGGAGAGCGGAGCGGAGGGCAGGCCCGGCTGAGGGGAGAGCGGAGCGCCGGCCGGGCTGGGGGAGAGTGGAGCGGAGGGCAGGCCGGGCTGAGGGGAAAGCGGAGCGCGGGCCGGGCTGGGGGAGTGCGGAACGGAGGGCGGGCCCGGCTGAGGGGAGAGCGGAGCGCGGGCCGGGCTGGGGGAGAGCGGAGCGGAGGGCAGGCCCGGCTGAGGGGAGAGCGGAGCGCGAGCCGGGCTGGGGGAGAGCGGAGCGGAGGGCAGGCCGGGCTGAGGGGAGAGCGGAGCGCGGGCCGGGCTGAGGGAAAGCGGAGGGCGGAGCGGGCTGCAGGAAGGCGGAGCGGGCTGAGGATGGGGTAGCGGAGGGCGGATGAGCGGAGCGGAGCGCGGGGCGGGCTGAGAGGAGGTGGGCGGAGCGCTGGGCGGGTGAGGGGAGCGGAGCCATGGCGGTCCCGCTGTGCCAGGGCTGGGGCCTGGGGGTGGCCCTGCGGAGCCGCGCCGCGCTCCGGCCGCTCGGGCTGCTGGCACCGCCGGCACGGGGCGTGCTGGGGCCGGCTGCGGGATCAGGAACGGCGGCAGGATCGGGAACAGCAGCGGGATCGGGACAGGAGGCGCTGGAGGAGAACCCCTTCTACGGGAAGTACCGGCACAAGATCCAGGAGCTGCGGAGGTGGGCCCTGAGGGAGGGAGGAGGAGGAGAGGCGGGGCCGGGGGGGTGGGCGGGGTTTTGCGGAACGGGCGGGCCTGGGGAGCGCTTTCCTGAAGGAGAGATGTCCTGCTATAGCTTTTCGCCCTCTTGAGAAACTCGATTAGTTTAGGCCAATTGCCTTGAAATTGACATGTAGTTGACAGCAGGTCAGTGAGGATCGTCTCCCAGTGTGGTCATATTGATAAGAGATAGTTCTGTGAAGATTAATCACTCAGCAATGCTCTCCACCTTTGTAAACCTTTGGGACAGGAAAAGGATACTCCAATTTTGGAAACCTTTGGAGCAGTCAAAGAGTATTCCAACTTACAGGCTTCCATCTTATTATAAAGGAGGATTTGAACAGAAAATGAGTAGGCAGAAGTTGAGTCTTATTTTAGGTGTAACTTGATCTGCTGGCCGGGTAACAATGAGAACAGCCCATAGAAGAATCATGGGTTTGAATTATCCTGATAAAGATGGATTACCTTCCTTAGCAATATAAATCAGTGAACCAAAAGAATTCACAGACTCACTCACAGAACCATGGAATGGCTTGGGTTGGAGAGCACCTTAGAGATCAGCCACTTCCAACCCTCCTGCCATGGGCAGGGACAACTTCCACTGGGACAGGTTGCTCAGAGCCCCATCCATCTGGGTCTTGTTGGAATGCAGTGCCAAAAACAAATCCAAAGCCTTGGGTCATAGGAGATGTTGTGCAACAGCTTTCACAGTTTCTTAACTCTGCATTGATTTTTCCTGTTTATCATCATAATTAAAAACTTAAGGTTATTTAAAAGCAAACTGGAATGTTTTAGTTATATGAATTTATGTCCAGTTGGACAAGGAGGAGGGAGGAGGACTAGGATGATCCTTGTGGGTCCCTTCCAACTTGAGCTGTGCCATTGCTCTGTTGTACTGTTAACAGTCCCTGTTCCAATTCAGGTCCAATCCAGATGTGTTTGAATCCCGCATGGAAAAAAGAAGTGAAGTGAAAAAGCAGCCCGTGGGACATTCCAAACAAGGAGAGTTTATCAGATGCATGGAGGAAAAGGCAAGGACAATTTTCTTTGTAAATCACATACACTGAAGCTCTAATGCTATTTTTATGGGATCAGAGTAATGCTACAAACTGGAAGTATCCCTATCAGAAGGAGCTCTGAAATTTCACTGTGTGATGGCTAAAAGCATTGTTCTGTACTCCTCTGTATTTTTTTTAGACTGTAAATTCCCTGCTTGAAACCTTGTTTAATTAGTTCCAGATTAGTTTGGCCTGAAGAATGACACAATCCTGCATTTATCATTTCTTAGTGAAAGCAAGAAAACAGTTCAATAATATTGGATCCAAAATGCACAATAGTTTCCTTTTGACGAATCCCTTGTGGCCTTGAAATTCATAATTCACATTAGGTTACTAATCTTATTTACTCCACCTAATCAATCACTTGTTTTATTAAACTGCAGTGATCTTCAAGTATCTTTAGCTCCCACTGAGGAGTTTTTGTCAGCAGGCAGGTTGTGTGTGGCAGGGAAGGCAAATCAATGGTATTAGCTGTAAAACTAAAGAGGAATGTTTTCTTGCAGGCAGAAGGCTTGGCCAGCAAGACATCAAAGGGAGGATTCACAAAGGATAAGGTAAGAGAAATGACCCAAGTGTTAGGAGGGTGGCAAGGCAAGGGTGTGGATTAACTTGTATTGCCATAGCCAGTTTCAGTCAAGAACACTTTGATATAAACCTGGTGTTCCTTATGCTGCATTTGGGTGTAAGATCTTGGTTTACTGTTGGGATCCCATTCAACCTTAAAACTCCTGGCACTCTGGGTTTTTATTACTCTGTCCTTTTTCTGTGCTCCTTTTTCTGGAAATTCTTTACAATTGGGGAATCTGTTCTGAACATGAAATGGAAAGGGTTAAGCTCCTTTTACAACATGGAAATACATTTGCAGTGATCAGCCAGCCCAGGGACAAGAGAATTCTATTTCACATTCCTGTATTTCGGTGACTCTTGAGTGTAAATCTGCCGAAGAGCACATCTTTGAGATGGCTGAAGGCAAAAGCTGCTCCTCTTGCAGCTTGCACAACTGGAGCAAAGCATGTGCTGTCTCCTGAAAGAATCTATTCTGCCTCAGTGTGTGAATCCACTTCTCAGTGTGTTGCTGCTGTATTTTATTTGGCAATTAGAGGGACTAAGTAACACTGTAAATTGAATTAAGTTCCCCTAGGTTGATTTTGTTCTCTGTAATTGCATCCATTCATTCTTGATTCTTACAAGGTCAGAGAACTGCCATCATGCCAGATTCTTTATGCTTTCTCTTGCAGACACTTGATTCCATTCTTAATGTTGAGATGGTGAAAGAAAAATCAGCAGAGGAGATAACACAGGTGATGGATTTAAATGGAATAAACTTTGCTTCATGTCTGTGCTTAATAGTAACCTATGTCTAAGGATGGAAATTTTACTTAGACTGAAAAGTAAAACACAGCTGTGAATGTATATTTACAAAAAGCATATTCACCTGGGTATCCATAGGAGAAGATAAAGTTTTCTCCATCTAGCTAAGTCCTCCTAAGGGGTACAGGTACACTGGGTATTGCCATCCTGCTGTGGTGAAGAAAAAGACTGTTAACACAGAGGAGCATCATGCAAAGACTTGTCTTCTGTTGAAAATGTTTTGTATATTCTTTCTTTAGAAAAACACCACCAAAAAAGTCCACCAACCAAAAATCACTAGTGTGATTTCTGGGAAAGATGTGAGAAGCACTAATGATGGTTAATGAATACTGAGCCACCTCTGAGCCCACTCTTTACTCTGTTACCTGGTTGGCATCTGTCCCTTGGTGCATCTGGAACCTTTGCAGAAGTACCTTGCATTAGCAGGAAAGTCAGGCTTGATTGAAAAATTACTTCCCAAAATGCTTACAAAGGTCAGCTGATGTTTTAAAGCATTTAACATTACTGCTAAATGCTGGACTTTAACTGTATCTCATCTTCTTTGTTTCCTACAGATTTGGAATCAGTATTTTTCTGCAAAAGACACGGTTTATGCTGTTATCCCTGTAAGTAGTTCTGCTGTAGTTCTGCACTTGAAAAGCCAGCATGCAAAGCTTTCCTTTCCAACTGACATTCTGCTGCTTTTAAAAGCAGTCAGTAAAAGAAAGTGAGGTTTCAAGAACAAACTTGCTTGCTGAGTGATTTTATTGCCCCAAACAAAGGCTTTTGTTTTCAGAAATGCATACCCCTTTTTTTCTCACTCAGAGTCTCAATAAATCAAGGACCTTTTTCTGCACACCTGGCTGGAATTTCCAGGCTTATTTTAATACAAGCCTCCAACACTTTTTGCAAGGCCCTAGTGTTTATTAAGTAGCATTTGTATTTTTAGAGTTCTTTTTCTCAGAGTTGCCTTTTCCTTTGCCCTCTTCCCCAGCACAGGCAGCTGCCTCAAGGTTAATGTGGCAGTCCAAGAACACTTGGCTGGTAACTTACATGTGGCTGATCACTTAGGACTTATTTCATACATTTACAATTATTGGCAGCACTGTCTTTCCTGAGATTGCAGGGTGTTTCCTGAGATAAGATCATACTTCTTACTCCTGGTAACTTTTCCAGATGCTAATTGTTCTTAGTTTGCATTAGGCAGAAGGAGACTTTTTTCACTTCGAGGATTTCTCTTTATTTTTTCTTCAGGGTCGTTCTGTGATTGTGATCTCTTAAATCTGTCTTTTCACAACTGTGTGTTCCTTGAGTTCTTGAAACCTCATTTAGATCTGGGGTCTGATTTGTGATTGTGTTGGCCCTTTGAGTTGCAGCTGAACTCAGTGGCAGGGAGTGTTCTAGATGTGTGATGTGCTGAATGCTCCGAAAGTGGAAGTGTGGGGTTTGAAGTCAAGCAGCCTCATGTTTTGGTTTTCCCAACATGTGGATATTGTGAAAATAGTTTGATTTGCACTTTTACTGTAGCAGAGGGCCAAAGCCAGGGACTCCAGTTAAAATGTAGGTCTTTCATTAGTGGGGCTGGCACTGTGCTTTGGTGCACTGTTTTAGGAGGAGTGTTGGAAGCTTTTTAAGACTTCAGTGCAAACCAGATCCCAGGCACGTTAGGAAGCAGTTCATGGTGTCATCGAGGAGAAAAAAAAGCCCTTTGTCTTTTGCCAGAAGCTTTTTGTTGGCTGAAAGAAAGGCCTTACATAATTCTCCCATGCTCTAAAGTACACATGAAGGAATTTCTTCTTGATGAATGGCATATGTTTTCTTTCCTGAACACCTAAGAGTAGATATTAATACAGTGCTGGGAAGCAAAAAAAAAATTAGGCAAAAGATTTGGGGAAACACAGAGAACACAATGAAATTGCCAGATTTCATCAGGGCTGAAATAGAGTTGAGGTTTTAATTTAAACCTAAGCAATAAGTATGTTATTGAGTGTATAGATGGGCTGCATTTTTATACTAAGAACAGATGACAATGATGTAAATCCACAATTTGGAGCCAGGCATGTGTTGTCTCCCTCAACTGTTGACACTACATGATGCAGTGAAGCAATTACTGAAAGAGGATGTAAGCCTCAGGCTTGGGGCCCCCACATCCAAGGCATGAAGCTCTGGATCCAAAGATTTTGCTTCTGCATCTTAGAGACAGCCTTGTTAAAGCAGGATGCTGATGACTTTTAGGTAAATAAGAACTAAATGCAGCTTTCCAGGCACTCATTGCCATCTGTCCCCACAGTGGGACCTTCTCCAGATGGAAGCTGTGCCCTCTAAAGGTTAATGAGGTGATTGTGAACAGCTCTGCATCCATGTTTGTGTTACTGAAATTGAACTTCTCTTTCTCCTTCCCCAAAGGCAGACAAGTTTGATTTGATGTGGAAGAGAGCCCAGAAGTGTCCATCGGTACGTACAGCAGCGTGTGGTTGTAGAGCTGTAATGCTTCTCTTCAGAGCCTGATCCATTAACTTTTGACCCTCCTGTGTTCATACCCATTGTATCAGCCTGGTTAGTAAAATCCAGGTTCAAACACTTGTCCTGGTGCTCAGATAAAGCAGTGCCTATTCATATGTATGAAATATTGTGATTTAGATAGAAGAGATGGAGGGTCGAGAGAGCAGCAGCACAGAATCTCCCAGGGAATGGAGACTTTACTTGGCTGATGCATTAGTCCTGCCTACTTCACTTGCCAAGAGTAAGACCAAATGTATCTGGCTTCCCAAGCTACTTGGAGATTGGGAAGTTATTTATAGCCTGAAGTGCGTTTCTGTGCATTCAGTCAGGTGTCCTGCAAGATTTTCTGCTCCCATGTTGTCCTTCCCTTGGTGGGGTAAAACGAGCAGATCTGTACCTGTGGAGCTGGATAGGCTGTGAATGTCTAGAGAGGAGATGCTTGCTGCCTGTTCTGAAGCAGCTGATAAAATGACAGGATTAAATGCTCTGCTCCTTACCTTATATTTGACCATTTCTGCTGTTAGTTTTCTAGGTGAGAACAAGAAAGTCAGAGGCTGAATGTTCTCCACTCTCCTTTTCTTTTTATGTCTCAAAATACTGACAAAAGTATTTGTCAAGATACTTGTTACTTATTCACTTACAATGAATTAATACTGGTAGGGTAATTCTGTTTTATTGTGTGCTTTGAAGTCTGATTCTTGCTGTCTTGTCACTTGTGGTGGGACAAAGAAACTCTTTTTTCTGTTGTGCTTCTCTCACTAAAGCATTAATGCTTGAGGCCGGTGTGACACAGGCATCATTTTATTCTGTGTAAGGGAAAATTGGTTTGTTTTTTTTTTTTTTAATAATTTCTCTGCAGTTTCTATATGCTTTGCCAAGAAAAGAAGGCTATGAGTTCTTTGTGGGGCAGTGGTCTGGAACAGAATTACACTTCACTTCCCTGATAAATGTTCAGGTGAGTGTTTGAGACAAAAAGTTGAAAACTGACTTAGGATCCAGAGATAGATAGTATTAGCATGTAACAATATATGTTATTTACTGAGTAGTTTAGCCAACAGGTTGTCTAGCTTAACTTGAAAAGAATTCTCACAATAATAGGTGTTATTAATTATGTTTTAATTGTACATTAGTTACAGGTAAATTAGGAAGGTTATGGGTATTAAGTGTCTCTGTAGTGTAGAGGATAATGAGGTAGAAATTTAGTAGACCCTAAACAAGCAAGAGGCAAGCTTTTTAGAATTGTTTGTGCAAGCTACTTAAAATAGTAGATGCTGTAAGATTAAATACTTTCCTAAAAATTATGGGTTCTTTTAAATGCAAAATGGTCTTTAGTCAAGTTAAAAAACAACCTAACTCTGCAAATCCCTTTTTTTCTGTAAATACCAAGAGTAATGAATTTCTAATTGGAACTGACCCTTAAGCCCTGGGAGGGAACTGCCTCTGTGGCAGTTAATGCCCAGAGTTTTGTAGTCAAGCACCCAGATCTGCAGTGGAGTGAAGGTTTTTATGGGATACTGACAGGTTTCTTTCTCTCCTTCAGACCCAGGGTGAAACTGCTCCAAGCCAGTTGGTCTTGTACCATTATCCTGATCTGCAGAAGGAGAAAGGGATAGTACTAATGACAGCAGAAATGGACTCCAAGTTCTTGGTAAGAGAAGTCTGCTCATTGGCTTCCTTCATTTTACGCTGCAACTCCTACAGTTTTGAATTAAAATTAAATTACAGTGAAGCTTTTCAAAGACCCTTTGCCAAAGAATGGTCTCACTCTCTTTCTTTAACCTAATGTACTCAAGGCTAGGGAAAGCCAGAAGAGAATCATCAGTCTTTGGTAATTTCAGTTCATGCATTCTTTTTTTTAAATTTGAGTATTACAGTTGATAGCTGTAAAAGAACAAAGCTGCTGTTTTTTTAAATGAAAGCTGTTGCTACCTGCAAACAAATTAAAACAGCGTTTGAAGCTTAATCCTGCTTGTCAAAGCAGGAGACTCCAGAGTTGTGTGTTCAGTGTGTGCACACCTGTGCTCTTTGCCTGTGTGTGGGCACAGCATTATTGGCATAACTATACCAGTGCCTGGACTGGTGGCACTGGGCACTGTAGTGGTGGAACAGAATGATTAAAATATCCCTCCTCTAACTGACCTCCTGCCCCCCCTTCTGAAACAGTGAGTGGAGTAACTGGTGATGCTTCTCTTTTTCCCTGTTGGATCTCAGAGCAAACAATCTTTGCAAGTAGGTCAGCTGTAAGAAGGGAAAAATGAGGATGTGGTGCATCTTGGAGTGGGCAGGGATCACAAAAGCCACACTTGACCTCTGAGGCAGATGCACAACAGGACAGTTGCTGAAACACACGGTGCTGGAGTGTTTAAGTAGGTCAGGAGCCACAGGGAGGTGCTTTGTTAAGAGATTTGCTGAACTAAGGTGGCTTGGAGTTGAGCCACGTGGCGAGCAGGAGTGTGGCATTTCTCTTCCAGTGGGACAGTGGCACAGCCTCACCCTGATGGTGATAGCTCTGTTCTCCCTGCCAGGATGCCCAGTGCTTGTGACTCAGCTCTGTTCTCCCTGCCAGGTGGTCCCTGATGCCCAGTGCTTGTGACTCAGCTCTGTTCTCCCTGCCAGGTGGTCCAGGATGCCCAGTGCTTGGCCAACCAGGTGCAGCTGTTCTACGCCACGGATCGCTCCGAGACCTACGGATTGGTGGAGACCTTCAACCACAGATCCAGTGAATTCAAATACATGGCAGTTATAGCAGAGCTTGAGCAAAGTGGCCTTGGAAGAGAACTGAGACCTGGGCAGGCTTCTGACAAGTCATAGAGCCTGGCCTGGGGCGAAAGGAGCCAGCACAAGCCGGTGGTCCCAGGGGGAGTGGCCCAGTGTGTTCTGTTTTACAGCTTGGATTTGGCCACAGAAGGAGTCTCAGACATCCTGGGAGAGTGACAGTCACACCTGTCTGACACTGATGCAAGATGAGGACTTGGGCCATTTGAACAACAGTAACTAATTGCTAAAAAATGGAGCCCAGCACTTCAGTATAACTTCATCAGAATGAGCCATTTTCCAAGTCTTGTAACTTCCTGCTGCCTGCTGGATTGTGGAAATCTGAAATAAAGTGACAAAAGGGGAGCTATGTAACGGCTGTACTGACATCAGGAAAGAGATGACAAGCAATGTTTCTTCTCAGTAAATGCATTTTAAAAGCCCTCCACCATTATAATTGCATGGTTCAGTGCTTTTTAATCTGTGTGGAATTCATACAGGCTTGCCCATCAAGAAGAAAGAATAGGAGCAATGGTCTAAGACAGACACATCTTTGTTTCTTTGTGAAGTTTGTTACACAGATTCTATTGTGGTCTAAGCTTTTCTCAGGATTAAAAAACCAGAGTCACTAGATTTGTTCTGGGAATTTTCTGCTTCTTAATTGATTTATTAATTGTATCCTGATGTGATGTTTCTGTATTTAAGGTGTTGTTTTTGCACAGTATGAACATGGGTTTATTTTTTTAGTATATTTTTAATAGTATAGAGGAACCATTGCCTGTTTTACAGGATTATTTTTTCTCAGGCTGGCATCTAGTCAGCCAACTCATAAATGACATTTGAAGGAACAAAAAATAACTCTTGTTCCCACTTCAGGAAAGGCACTATCTATAATAAAAGAAAGATGGACTGGCATAGTGACAGAGAGAGTCACCAGCCAGCTTCTTGTTTGTCAAGTGAAAATAATGTCTTGGTATGAAGATGCAGAGCTGCTTTAACACAGCAGTGTTGGTAAGAGCCTGGCTTTACAGAGTGCAAGCAGGTTGGGGGTTTTAAACTTGCCCCCAGCAGAAGAATGCCCAAACTGATGCTTTGAGCTTCTCTAGTGTCATTCCCAGCAGAGGCAGGCAGCACATCCATGGACAAGGATGCTGCAGCAGTGTGATGTGCAGCCTGTGGGGGTTACCAGCACTGCCACCACTGCACAGGGGGCACAGGACAGCCAGGAGCTGCCAGGAGCCACTCTGAAATACTCCCCATGTCTGCATCAGACCCCCAGCACTAGCTCATCCTTGACACTAATTAGCTCTGGGCCGCACTGCACCTTGTCAGCCTGCTGGAGCTGGCAAGCATCCATCCCCTCCTTTGCCAGAGAAAGGGGAAAAGAAGGATCTGCAGTTTGTCTCTGTTGGAAGGCATGCCTGGTGTCAATTTTCTTCATTAACCACAACCTGATATGAAGCTTGATGAGTAGTGAAGGTTTCTTGCAGCATCTTTTTGTTGTGTAGTTGTAGGATCCCGTTGCTGTAATGCCCACTGTCACTCTGTACTTTCTCAGCCCATTCTTTGCCCTACATGGCCTTTGAAAGTCCCTTCCAACCCAGGCCATTCTCTGATTTTATGACATGAACACTTCAGCTGAGCACTAAAGGTACACACTGCAGTTTTATGTTGAGGTCTGTTTTACCACCAGCTCTTAGATGTTGGATGTGAACTCCTGTCCACTCAGGAAATTGCAAGATTTCCAAGAGGCAAGTCTCTTGGGGCCTTGCTGAAAGGAGATGGTCTTGCTCCCTGGTGATGTCTTATGGTTTCTGTTCACTGAGTGTGTGCAGAGCAGTCTGTAGAGAAGGGGAATAATTAATCAGAGGAGGTGTGGATAGGGCTGTGATAATCTGAACAGCAAATCACCTTTATTAAAAGGCATTTCTGCTTCAGGATTGTGGTGTTCATGCTCCATTTATCATTTTTCCTTAGCTGATAGAAGGGCTGTTTTGATTAATAATTCACTTTCAGCTTTGAAAAAGTCGAAGTTGCTGAGTTCATTTTTAATGTAGCTATAAAGTAATATCCCTGAGAGTGAAATCTAAGGCTTCCAAATTACACCTCAGCCTCTTTCTGAGCATAAAAGATCAAATTCTCAGGTATAAGGCTGTAGTGATTTACCTGTAATTCTGAGTGGTGTTTTTTAAAACCCATAGTGGGATTTTTTTCTTAAAATAAGAATTTCTCCAGGGCTTAAAAAAAGACAGAAATGGCCAGTGGTGAGCCTAAAATTGGGATGAAGACCCATAATAAAAAGGTCCAGCAAAATCTAATCCTCTGCCCCACTGAATGACTGCTGCAAGGGGGAGTAACCCAGCTGAAGCACCGGCCCTACAATCCACCCTTGCTGCAGAAACCACCGGTGATTTGTGGCTGCGTGGCTTCTCCAGTGCCTGGGACACATTTGTGCATGAGCTGTGCTGCTGACCACGGGCATGGATGGGCACTACCAGCTGCACAGTGGGCACAGACCCCCGGGGCTGTCTGGCTTTGTGCAAATCAGCAGCTGTGCCAGTCTCAAGCCGCTAAAAACTCACACTGAGTTTGTAAGATTTGATGTCCTTAGGATCTGTGCTAAGCCTTAGAGCCGGTGAAAAACAATTCTGTTAGGCTTGGCATGGGAGGAGAGGTAAGAGAGGGAGAAGGTGGCTGTGGGATTCATGTGCCATCCAGCCACTAGAGGGAAGGTTTGTCTCCCGATTCTGAGCTCCGGGCACTTACACAGCTTCCTGAGCCTGTCTGCTCGGCTCTGTGAACTTTGTGAGTTGTGTGCTGAGAGTTGAGTGTGATCCATAACGAGCAGGGCTGTGCTGAGTTCAGCTCATGGTTCCACCAGCCCCATGTCCCAGATCCCACCTGAGCTGCCTCGGGGAGGGCAAACATCCTGTAGTAGTTTCCCAGCATGTTTTGCTGATTTCCAGTCTTTTTTTGGGCCAGCACCTTCCCAAGATGGATGTGTCTGGTTTTAGTAGCCATCAAATGGGCACGTTCAGGGAGAAGAAGCCCAAGACTCGCAGTGGCCCCATGTAAAGTTCAGCCCCTGCAGCAAGGTGCTGTAGGAGCGCCCTCAGTGCTGGCTGTGGTCTGCCTAGAGCTCGGGATGTGTCAGGAATTCCCACTGGGAGTGGTGGAGCAAGTTTTGCTGTCAGAGGCTCTTTGTTACCAGCATCCCAAACCTCTGTCTTGCCCACCCAGCCCTGTCACCCTGGGGAGATAAACCCAGAGCCCTCCTGCTCCCAAGGGAGGAGGTGGCAGCCGAAGCAATCAAGGAAGTGCAGATTGATGGATGACGTTCTTACCCTCCCTTAAAATGATGACTCCATCTGTGCCTGGCTTTTTTCCCTGTGCCTTAGAAAATTACATTCTCCAGTGCCCTCTGCCCCACGGCTGAAGAAGCTCTCACTCCCTGTCTCTGAGTTTGTGCAGGACACGGTGGAGCAGAACAGAGCAGAGCAGGGGAACTGACTGTTCCCAACGCTGCAGAGCTGGTTTCTGGACACGTCCGGTTCCCTTCTGGGGATAACCAGAGCAAACCCACTGCTCCCTCTGCTTTGTCTTTGGTCTGCACAGGCGTGCACAGCCGGCCAGCCCTGTCTGGAACAAGCACCTCCCCGCTGCTGCAGTGGCAGTGCCCAGGAGGTGCCGTGCAGGGCACTGTGTGAGAGCCCAGCGCAGTGTGGGGCTGACAGGGGGCTGCCCCCTCCTTTCCCCCGGCGCAGCCGTGTCCTGACAAGCCTTGCGAAGCTGCTTCGCTGCCCGGGGCCTCTTCCCGTGCCTGCCCCTGAGCTCCGATGGAGCCGCCCAGTGCTCCGGGCTCTCTTCCGTCCCTGCTTCCTTCCCCCGATAAATCCAGCCATGCACCTGCCTCCAGGAGCGAGGCCAGCATTCCCCTCTTCCTTCCTGCAGGGCACACAAATGCCCTCTTCACAATAACGTATCTCTCCTTCCCCAAAGCTGTCCCTCGGACCTTTTCCTCTATCCCAAGTGACTCCTGCTTCCCCTCCCCACAGCTGGCTGGCTCTGGCACCGTGGGCTCTCTGCTTTTTGAGGTTTCCAGCACCTCACGTGAGGGGCAAGTCCCTGAGCAGGATGTGCTGCTCACCTCTGTGGGCTTGTGGGGCTGCAGCTGATGTAACTCCAGCCCCGCTGCTGTTCTCCTGGCCCCTCTCTTTTGGCTCCAGACTGCTGAGGGTGGGAGGACCCCATCTCATCTCCAAGTATTTTGGCTCCATCTTGCCTGGATGTAAATCCTGGCTATGAGTTGCCTTTGGGATCTTTGCTGTTCGGCCAAGCCCCCTGACTTTTGGATTTCTGCCCATTTTCTGCAGGGATTTCAGTTGAAAGTTTCCTCCTGGCTTGGCATTTGCTGTTGGGAGTTACATCTGCTTCACAGACCTACACTTCCCACTCACAAGGTCTGAGGACATTTTGTTGTTTCCTGCATCCCAGGTCTCCAGGATGGAGGACAGCAACATTGCTCAGCCCTTGCTGGGACTTGGGGTGGCTGTAATGAGCATCCAGCACTGGGGATGGGAAAAGACTTTGCCTGAACCTGCTGGAGTCAGGAGTGTGGCTGGCTTGCTGGTGACTAGGGAGAGTCTGCTGGATTACTTGAGCTTGATCCTGATTTTAGGGGTGTTACTTGGACCTACCTGCAATGACTGTGAGAGGTTTACTCATGAGCAGGGCAAGGACGATGTGGAAAAGGCTCAGCCTGCAGATCCAGGGAGGATGCACACACAGAGCTGAGCTCTGAGGTTATGGCTCTTGTAATGGGTTAGCTGGTGATGGCAGTGGTGGGAAGCAGCTGCACAGATGTATTTAACAGCTTGTGCTTCCCTCCTGCCTCAAGAGCTGTGCAGGGCAGTTCACCTCAAGGTTTTACTTTTTCTGCAGATGTGAGACACCTCAGCCATCTCATGCTATAGTGCAGGCAGAGCACAGATGAATCCTGCATGTCCTTGGTGTGTCCTTCTCCTGTCACCCAGTTCAGGATCTGCCCCTAAGCCATGTCCCAAATGGAGACAGGCAGAAAAGCAAGAGGCTTCTGGGGTGTGCAAGCTCCAGTTCCCTTTAGCTCCAGTCAAAATTGATCCACCACTGGCTGCTGCCCAGTTAAATGGGCCCGGCAGTGTCTTCTTCACTTCTAATAATATGCTGCTGCAGGTGCCAAAGAGTTCCTATCGCACCACCACCAAGCTCACAGAAAGAGGGAGGAAAGCAGAGCAAATGCCTTGCAGGGCTGGGCTGAGCTGAGCTCCCTCGTGGCTGGCTGGTCTGGGGGGCTGCTGGATGAATTTACTTTTAAAGACTCCCTCTGAACATTGTGCCTCAAGAGGAAATCCTGGCATCACCTGCAGCTGAGAAGCTGTGCTCTGGGAAAGGATATGGATCCTGCAGAGATGCATCCTTCTGCCAGGGAATCAAACCTTCGTCTTAAACCCTCCAGCTTTATGCAAATGTGCCCATCAACCACATCCTCCTTGCCCTGTGCCCCACTCCCCAGCTCGCCTAGACCCGAGTTTAACGCACGTGTGAGAAAGGCCAGAAGCGTTTCCCTCACTAGAGCTGTCCCGCTGCCAAACAATCGCAGACGTTTCAGCGAGGCCAGAGCATCACACATCTCATCCCCGGGGAGCGACACGTCACCGTGCCCGGAAGGGAACCGCGGTGTCAGGGCCACGCTCTGCCTGTCCCTGCCGCGACACCCGCGGGGTGCCCAGCGCTGCTCCTGCCCCACCCGGGACTCTGACCCCACGGCAGATCCCGGCTCCTGCCAAGCCATCCCACGCTGCCTGGCCGCTCCTGCCGGCGCCGAGCGTGCTGGCTCGGGCTTGCCTTTGCCGAGCAGGATTTAAATACCGCAGCGCGCTTCACAACTCACCCCACCTCCGACAGAAACGGAAAGTAAGTGCTCTGTGCAGAGAAAGTTTTTCTCTTTCTTTCTTTTCCCCTCTCCGGCATTTCTGTTTTGGATGGCGTCCAGCTTGGCCTGGCATGGAAACCCCCGGCTGTTTTTGTGTGTGTGTGCAGAGCGGGGAAGGGTGAAGGGAGAGGGATTGTGAAAAGATGGGGGGAGGAGGGGAAAACACTCCGGGATTTCATCTCCTTTCCCCAGCTCCGCGCTGTCCTGTGAAAGCCGGAGCCAGCCAGGGGCACGGCGCTGCCCGCCAAGAAGGATCTCAGCGCCCAGGAATGGAGCGTGGGCGCGGCTGGGAGTGAGCGCCCACCCGGGAGCCTGCGAGCCCACGGCGGCGGATGCTGGGGCTGGCAGGCCCGCTTCCAAGAGGGTTTTCCAGGGACAGCTGGAGCTGCCGGCAGGGTCAGGATGTGACATCACTGACCGGAGAAAAACCCTCTGCCCCGGCTTCTCTAACGAAACCCCCGTGAGCGCTGGGGCGAGGCGGTTCTCCCTGCCGCTGTTGCTGCTGCGATCCCCAAACTGCCAGCAGTCCCCACAGAGAGCCTGCCTTGGACTTTGCATCTTTTTAATTTTTTTTTTCCTTTTCCTGAATAGGAGCACAAAGTGCAGGGGAGGAATTTGAGAGTGGAAGCCGCCGTGCCGGGGGATGAGGTGAGTCCTGGGAGGTAAAAACCAACACCGCACTCCTGAGGATGCTCCTGGGGGGCTTTGGCGAGACCTGGGCTGGCATTAGCCTAGGAAAGAGCAATTCTTCACCCAGCCGGGCCATGGACGCCTGCAGAAGGCTCTTCCCCTTCCTCCGGGGTGTCCCAGCTCAGCAGCCAGTGTGTAAATACCCCCTGTGTGTAAATACAAACGGGGATCCCCTGCTTGGGGGATGCTGGGCAGGGATCCGTGCGAATGACCGGCGGTGC
The DNA here is from genome assembly GCF_028769735.1 of Zonotrichia leucophrys gambelii. Classification (NCBI taxonomy): domain Eukaryota; kingdom Metazoa; phylum Chordata; class Aves; order Passeriformes; family Passerellidae; genus Zonotrichia; species Zonotrichia leucophrys. The sequence continues at coordinate 22,343,359 of NC_088178.1, read as the reverse complement.
GCAGGGAAAGGGGTCCCTGGGGACAGGGGACAGGCAGGGGAAGGCGGCACACGCCTTCCCCGACCGGGACAGCCCCCGCAGCGGCTTTGCCGGTGTCGGTGTCGGAGCGAGGGTGGAAAGTTGTGGGCGGGGGAATTGGTGAGAGCAAGCGGCGGAGATGGGTTTTCCGCAGCTGGCTTATCTCCTCTCGTCTTCTTCCTTGAGCTCGCAGGCCTGGAGCTCCCGGTTCTTGGAATTACGGCTCTGACAACGGAGTAATCACCCTTGGGACTGAACCAGAGCTGTTGGACACCACTGAGGCCATTGGACACTTCTTTTCAGGGCTCACAGCAAGTTACTGCTAGTAGCAGTGAGATCTCGGGTCCCAGGAATGAGGTATTCCCCAAAAGCCCCCAGCCCCACTGGGTATCATGCCTAAAATGAACGGGACATGCTGCCTCTAACCTGGAGAAATGCTGCTTTACTTTTCTGCTTGGAGGTGTCTTGTGTGAGCTGGGAAAAGCTTTTTTTGGTGCCTTTGTGCCAGAGAGCTGCTGCTCTGTTGGTGGTGTGGCAGGGAGGCAGGCAAGGAGCAGCACAGAGCAGGGGGACAGCAGGGTGTAAGCAGCCCCGTTCCTGGAAGCCATCCAGGTCTGTTTCTCACGAGCTGGGGATTTCCAAGCACCATGTGAGTTGGGGGAAGCACCAGCACAGCTTCCCGCTGGCAGCTGTCCCCAGCTGTGGGGCCTGAGTCCTGCTCTGCTCCAGGGATTTGGGCTCATGGATGCTCTCATGGGTCTCTGCAGCACCAGGGGAGTTTGCACAAGGAAGGTTTGGCAGCAGGGGGATGCTGCTGAGAGCCCGGGGCCTCTCTGAAGTTCCCCCAGCCCATGTGCTGGGCCTTGATCCCCCTCCCGGCGTTCTGCCTTGGCTCATTTCCTGGAATGTTCTATCGTTTAGGTTATATTTGGGAGCAGCAGCCAATAACCCCGTTCTCACGGACAGCCCAGCTGGGGCTTGGCTCCAGCAGGAAGCACAGAGGGAGTGGGGCCAGTGCCCCAGGACTCTGCTCCCCAGCACCCTCCTCCTGCAGCCCCCCTGCCTTAGATGATGACAAGGCTGGAAAGGCTTATAAAAAGAGGGAATGTGCTCCCTTCCCTGGAAGCACCATTTGCCCACAGTCCCCCCCTGGGTCAGGGCTGCAGTGTCTGCAGTTCAGGGTTGCCTGGGAGAAGTCTTTGGGGCATGAGTCCCAAGGAGCAGCCCTGGTTGCAGAGATGCTCCAGGACAGGCTGAAGGCCAAACTGCATCTGAACTTCTTTGGGGCTTGAGGGGAAGCTCAGAGACAGGGCTGCTGGCTCCTCAGCCAGGCAGTGAGGCTTCCTAGAGCAGTGAAAAGCCAGCTGGGGCCTGCAGGTTTCTGGGCAGACTGTCTGTCTGGAGGCTGTTTGTCTGTCTCAGGGCTCTGGCACATGGTGGCTGAGCTGATGCTCTCCTTCTCCTCCATCTGGGATGGGGCTGGGTGGGACTTTGACACTGCCTGTGGTGGGGAGAAGGGAATCCCCTAAAGCAGAGGAACAGTAGATATCTGGGTGCCCCAAAAGCAAGATCCCCTGGGGAAGCCCGAGGGGGATGTGCAGAGCTGGTGGTAATTAACCTACACTTTGCTCTGAGGTGCCTGGAGCTGGACAGGTCTGTGCTCTGCCTCCTTGGCCTCTTCCCAAAGCAGTGGGAGCTGGAGTCTCCCTGCGGGCTGCCCACAGTGCTGGACCCCTCATTGTGTGCTCCCCAGTGGTGGCACTGCCCACGGGGGTTGGAGTGTGCTGCTAACACAGCAGTTTCCAGGCACAGGCTTCTGCCAGGGTGTCACTGTCCCAGGATGGATCCAGGGAGGATGCACTTGGCACTGGAGCATGGGAGGTGCTGGTGTCAGAGCTTTCCTCTCTCCTTACCCTTCATGGTTGTTAGTGCTTCCCAGAGACACGTGCAAAGCACTCTTTCCCCTGAAGCCTCTGCTGTTGCAGCCCTTAATATAAAGGGAGCCTGGGGAGGGAGATCAGTTTTGAAGCTGGGGACACTGAGGCAGGGAGCAGCACTGTGGCCATCATCCTGGAGTCTGGCAGTGCATCTGTCTGATCCTCCCTGCTGGTTTTCTGACTAAAGCTTATTTAGGGTCAGAACCAGAGATTTTCTTTGGCGACCTTGCCCCCATGCCTGCAGGACTGTGAGGAGGAAGCCACACTCCCACAGCTCTGCCTGCTCTTCCTTTTTGTTTTGTCGTTTCTAAACAGATCCTTCAGAGTTGTTTTTAATTTACAACAAAGCCCTCGCCTTGTTGTGTTCCTCTGTGGTTTCCAAATGATAAGAAAGAAAGTAAGAAAGAAAGCAAGCTAGTTTAGATAAAAAACAAAACCAACCCTCAGATCTGAAATTAGCGCCTAAGTCTGACCCTGAACTTGCATCCCTCCCATCTAGTTAATTTCTTTTCATCTCTGGACTTGCCAGCAATCTAGGACATCAGTTTTTCACATGTCTGTGCCTGCTACCTCCCCAGCAGTGGTTCTGCCTTGTCCTTGCACAGCTGAACCCTGTGCTTTTCTGGTTTTTGCTAAACCCCACTGAGTTTTGCTTCTGCTGCTGCTTTTAAAACCAGCAGGACTGAAGCCAGCAGCAAAAACAGGGGTAGGAGTGAAGCCCAGCAGCCTTCATGGACAGGGATGGGATTTGTGGCCGCTCAGCTGGGTTTGTAGCCAAGCTCCTCAAAGCCAAGGCTATTTTGGGAGCGTGGATGGGGGGTGAGCACTAAGGACACCACAGCGTGGATGTCCCATGGGAAATGCCAGTCTCTGTCCTCCCAGAAACTTCACTCATCCTCTTCCAACCATCCTCTGTGGGGACACAGGGTGACAGCAGGGCGAGTCTCCAGCTCCACCTGCTTCACTCCTTGTCCACTCCCAAGCATATGAGGGATTTGTGGACCCCTGGAGTGCCAGCAGCACCCTGTGATGGGATCTGTGGCGTGGGGAAGAGGGTTTGCAGCCTTTGCCAAGGTTCCTCTTGGGAAGCTTTGATTTTGCAGTGGGAACTGAAGGCAGGGAGCTGCAGGCTGCTGCCATGGCACCGGCCAGGGTGGGACCTGTATGATCATGTTGTAGGAAGTTGCTGCCCAAGCTTGCTGGATAACACTTTGCCCTTAGGATTTCCCAAAACAGGCAGGGTGAGCAGAGATTAGCACTTGGACGGATCTCCTGCCCCACCCCAAGCCCCAGTACACCACAGCATGATTTCTAGGAACACGACAGCCCTGAACACCAGACTCAGCTGAACTTTGCACCATAAACCTTGGAAGATTTCCCATTTTCCATCTCTTTACATGGATCTGTCCCAAATACTTGGTCAATGATGGAAGAGCACCAGTCAGGTCGTATGCATGAAGGTGGAAACCTGGAAAATCTGATTTTGCATTGGCTGGAGCCCTTTTTCACTAGTTAGATTCAGGATGTGTCTGGGTCCATTCACAAAGGATTTTGGTTTTCTTCCCAGAAAACAGGTGGGTGTTGAGTCTCTGCCTGAGGGGAATCTGAGGCATTGGTGACTTTGCAAAGCCTGTTTGCTCCAAGCTGGTGCATCCCATCTCAGTGCCCCATCTGCAAGGGCCAGAGCTGGGGTCTCATCTCCTGGTCCTGGCCACCACTGCTCCCTCTACATTGATCTCTCTGGGCAGTGAAAGCTCTGAAATGAGTTGGAGAACAAATGTGTTCTTTGGCTCAGTGCCTCTCTCTGCTTCTTCAGGTCATAAATCCCAGGGTGTATTTTTGGCTTTGTGCTAAATGTAATTTCTGGAGAACATTTTTCTCCAGTAAAGATTAACAAGGTCTTTTAACAACTTGGTGATTTGATAGTGGTGGTGGTGAGGATCCTGAAAAGAAAACTGCTGCCTGGGGAGCAGAGAGGCTGTGCTGCCATGCTGGCATCCTGCAGGCTCAGGGACAGGTCAGCTCCAAGCATTTGGGCAGCAATGGGTTTTGCTCTCCATTCCCACTCAAACAGATGCATGGTGGAAAAACACCTGGCAGATGTTTAGCAATCTTGTTGCTCCTTTTTTTTTTTTTTTGAACTGGTGTTTTATTCAGATGGTGCTGAACCATGAAGCACATTCCCACCTGCCTGATGAGTGAGAGCAGCCTGCAGGGTAGCACAGAGATCCAGCTGTGGATGATGCAGGGATGCAGTTGTAGATGAGTTACAGGTCTGGCTTCAGCAGATGAAATGTTTATTTCCCAGTGGCTCAATACTTGCGGAGGACTTGCAGCGTGGGCACTAAAAGAGAGCTGATTTCACTGCTGTCAGCCCCTGCAAGTGACATGTTTGATGGGATGTCACCTGCCAGGGTGGCTGCTCATCACCATGGAACAGCCCAGTCTCTGCATGGAGGAGTCTGCAAACAGCAACAGCTCCTGAAGCAGAGCAGATGGAGCCAAGGCCGGCAGAAATGGTGACACAGAGAAATGTTTGTTGGCATGACTTCCCCTGCTGAAACTCCAGGGAAGCCTGGCTGCAGGGCCAGGCACTGCTCAGCCCCATCATTCCCACTTTGCACTGTGGGCAAAGCCTGCTGAGTGCCTCATCCTGAGGGTATCCCAGCACTTCCTCCATTACCAAATTAGGAACCCTGTTGCAGTGGTTATATATAAATATATATGTATGTATGCATACATGCCTTTGAGAGCCTTATGTGTTAGCAAACTCCCCAGAAGGCTTTTTTTAGAGGTGTTATCAACAGGATGTGCTTGAATATGTGGAATCCAGGAAGTCCTGGATAAGGGCTTTTCTTTAGAGCCTCACTGTGCCCAGAGTCCCCTGGCCTCCCATGGGATCCATGGGGACTGCTGTAGCACAGGCCATTCCTGAGGCACAGATAGGAGTCATGACATCATGCTGGATGCATTGGCTGGCATTTTGGAGAGATTGTGCTCTTTTCTGAAGTGGGAAACAAGCTCTTTGTCATGGTTGGAGCCAGTTGCTTGGAGCAGGGAAGAAAAAGCGTCCAAGAAACAGCCCCCCAGTCATTGCCCAAAAATAAATGAGGGTGACAGGGATGTGGCTCTTGAAATCCCACCCAGCCACCTGAGATGGGGAAGGTCTGCAGATATTCTGGTGTTGAAGTCATACTGCATAACATTGTGTGGTGGCTGTGACCCCCTCTGAGGGGCAGAAAGCACCCAAAAACACACAGGTTTTTGTGTCTGGGTACAGCAGAACATGGTGGGGCTCACGCTGTGCTGTGTAAGGCTGGCAAGGCTGTGGCTCCAGCCTGTGGGAAAGGCTGTGGTTGTGCACTAATGGCATTCATGCTGGGCTTCCCCCCAGCACCAGGGTGTGCATCCATGAGAGGGCTTTGGCAGCATGTGCTGGCTGCAGTGCAGAAATCCCTGCCAGGCTGATGCTGCAGGCATTGGGATGATCACTAGGTGCTGCTCCCTCCCAGTGATGACCCTGGGGTGAGCCTTAAGGGGAGAAGAGGGTTTCACTTGAGAGATGTTTAGCTGATCACAAAATAGGACCTGCCTCAGGCTCAGGACTGAGTTCAGGAAATAGAATTTAAATAACAAGCTTTTGGGTAAAGTTGTCTTTTAAATGATGAATGTTCATCCAAGATTTGTACCATTCCCTCCTGCTCGTGACTTTGGGTCAGTCACTTCCCTTTTCCACAAATATTTTCCTTCCTTTTTCTTAACTGCTTCTCCATCTCTTCCCATCAGGGGGAGGCTGTTGGAAGACTTTCTCTTCCCTAAGCCTCAGCAAGGCATTTAGCACAAGGATGCCTTGGTCTCACATTAACACCACTGGTGATTAATGCAGGTAACAAAACACACAATTCCAGCCTGTCCAGGACAGCCTCGGGCAGATGGGATTTCCACTGGATTTCAGGGAGGAAAAGGAAAATACAGCCCTCATCTGTGCTGCTAGTGTTGGGCAGGAAGGGGTGAGCTCAGCACTTTGCTGAGCCCAGAGCATCAGCTGCACCACCAAGGGCTGCCGTGTGCATTGTGTGCATGCCGGGAGAGCCGGCGGCATCCTGGCAACGTTGTTCTGCTGTGCTGGGCTGCGTTTCCCTCCTTCGGATGTGGGTTTTGTTCTTTTGGACAAACACACCAGGCAGAGCAACAAAAATAATCCCCCCTTTTCCCATTGATCCTGGCGCTGGGGCTGTGTGAACCAGCAGCCAGCTGCGGTCGCAGCGCGGTCCCCGGGGCCTCGCTTGCCAGCCACTGCTGCAGGGTCAGGGGTTGTTTGTACTGACAAGTCCCTGGGAAAGAGATGCTTCCCCTTTGCCAGGAGAGGGAAAGGCCACCAGAGTGGGTCTGCCTGAACTGGTGAGCTCTGCTGATATCATGGCTCTCACTTTATTGCAGCACTTGTTGGTAAAAGTGTGGAAGGAAGAAGTTGGCTGGAGCCTGGTGAGCTCCTGGGGTTCTCAGAAGAGAGGAGGGCTCTGTCTCTGTCTGCCATCAAGCCTTGCATGGGGAACTTGTGTCAGGGCTTACCCTCTCCAGTGCCAGGAGCTGCTGTGTGAGGTGGCAGCAGCTGCTCCAGCTCACCCTGGTGGGTGTGAAGGGGTCAGAAGCTCACTCCAAATCTGTGTCCCCACGTGCTGTCAGAGTTGCATTGGTGGAAACCCCTGCAAGTGTGTCCATGCATGCTGCTGTCCTCATGTGTGACTGAAATGTGTCTCCTTCTCCTCCCAGAAACCTCCATCCCTGAAGATCCCAGCCCTGGGTTTCATGTTGCTCTGAGCCTCTGCCCTCACCCTGGCTGGCCCTGCCCACAATGGCCCTGTGTCTCAAGCAAGTCTTCAACAAAGACAAAACGTTCCGTCCCCGGAAGAAGTTTGAGCCGGGCACGCAGCGCTTTGAGCTGTACAAGAAAGCCCAGGCCTCCCTCAAGTCCGGGCTGGACCTGAAGGCAGTGGTGCAGCTGCCTCCTGGCGAGAGCATCAACGACTGGATCGCCGTGCACGTGGTGGATTTCTTCAACCGCATCAACCTCATCTATGGCACCATGTCCGAGTACTGCACCGAGAGGAGCTGCCCCATCATGTCCGGCGGGCTCAAGTACGAGTACAGGTGGCAGGATGACAGCAAGTACAAGAAGCCCACCAAGCTGTCGGCCCCACAGTACATGTGCATGCTGATGGACTGGATCGAGATGCTCATTAACAATGAGGATGTCTTCCCCACCAGGATAGGTGAGTGGGCTCTGGTTCGCTGCAGGAAAGCTGGGCTTGTAACCGGTGCAGATTCCCAAGCTGGTATTGATGAACTTTGTGATTCAAAGTATTGTGGCGTTTCCCTTTCCAAGTGTTTCTCGGTGTCGCACCCTTTTGCTCAAACTGAGTTTGGGATTTCTCATCCTACTACTAGGGGATGTGGAGCAGAATATTCTCCTTTTCTGTGCTTGAACATATTCTGTGTTTGTGAGAAATGAAGGCTGATAGGTCATTAGCCTCCTTGCCTTTCCTCAAGAGGCTGAGCTGCAGAGCTGGTTAGAGGTGGTCGTCACATCCCTGCTTTTCTCTAAACTAATCAGCTCAGTTTCTTTCTGGTTTTCCATGTAGGTTCATGGTCCCAAGATCCAACCCTTGCTGCTTCACTCCTCAGCCCCTTTCCATCTCAGCCCTGATTAGACCTCACATTTTGCCAGGTAGCTAAGGCACTGCTTGAGCAGAGATGTCCCGAGGATGTGGCCTTGCCACTGCCAAGGCCCAGGGTGTAAGATACACCTCTTCAAAAAGAGCTGCCTGCAGCAGCTGCCAAAGGTAGCACAGCTTTCAAACTAACCCCTCTGCTGCTGATCTGAATGCTCAGCAGCTGCCAAGGCTGATATTAGCTGCTACTTAGCTGCTTTTTGTCATTTGGGGAGATGAGTTCAAGGGTTGGAGTTGATGGGGCTTCCAGAGTCTCAGGTCATGCCTTGGAGAACTTGTTTTTCAGACAGAATGTGAAACTACTTGAGTGTAAAAGAAAAAAAGATTTAAGGAGCTTGGGGCTGGAAAGGCATAGCTTTGCAAGTCTGCTTGACCTTTTTGTTTGCCAAGCAGACAGAGCTTTATGAAATCAGTGCAGCTTATGGTCAAGATTTTCATTAATGTGCTGGGAAACATTGAGGAAAAAGGTCTGTGTGGGATTACTGGCATTACTCACTGTTGTAGCCCCATTTGGCTGGGCTGTACATGTAGCTGTGTGTCTTTTTAAGGAAAGTCTCTGGCCCTGGGAGCTGAGGGGGGTTGTGAGTCTCTGCAAGCAAGAGGGCAGGCAGTGCCTGCAGCCTGGTTGTGCCAAACTGTTTTGGCTTTGGGATGGGGTGACTCCTCCAGACCCCTGATTTGATCTGGCTGCTCTGGCTTTGCCTGCAGTGAGGGTGGGACAAGTCCCTGAAACCCAGAGCAGCAGGCACTCACTGCTTCTTCCCCTCACTGGTGGTCTGGGGCAGGCAGGGTGGCACAGTGCCAGCTGCTCATGCTGGAGGACAGGCAGGATGATGCCTTTGGGGTGTGTGGGACAGGCAGTCCCTGGGGTGCACCAGGGCATTCCCTGTGCTGTGGAGGCAGCTTTCCCTCGTGGGCACAGTGTGGTCCATGCCCTGCAGTGAATGAAGGAGGCTGGAGGTGTGGCTGTCAGTGCAGGATACCCTGGGCCAGCAGTCCCAGCCCTGCTGGGGACAGTCCTTGGTCATTCTGGCTGCTGCTGAGGGGTGAGACAGCAGCCACAGGGAGCAGGGTAGGTGTTCCTCTTCCTGAGGTGGCTTGTCCCCAAGGAGAAGATCTGCGTGCCATTAAAAGCAGAGGCACAGATGTGGATTTACTCTGTTTTCCCTCCAGCCAGAAAGGAGTGTCCTGATCCAATTTCAGGCCTTTCAGGTAGGATTTGGGATGCGATGCTGCTTGACACTGCTCTGGGAAGTAAAGGTGCACAGGGAGTATTAACACCTCAAAAAGCAGCCAGCCATGGGAGGGACATTGCAGCACCCCCTGCTCTCCCACATCTCTCTCTCTGAGGTACAAAAGCCAAATACAGTCATGGTCCTGGTGGTTTTCACTTCATTTCTGGCACTTCTCCCTCTGAGTTGTGCACATGGGAGGGATGGCTGGTTTCCATTTCTCCTTTCATTTCAGTTTAGGGGCAGTTCTGGGTGAGATCCAGGATGACTGTAGGTGGACGTGGATCAAATCCATTTTCTTCTCTTCCAAGGCTTTCCTGCGGTCCCTTTTCCTAGCTCTTTTGTTGTGGGGACCCTCATGTCCCCTGATTGACTTCAGGCCCTGTGTCAGCATGTTGTGGTGGTGTTGGCCTCACACAAGTGAAAAGGAACTCAGGCTGAGGTGGCACTCTAAAACACATGAAAGGCTGTTGGGGAGGCAGGGGGAGGAGGGAGCTGGTGGCACTTTGTCATCAGTGTGTCCCCAGTTGTCTGCCTTTCACTGGCCTGCCTTGCTCACTAGTAATTACTTGGCAGCTCTGGCATTTCAGAAGATGGAGTGTTTGGCTGAAGGGAAATGCACTGGATGACAGAGGAGGCTGGCCAGGATGGGGGACTTAGGGACAGTGGCCAAGGTGGCCAAACAGAGGTGTTTAACCTCTCTCCTAAAGAGCAAGCCCTTGGGAAAAGACCCAGGACAAGGAGAATAAGGCACTGAGAGGACACAGAGAAGATGTGAGCTGTTTTAAGGAGAGGAAAAGAGCTTGATGAGGTGATGAGGGGAAATTACAAATGTCATGCTTTGGAGTTGTGGTGAGACTCTTGGATGTTAGCAGCAGAGATGGATTTAGCTTGAAGGTTTGTTTCACTGCTGCTTGTGCTGGAGAGGTTCCTGGGCACAGCTGCCCACTGTCTCAGCGAGTGTTTCATGGGCTGTGAGCAGCTCAGCTTCCCCTCCTGGCCCCTCTTTGCCATGTGCAGTAAAGCTGTCCCAGTGCAGAGATTTCCCTGGCTAAGGCCACCTGACAGCAGACAAAACAGACTTTTTTAATTTTAAATTTGTTTTTAGAAGCAGCAGGTGTTCCCCAAACTCACAAACATTGCTGGAGGCTAACCTCAGCATCCTCCTGCATCCAAGAGCCACACAGCCTGAAGCAGTTCATGATTGCTGCTAGGCTCCTGACACTTGAGAGGTATCTCATGGGTCAGAGGAGGAAATCTTTCACCCCAGAGTGAGGGGCTCAGCTAGAAATGAGCAGAGATGGTTAATTTGTGGGCTCACAGGGTCCTTAGGCATCACAGGGGACACCTTGGCTGGGGTAAATGGTCACAGCTGCAGCGACCAGAGCAGAGCTGGGCTGATTTGCACATTAAAGCATCTGCTCCTCCAGCACAAGTCAGAGGTGGGAGGGGAGCAGAGTGACAAACACCTTTGGTTTAGCCAAGCTGTGTGATACAGAACTCTTGCCAGCTCTGCAGTGAGGCCAGAGGGACAGCTGGCACCCCACATGGCAGGAAGGGAGCCCAACACCAGCAGACAGTTTGTGACCTGGCAGAGTTAACCAGCAGGACTGCAGCCCTGGGATGGCACCAGCAGAAAATCACTGTGGTGTAGATTATTAGCAGGTCTGGGGGCTGCCAAGCCCCCTGCATTCCACAGCAAGGGTTGGGAGAGATTCTGTGTCATCCCCATGCCCAGGGAAATCTACCTGCAGAGCTCCATGCCACTGTCTAATCCTTTCTCTGGAGTGGGAACTGTTTGTCAGCCAGTTAAGATGAGACAAATCCCTGCATGGCCTGAGCTCTGCCAGCCTGGTGGCTATAAATCTACAGGAGCAGCAGCCTTCCCAGACAACCCATATCATCTGGTGTGTGCTTGTGCTTTGTTTCCACTCTTCCAACCAATGTAGCTGTCCTGAAAAATACATTTAAACGGAGAGCAAGCATTTTCCCCATGCAGGGAGAAAAATAAATGATTCTACAGGTGTACTTTCACCAGCTGGTAAAACTATATCAGTAGATTTATTCAGTGAGTGGACATCCATGAACAAATTACCAGCTGGAAAATCTCCTCTCCTCCCAGTAATCATTGTGCCCCGGGGTGCCTGGTCTCAGGGAGCTGCTGCTGGGCAGTGCCGTGCTGAGGAGGAGGGATGGCTGGGTGGGTCTCCAGGCTCCATGGCTGTGTCTGCACTGCTCAGGCCAGCACCAGGCTGGCTGCACGAGGCCAGGTGTGCTCCATCAGCACCATGGTGGCTGCTAAAGCCCTGCTGCTGTTGGATGAGTGCAGACACGGAGTCTGCAGCAGCCCCAGTGCTGGAAGCACCCCGCGCTCTCCGCCAGATTTGCCCGTGGCTCGACAGAGCACCGGCCACGGGAGGTTTTGTAACAGTTCTTGGAAAGCTTTTCAAAACTCAAGCCTGTCATTCAAGCAAAGTCCCAGAACAATTATAAAAACCAGAGAAAACCTGGTGCGAAATTATCTGATATTTTCTTGCCATAACAACAGGAGAAAAATGATCAGAATTCAGCTAATTATTGGTGTTCTCTCAGCTGGCTCTTTTTTACGTGATTTGTTGAGTTTTTTTTCCCCTGCTTTTTTTCTTCCAAAATTAATACCACACCAGCTTGCAGCTGCCATCATGCCATTAGTTTTAAACAGGGCTTTAAACACTTATTTTTAGGAAAAATGAATCACTGAACACCACAATGGCCAAAATGAAATTGAGAAATAACAACAACAATTCATCACGAAGTTCACTGAATTACTGCATTTGCAGAGGAAAAAAATACAATTGCCAAGAAGCAAAATAGCTTCCCAGTACTGATTCATCATGAAAAAATTAAATTGGCTAGTGCATAAGTGTTGGGGATAGGAGATGGCAGGAAAGATCCAGGACCCTTTGGCTGTCCCTTACCCTAAGCACAGGCACTTTGTTACCTCTCATTTTCATTTCCTTTTACACATGCTTTCCTTATGTTTTAAAGCAATCAGCACAGAGTGGGGAAAACAGATTCCTTGGAGCTTTAAATAATATCTTGGGATTTTCAAGCAAAACGTCCAAGACAAACTAAAGGTGCCAATTCATTTCAGGGCTGTGAGTCACTCTGCTTGGAGTGAAATTGTACCTGCTGTACTTACAGCTTTTTGCCTTGGCTTGGAGCAGAAATTCTTCATAATATCTAAACCAAACATCATGCAAGAACAGTCAAAGGGTGGCTGCCGCCTGCCAGACTGTGGGCTGCTGCTGCTTTCTCCAAGGTTGCTGTAAACTAAATGTAAATGTAATTTCAGTGCTTTTAAATCAGCCCAGGTGGGTTTTGTGGCATTCTGTTGTCCCCCTGGGGTAGTTAGACCACCATCAATGGGATGAGCTGGGATGGTGTTTTTTGGTCTCTGCAGGTGCACAGGGCTGGGGAGGGAGATGCAAACCCAAGCAGTGTCACCCTGTTGGGGTGATTTGTCCAACATGAAGGTCCATCCTGACTTTCCCCTGGCCTGCTGTATTTCTGCTAAGAGGACACCTCAGCCATGCAGGGCCTGTCCCACTGGACTCATCCCTCTGTCTCATCCACCTGCTACTGTCTCTGTTTTGTGCCATGATGTGCCACCTTTGAGATGGAGCATGTTCCCTGAGCAAGGGCCACCAGTGCCCCAGTCCCAAATGCCATTAATGGGTGCAGCCTTCTCTGAGGCTGATCAGCCTGGCCCAGCCTGGCAGGGAGGTGGGAGCCCTGTGGGGAGCAGCTGCCCCCCTCCATGAATGGCAAGGGGCCCCACCACTCCATGGTTGCTGTTTCAGTGACCCCTCCCAGGAGCCAGAGCAGCCCTGGTGGGAACAGCAGCGAGCTCAGTGTGAGGCTGAGCACCTGCATGGGCAGGAAAGCCCTGTGCCATGGCTGTCCCCTGGCTGGGACGTGCTGGCTGCAGGGAGGAGGCACAGCCTGCCCTGGCAGTGTCCCCTCTGTTCTGGGGAGGATGTCACATGTGCTGTCTGCTGGACATCCGCTGCAGCAGCGCTGACCCAGGGCAAGCCGCGTTCGTGCCGGATCCTTCTGCTGCTCTTGGATGCAGCCTTTACTGCAGAGCCTCTTCTTTCAGCTCTGGGTGAGGGGATGGGGTGTTTCTCCAGCTCCCCACCAGCATGGCCAGTGCCTGCTGGGGCTGCTGTGGGTTTCTTTCCAAGTCCAAGGCAATCAGCAGCGAGGCACCGCTGCTGGCAGAGGCAATTGGCATGTCAGATATCCGCCCTGCTTCCTTCCCGAGGGGAAGTGCTTTGATCGGCTGGCACGGAGCCCTGTGCCAGATGCAGGGTCCAGTCAAGCATCTCTGGCCTGGATCGAGAGTCCTGGCACAGGACACAGACCTGGCTGCAGCACAGGGACAGGAAACAGGACCCTGCTGTGCCTCCCTGGGCAGGTGTGCAAGCGAGGGTGTTGTGGGGAGAAGGAATCAGAGCCGGACCCGAGCCATCCCAAAGGACCATCCATAGTGAGGGGGATGTCCTGGCATGGGACCTGTAGAAATCCATTAGTGACATTGGTGACAGGCAGCCACCGCTGCAGCCTGGCCGTGCCGGGAGGGGACAGCCGCACACTGACACCTGGTGATGGACACAAAGAAGGGCATCTCAGCCTCAGCTCCGGGGAGCTTCCAATGCTCCCGGTTCGTGTGAAACACAGTGGCTGAGTAGTCCAGAAGCGAGTTTGGAGGTCCTGGCAGCCTGATGGTATCTTTCCATACATCATTAAGTTTAGGAGTTCAACAACTCCCATAGTTGCTGATGACTGTGAGATTTTAATTAGCTAACCTCTAAAGATTCTTTGTAACTCAAACTATTCTCTGATTCTGTGATTTAAGCTAAATCTCTGCTCCCTGATGCAAAAGCTGCTTCTGGAGAGCCCAGAATGTAGCTGGAGGTGTTTCTTCTCTAAGTCTTTCAGCTGCCTGCATGTCCATGAGGACTTGCTGGTGACAGATGTATGAGACAAGACAATTTCCGGCTAACCTCAGGACAAAAGCTGTGGAAAGCCACTTGTCACCATCTGCCATGTCTGGAGGTGGCCCATCTGACAGCAGGATCTGCACCATAGGTGCTGTCAGCCCTGGGAGCCTGAGATCTGTTTCATCTGCTGTTCACTCTCTGAGATTATTTTCTTCTCAGCTCAGGACTGGGTTGAGGGTTGCTGCTTTCCTTCCCTATCACTCTTTGCAGTTTGGCAATAAATTCCCAGTGATGGTCAGCTTGGATTTCCCCCTCACTGCCTGCTTTGACTGGGGAGGCATTTGGTGACTGGGACAGGTGACAGATGAAGGCAGCAAATGCCTTCCTGCCTGCTCCTGGACATTGCTGAGATCCCAGCTGCCTCTGGTCCCAGAGAGGTGACAGACTGTCCAGGACAGTGTGTCCAGTTCCCCAGCCATTGCCCAGAAATGTGCATTCACCAATAATTATTTCCTGTGATCAGCTATATTTAAAAAAAAAGTTTCTTAACCAGTTCTTCAAAGCTGGTCTCCAGGGGCCACCCTAATGGCATGTCTGAGTCCCCAGCTGGGTGATTCCAGCTTTTATTTGCTCAGCAAATCCTCACTCAGGGCAGAAAGCTCAAGGGGAGCCATTGATAAAGCACTGTGTCCCTCCTGCCTGCAGGGGAACCTGGAGTGCTCTCTGATCCCTGCCTGTGTCAGACTAGCAGGAAAGGAGAGCTCTGTAGCCAAGGGTGCTGGGCAGAGGCAGATCTGCAGTCACATCCCTGAGGTGTTGGCATAGGGACAGCCTGGTTGTACTTTGCCAGATGTGAACACCTTTCCTGAAAAGTCCTAATGGATTCTATCAGAGCTGTTGGTGAAACAGGTCATGTTGAGGTCCCTGCTGCAGGAGCAGCCCTGGGGCTTCAGTGTGCTTGTGGTTATGCAGATTAGTGGCCACAAATCAGTCTCAAAACCACCTCTGCGTGATGCTGAGCCAAGGTCTGTGTCCTTCTCCAAGGGGTGGCTGGGACATCCAGATGTGGGATGAGCACAGATGCTTTAACCTTACCTTCTGCTCCAACAGTGTGCATGCAGGAAAGGGAGACCGGGCTGTGCTCAGGGTGACTCTGCTTTAGACCAAAAATAATTTTCTTTTACGAGTTCCAAACCCAACGCCTGCCCAACCCTGGTGACTGAAAACAGGTTCCACACGTGAAGGAAGGATGGAACCTTTGTGTTTGCCACCCACAGAGGAGAGGGGCTCGGCACTGCTGCTGGGAAACAAAACTGCCAGGAGCCTTTGGGAAAAAAAACCAGCTTTAATTGCCTAGCAAGGCTGGTGAGAAAGATTCAAAGATAAAATTACCATTTTTAATTTTTTAGCTAAGAGATTCGCTGATGCTTTCCTGTGCACAGAATGTGTGAGCTGGCTATGGTTGAGCAGAGTTTGTTTGGAAGGATTTTTGAGAGGTTATGTGCTGCATTAATAAGAAGCTGAGGGAGGAGGCTGGTATAACCGTGGGAAGGAAGGTTTTTATTTTGTTCTTTGTGTATTTGCATTGAATTGCTCTGGGGAGAGGAAGAAGCCTCAGGAAAACAAATATCAGTTGTTTCATTCTCCTCCTCACAAAAAAAACCCCAACAAAACAACAATCCAAAAAATTTAGTGTTTCAAAGCCATGTTTCCTTTAGAGATTTACCCCAAGGTTGCTGGCACTGATGGAATCACACCCTGAGATTTTCCTTGTGATAGCAGTGTGTTTTGAAAAGGATGGAAATATCCCACACTGTGTCCTTGTGCGTGACAAAGCTGAAAGTATGGAGCGAGATGTGGTGGGTCCCATCCTATGAGGATATCTCAGGATTATACAGGCACAATGAAATTAAACCCCAAACATCTTTAAGATGGGCTGTTTTCTTCCTGATTTAATGAGACATTTTATTGAAATAAGGATCAGGAAAAAGGTAGAAACTCCACCCATTTCTGCGGATGCATCAGAAGTGATGTCTGAGGGTGTGAGGAGGAAGGAAGACAGTACAAGCCATGCTTTTGGGTTCAGAGGAAGGTATCTTTTCTGTTGGCAGATGGTTTGGCTTTGTTCACAGTTTGACTTACATTGTGCCTGTGCAGGCTTGTAGGGGAAAGGCAGGGAGAGGGGGCAGAAGGATCTTCTGCCAGATTGCTCTGGATTGAGCCAGATGTGGAGAGTTGCAGCCTCCTCAAACAAAATCCACTCTTTTTTCTCTCCTATGGCAACTCTCCACATCCTGAGCCCATGCCCATGTGAAATTGCTGGTTGGGCAATGAGGGAATATGTGAGAAGAGCTCAATGGCACACTGTCCCAGTGTCACTCTTGGCATTAGATAAGGGTCTCCTTCCTTGTCATCTATGACTGCCTGTCAAGC
This sequence comes from Zonotrichia leucophrys gambelii, assembly GCF_028769735.1. Lineage (NCBI taxonomy): Eukaryota > Metazoa > Chordata > Aves > Passeriformes > Passerellidae > Zonotrichia > Zonotrichia leucophrys. The sequence continues at coordinate 22,327,022 of NC_088178.1, read as the reverse complement.
ACTGCAGAGACTTTAATGCTAACTGGTTTATTTTTAAAAAATGTTCATATGGCTTCCAATTTGCTTCTGCTTTGCAGGTGTTCCCTTCCCCAAGCAGTTCCAGCAAGTTTGCACCAAGATCCTCACCCGCCTCTTCCGTGTCTTCGTCCATGTCTACATCCACCACTTTGACAGCATCATCAACATGGGTGCTGAGGCTCACGTCAACACCTGCTACAAGCACTTCTACTATTTCATCAGGGAGTTCAGCCTCATTGACCACAGGGAGCTGGAGCCTTTGGTAAGGATGGTGCTGGCATGGGGAGGTGGAGGGTGAGTGGTGTGGGCTGGACAAAGGTTGGGGCTGGACTCCGAGCAGTGCTGACCCTCTCTGGACTCTCTTGGCCACCCTACCTCAGACACACAGTCATGTTTTCTGTCCTGGGACCATCAGCCTTGGTGCTCTGAGTGAGAAATTCCCAGCAGCACCAAGGAAACCACTGATCCTTTCTTAACCTTTGCCTCTGCTGTCATGTCTGTGAATTGAACTTCAGTACCCTTAGGACCACCACAGAGTAGTGTCCCCATAGTGACTTGGTAGCTCTAATGCAATTTGCACATCAAACTGTTTCCAGCCACTTGTGCCCAAGTGGCTTTCAGGAGTCAGATTTGAGCCAAAGTCTCTTCTCCAGAGTTTTTCTTTTAGCATTCCCTGCTTGAGATCCTAGTGTGAATTACACTGAGGCTGCAGGGAGGGCAAGCCCTGGTAAGACACACAGCTTCAGACAACAGCTGTCCAGGCCATGCTGGAGAGGCCTCACTGGATCTCCCAGCTTCCCTACAGCCTCCCTTGGGAAGCAATTAGTCAGGCAGAAGGTGAGAGCCCTTGACAACAGCAGGATTTGTGGGAAGCAGAGGCCAGACAGTCCAGGGCTCATGAAGCAGAAAATGCACATAGTTGGTTTTGTAAGAGAAGCAAGTTTATCACAGACAGGGTTGAGTGTAGTCTGACCTAGAGAGGACATGTTGCAGTGGGGAAAGAATTAATAGGAAACCCTTTTTTTTTTTGGCATGTTGTGATAAGGGCTGGGTTTCAGAAAAGGCTATATTCAGCAGCAGAGAGTCAGGGAATACCAAGAGGATATAATAATCCAAGAATGAGCTGAGTAGAATCCCAGCTGCTTGCTTAAGATCTGAAGGTGGGGGAGATGTCCCTGCCCCTAAGAGCTAAGCACTTTGCTCATGTGCTTTCATTTGTCTCAGTCAATTTTTGGCCTATCTGCTCTAATTATGATTTAAGGGGATGGAGAGGTGATGGTCTAATTAGGGGAGACTTGAATGACAAGTATCAACTTTAAATATTTTGTAGAATTCAGTTGTAACACATATTCTCACAATGGCCCTCAGCTCCATAAAATGGCAGCTCAGCATCAGCCTGTCCTCTGTCAGTGTTCCTCATGACAAACCTCTTCAGCATTGCTGTACAGTCCAAGAGGTGTCATCTCCTTGGACTGCTGCTTGCTAATGCAAATAATTAACACCTGGCAGCCAAGGCAGAGGCTGGCTTTGTTAAAAAGGCTTTCAATGCCAGTGACTCACATGCAACATGAGATGACTGATGGGTCTCCATAAATCTCAGGTGAGCAGATTCTTTCCCTGTGATGCAACCACTGCCAAACTACAAGGAAATGAGACACATTTGCCCCTGGTCTATCTGTGTCTCATTGCCTGCCATCCAAGCCTCAAGCAGAACCAACCACAGGGTTGAGAGGAAGGACCAGGGAGGAGGAAAGGCCTCCTCCCCTCAGGCACTGAGCTGCTTTAGGTGTGTCTGAGGGTGTCCTGCAACCAGGCTGCCTCATCAGCCCAGACAGCTGTCCTAACCTTGCATTTATTTAGTCCTCATGAATCCCATTACAGACATCTAAGCTTTCTCCTGGCTGAACCTCCCTTTGCTGCTTCAATTTCCCTTTTCTAAAGCTTCTGTGGGATGTGATTTCTTAGCTGCAAATCTTGGGAACTGGGAATGAGATCCTTTGTACGGCAGAACTAGTAAAAGGCAGTGATTCACTCTCAGTAAAGCAGGGAAGACGGGGCCAGAGAGAAGCCACGCATTTGTTTCTTTAATGAGGGCAGCTTGTGGTGCTGGGCTGCAGCACTGGCACGGCTCCACTGGTTATGCTCTAAAGCAGAGCTGTGGGGATTTCCTAGGTGTGAGGAAAGCCTTGGACATTTGGGACTGGTCTGAGGAGCTCACTGGTGACTTACCAGCCCACTGGTCACTGCAGTGCCCCCTGTTCATGGCTGCTTTAGTGCCTGATGTTGTGCTAGTGGGGTGGGTGCAATGCTGGTGCAAGAGGATGTGCACAGTTCTCTCACCCTCTTCTTTTCCTTTCAAGATGTTTGCAAACATTTCCTGTTTGCAATGTGATTTTGTGGCAGAGCACCAACTTTTCATTTGATGGCCAGGTTCTGAACTCAAGTGATTTTGTATGTTACTCCTACAGGAAAACCCAGCTTTGTCACCGTCCCTGATGGATTTGAAAAACAAAGTTCTCAGCACTGAAAATCAGAGTTTGCTCCTTCTGTCTCCCTTGGTTATATATAACTAAAGGACCTTTTTAGGGTTGCTCAAGGGTCATTGTCCTTTCCTAGTTCCTCTTTTTTCAGAGTTGCATTCTTCCTTCTCCACACACCAGTCCTACTTCCAATCTATTTTTAATGTGCAAACCTTCCTCTGGGGTGCATGAGGGGCCCTGTTGGCCCACAGATTCACAAGCCATGAACCCAGTGAACCAGAATCACACTTTCCTCACTTCAGGATTTACAAGATGCTAGTAGAGCTTTTCAAGGCAAAGACAAATACCATCTTCCACCAGCTGAAAGCTGGACACCTTCCCAATGTGGCTGGCATGATGCCATTCTGGCTAAAGAAAAGTCTGTAATCCTAAACAGAGCTGGAGGTTTCCTGTGGCCCTGTTATTAGCACTCATTTGCATTGCAGTGTGACCGTGGGATCCCTTGCTGAAACCACAGGGCCTCTGGGTGAGCTGTGGTCAGCTCCTGGAGTGACAGCAGGGAGCTGCTCCGTGTCCCATCTCCTAAGGCAGCAAAGAGGGCTCTGAGAGTGTCATCACCTTGTCTGGCTGCTCTGCAGCTGAGCCAGGAGCAGGGCCTTCATCTTTCAATATCTCAGCCAAAGCTCTTTCCTTGGACTGCTCTCAAGGCTAGGGCACAGCCAAAATAACCTTGTGCCACAGAGATGGGGAGAGTGCCAGGATGGAGCTGCTGAGGCAGCTGAGTTCCCAGGAGGGCTCTCATGGGAAACACAAGAAGCTCCCCAGGACTCCCACGGTTGTTTCCCTGGGTTGGTTTTGGACACCTCCCAAACTGCCTGACACGTCACACTACTCCAACCTGTCTTTGCACTTACTGTTTCTTTCTTTTCTCTCTCTCTTCAATGCAGAAAGAAATGACAGAACGAATTTGCCACTGAAGTCTTCTGGCAGATGAACTCAGCTGGCTCACTCAGAGCCCAGTGGGACAAGACAGACCTGTGGTGGGAGACCTCTTCCCTAGGACTTGCTCTGGGCATTCCAGTTCACTGACCTATGAACACTGCAGAAGTGCCTCTTCAAGCCAGGGCTGAATCCTAAGTTTTCCAAGAGCCTCTGGGCAGTATTTTCTTCTTTTAATAGATACCAATCCCTGTTGTATGGTTCCTGTTTTAGAAAGTACTGACTTACTGGAGAATAAGGCAAGGTGGTTTACTTTTGCACAGTCTGATTTCTAAGACTCGATCTGGCATCAAATTTTCAGCAACTTTCCCTCTTGTTTTGTCCTCAGTTACATTGATCTCCAGATATTTCATTTTCAATTCCTGCCCTGTGAGCAGGTATGACCTTGGCTACCAGGTGTTATCTTTCCCACAGGCAGTGGGTTTGTGGAAACACCTGAGATCAGCCCTGCAGAGCTGCTGGCATTTCATCCCACTGCCTTCACATGGTTAGTTGTTGATGTGCTGTTTTTAACCATGAGCTGTGAATGTCTCCTAATTCATGCTTTACCAAAGGGACCATTTTTCCCTTCAAGGGATTTTTCACATTTGGAAAAGGGACTTGATGATGTTCTAAGATGCATTCAATACTGCTTGGACTAATGGGAAGTGCCCCCATGACCGAGGAGGTGAACAAGGTCACTATTCAGTGTCATCAGCACACACTACCCGAGAAAGTCTCAAAAACTGACAGAAAGAGACTCTTGCCAGAAAACGACATTTTCAACACGTCAGCATTTCCTGAGGTGTTGTCTTGGCTCAAGATGGGCAAATGCTGGTTATAGACACTGTTGGTTTTCCATAACCAAACCTTCCAGCAGGTGAAGAAGGACTCATAAGAGATATCTTCACTACTCTGCACTCAAGGTCCCCTTCCAACCGAATATTCTGTGATTCTTAAACCTTTTTGACCATCTGCAAGCATAATATTGCTTCCTGGTCTGTGCCATTACTCCCCTGAAAGGTATCATGTCTCAAAATTTCCTCCCCTTCTGCTTGCAGTGTCTGATAATTAGTGTTGTGTTCCCTGTGCCATTTTAATTTTGACAAAAATATTTCTATTTTCCTTTTTTATTGTTTTGGGGGAGTGAAAATCAATTTGTCTGAGCCACAGAATTGTTATGTTTGTGTTTCCTGTTCTTTTTCTGGGAAAGTTTTCTGTATCTGACACAGATAATATTTATAGTCTGGGGTTTGCCCACTTTTGGGATAGGGAGGGGATGTGGCTAGAAAATGTAAATGTTTAGGCCAACATTAATGTGCACAAGTGAATTCTTAGTGCTCAAAGCACTTATTTTGTTGTGAAAATATTTTTTTAAATCTTGTGTACCAGATGTATATTTTTACATGGTAATAAAACAGAGCAAAATGGACACAAAACCACCTGATGCATCATTCCAATATTCTCTGTGTAAAATAATCAAAGTCCAAACATATTTGTTCTGTTACTAATTAAAGAAACATTAATGAGCCTGCTGTACTTCATTCTTCCCTGGTCCATCTGTGTTAAACAGGCCTAATGAACAAGGATCACTGGAAGAGTGGTTTTCCCCTGAGAGCTGCAGCACTGATGGATCTCAATGTGATGCTGAGACCTCGGTTTGTGTCTCAGAGAATGACTTAACCCAGGTCAGTGCTGCTGGCCAGCATCCTCCCCCTGCAGGCTTTGTACCAAAATTCCCCTGAAGACATTTTCCCAGCAATTCCCACTGGTGAGCTTCACTCACTATTTTTTGCAAAGCTGTGTATCCTGGAATCCGCGTTCCTGCTTCTTCACGTAAATCAGAGCTGCACAAATTGCTTGTGTGGCACGAGTCGAGAGCAGCTCTGTCAAGAAGTTTCTGATTTCCTGAGGAGTGAAGCCTGGCTGGGCTCAGTGCACAGCACCCTCTGGGAGCTGGGAATGTTGGAATTATGGAGAAGCTGTTTCACCAGCAGGGTCTAAGGCATGAGCTGATAGCAGCCTACGGCTACTTCCAGCTGAGGTACAAGGATGACAAAGTCCAGCTCTTCTCAGCAGTGGAATATTGTGAGACAGTGACCAAGAGCAACAATTTGCAGCTTGGGAGGTTCAAAGTAGACAATGGAAAACAAAATCCAAGGGAATGGTGGAGTCAGCAAACAGGTACCCAGAGAGAAAGTGTTAACCTTCTTTGGTTAGACAAGACTTGGTGTAAATAATTTCCATAAATAAATGAAGCACAGAAGCCAGCTTTTGTATTTGTCCTCCCCATAGTCCTGAGGCAATGAGTTCCACCAAGTAATTTATTCACTATGAATTGCAAAAGGGAAGTGTGCTTCAAACCCATGCCTGAGGAGTTCAACCTTGCTGCTTTGGGACTGCTTCCTGTTTATCTCCTCCACACCATGGAGCTCCTATAGATTCCTGGGGAACAGAAAACACTATTTTTGAAAGATCAACTCACAGCCTCATCTCAAGCACTAATTTACAAAGAATTTCAAAGGTCTTGTTGTGTTTTTTTTTTTTTTTTTTCAATTTCTCTCCCTTTTTAATCTGGTTTACCCAAGGAAATAAAGCTCATGATTATGCTGTGACAACTGTCCTCCATAACTCTGGAAGCAGTTTAGAAAGGAGACAGGGAGATCATTCACTGCCAAAAAGATCTTTTTGTTTCTCCCCAAAACACGAAACTATTCCCCAGATCCTCATCCATCTGAGTGCCTCCCAGTCTGGAGACTTTAAGGCCTGAGATATTTATGAAGCAGAAAGTGCTGAGATAAGTATCAGAGTCAAACTGCTCCTTTCATGAGTCTCAAGTGTGCCTGTGAAGCTCCAAGATCCCCAGAGCCTCAACAAACATCCCTGAGCAATTTGAAAGCAGACAGGAATCCTGGGATACATTAAATATGCACATATCACTTGTCAGCCCCAGCTCCTCAAATGACTCATCTGCTCAGCTGCCTGCCAGGTGCTTGGACTCGTCTGTCCCTGTGCAGAATTCCTGGATTCCTCTGATGAAGGGCAGATGTGCTACTGCCAGGATTTTGGTTTTCGTCTCTGCAGCCAACATTTCCTTTGGAACTGATCAAAAGTCTGTGGTGCTGGTCACCAGGTCAGGTAGAGGCTGGCATGGGACAGACTGTGCTAGACAATATCTGCAGACACTGAGGAATTTAGGAATAGCTTTGGATGGGAGAAAAAGGGCCTTGTGGAACACAATGGCAGCTGTCCCTGTTGCCACAGGGATGTGGCATGGAGAGGGCACAGGCTCAGCCAGTGAAGCAAACTGCCTTTGGCCAGGCATAGGCAGGGATCAAGGCTGACCTCCCCTGGCAGGACATGGGGTGGTGGTGGAGGGTTTGCTGCTCTGAGTTATGGCTCCTGAGTTTAAACCCGCCCAAGATAAGGCTGGACAGTCCTGGTTAAATGCTCACAATAACATGACATGAACTGGACTGAAATATTCCTCTCCTGGTAAAAGTTTGTGAAATGTAAGAAAAGTCTGGGGAAGAGCAAAAAAGGAGACAACTAGAATCTGTTGTTTCCAAGGGTTCAAAATCTGTCTATACTGGAAGATGACCATGAATCCACTCAGGATCAGAAAGGGATAAGATTAGTTAATAACAATAGGTAAGGTTAATTCCACTTACTACACTGCTAATTCCTTGCTCACTGTTTTGGAACTGAGACAACATGACTCAAAAGACTTTCACAACTAGCTACAAGAGTTCCTCTCTTGAATGTGTGCAACTTTTGCTTTCTGAGGAGTGATGGCTTTGCTAACACAGCCTGGTTGGCCAGGTTCCCTCATGCAGGTCAGGGAAGGACAAACAACTCATAAACGTCAGGAAAACCCTGAAGCAAGAGTGCAGCGTTCAGGTCCCCCGTTTCTGAGGAGACCCTGAAATGTCATGTCTGCATGGAGAACAGAGCACCATGAGGTCTTTCACACGAGAGAATTTCTTGCTGTAGAGGTGGCTGTGAGGAAAACAAAAGCGTGGTCTGCCTGCAAATTTCTTGAAGGTTTCAGTGGAGCACAATTCATTCATCTCCAAAGAGACACCTTATGTTTATCCACTGGGGATTCCAGGTGATGTCACCTGCTACTGACACCACAGGGTAGGACTCACTGCCTGTGTAGTCACTCAGAGCTGGCCACACTTTGGCTGCCCCATCACCTCCAGTCTCTCCCAACGCCTGAGCTCACCCAAAATTACACCCATCCAAGCTGGCTCACCAGTGGGGCCAGCCACAGCTTCCTCAGCAGCAGGATAACTGGGATAGCACTGTTCAGGCAATACCCACTGGATACTGAGTGAGTACAGCAGCTCCACAACTGCTGCTTTTAAATGGATTTGGCACTTGTTCTCCTGAATCATGTCTTTTGCAGAAAACCCAAAGAAATTTTGGGACTTTGTAGGAATCCTGGATTGTAGGGCTTTTCTTACAGAACAGCTGGGTCCAGGTGCTGTCTGCTGGACACAGGTTACTCCATATTTATCAAGTGGTGGCATGCATTTAACAATCTGCTGCCAGGAACAATAATCATGAGGAGAGAGGATCCATATTTTCAGGATTCTTCAACTTGTATGACTCTTCAGCCTGTGTTAGAAGGAGAAGCTTCACTATTATTTGGGTAATCCTCCAGCAGCAAGCTGCTGGGTCTTATGGCTCTCTGATGCAAAAATAAATGCCTAAATAGATGAGGAACATGAGACAAAACTGGGATTCTGCATTTGAAAATGTCAGCACTCAGAGGGAAAATCATCTTCCCACTTCTGTTTCCAGCAGTGACAACAATCTTCTCCCCAAGACACCCTTTTTGTGCTATGACTTACAAATTCATTACAACTCACAGACACTTTTATATTACATTATGGGCTTGTAACAAGCCCATAGCAATAGGAGGATTAAAGAAGCTTTTTCTCCTGAATAAGCATCAAAAAGAAGACATTGAAGGCCTCCCTCTTCAGTGCCAATCACTTGTACAGCAACATATCTCGCATCTGAGGAACCCACTTGGGTAGGATGAAGTTATCAACCCTCCCTTATCAAATAGACTTTCTGGACTGTTGGTCATTTCTGACCCCAAGACTTCTATCTATGTACAAATACTGCCTAAACCTCTGGACAGCTCAGAGAGATGTGGCATGTACAGTGTCATGGGATAAAACTGCAGCATCCAAAAAAATTGGCCAAAGAGGTTGTTACTCATCTGGGTAATATCCCAGGGAGCCCAAGGACATGAGACAGCCTAGCCCTGCTCATTCTAATGGGAATATATCATCAAATCACCAAGTGGAACATCACCAGATCTCAACTCTTTTGTCCAGTGAGGAACTGTTGAGGATGAAATGCACTCTGGACTGGTGGAAGTCCCTGCTGCTGCTGCTGAGAATCTGCTGGGGGTAGATGGGGCAGCTCAGGCTGCACAGCAACAGCTTCTAATGACCAGTTTGTACAGTGGGCACAAGCTGTTTGCTGCTTGTGTCCAAAAGGTTTGAGTTATTGCTCTCCAGAAGGCCACGCGTTTTCCAGGTCCCATTAAACAGAGTCAGTTCAGGATCTCTGTCCCAGAGGGCAGTGGAGTGGCAGTGTGTGGAGCTGTGAGTGCTCCTCATGGAGCAGGAAAAGCAGGTTTCAGCCTGGCATTCACATCCACATGGACATTTTTAGTGCCCATTTTGAGAATTTTACCATGTCCCCTGATGTGGAGAGCTTTGCCAGATGGAACACTGAAACCTGGTCTCTAGGGGTAGAGATATCCCACACTATTGATCCACTACATGTGAATCATAAGGGTTCCTGCGAGGAACAGTGCTTTCTCTCTTTTCTGGTGTTTTTTTAGGGGGTGGAGGTGAAGAAGGGACATCCACAACAAAGGAATGACCCAGAAGCTTGATCCTGGCAAGTGTGATTGCATAAGCCTCGCTCTGAGTTGAACTGCCTAAATTTTCAGAGAAACTGAGCCTGTACAGATTCCTTGAACAGCAGAGAGAACAGTACATGCTGTGTGTCCTAAAAATCAGAATAGATTGCAGGTGCTTAAATATAGATTCAGGTGCTTGGCTGTGGGCAGATAAGAGCAGAATAATTCTAGTCAGGGCTTGAAATAATTTCAGCAGTAAAACATAGGCCAGCGTACTGTGATCCATTTGTTAAATTACTAAATCAAAAGTAGCTTTGGTAATTACTTTTTATTTTGCCTAACAGCCAACACAGATGGCTCCTTCTCTTCTCTGCTGCATATGCTGCATGGGTAAATAGCAGTCATGCACTTGAAAAGCTATTAAAAAATAAAAGGAAAAGTCACGTGGAAGAACAACTTATTGTAGTTAATAAGTTAATTATACCATTTGAGGAGGAGCTTTCTTCTTCACTTTACATGGGACTTACCCCTCAAATATTAGCATAAACATTTCCCAGAAATACCATGCCTATTCTATTAAAAGCAACAAAATGAAAACCAAAACACTTTTTATTTTTTATTTTATTTGCCCCTCCTGCTTTATAACAGACTAGATTGAAACAAGATTTGCCCTCTGGTTAAGTGTGTTGTGCAGCTGGGTTATCTTTCAAAGAACAAAAGGGACAGAAAAACAAAAACTCAAGTATATACACCTTGCTTTGAGAACAGACATCTGCTCCCACAGTAAGAAGATGCTGTTTTGTGTAAGAGCCCTTTAACCCAACAGAGAAAGGTAGAACAAAAAGCAATGAATGGGAATTAAATTTTATTAAATTTGAAAATACTCTACACAAGTTTGGCATTACTTCCCCTGAATTGATATAGTTCTAGATGTTGAGAGTCTGAATGTGGTTGCTTGGATTTGAGCTATTTCCACAGTCTTACCACAGTCTACCCTTTACTTCTGTTCACGTGGGGATTAACATGAGGAGTTGTACAGACTTGATCCTGACCTGTTCAAGGATAAAAGGTTTTGTGGTGTTGTGGAAATAGGTGGGCAGCTAGTGGAGAGCAAAGACTACTAATCCCTTCCCTGAGGGGAGAGAGAGAAACAGGAGCATCCTCAGCCTGGATGGGCAACCAGAGATTCCTGTGGGGAACAGCTGCTGGGGCTGGCTTTGCTGTGCACTAATATTCCTGGGCTGGCACATTCTTAGACATCAGATACTGCACCAACTTGCACGAGTGCATCCCTCAGAAAACAGGCTTCAATGCTTCTGCTGTTTATACTGCCAGCTTGGTGGCAAGAACAAAGCATGCTTTCATCCTGGGAGAGGATCCCACAGAGGAACCACTGATGGCACTGACCCCATCCCATCCTGTGACCTGTGGGCTGTGGCTGTCTCAGGCACTGCTCTGCTTCTGAGCTGTGCCCTTACAGGGCAGGAACTGGCAGCTCTCTCAAACTGTGCTGCATCTTCCTGGCTCCTTGGCAGAGAAGGCAGCAAGAGGAGGTAATACATGGCAGAACTTGCCTTGGATCTGCCTTACAGTGGGAAATAGCACTGACAGCTCTCTCTTCCTGAGCCTTTTAAACTTTTACATTTTGTGCTTTTTACTTCCTGTGAAGTAAATCAGAATTTCTCTTTGTAGGACTGAAAGATTGGACTCATCTATAAACTCCAAAGTAAGGTTCCTGCTATTATTTTTTCTCTTGGAGCTATTATACAAAGCAGGTTCCTCATGTCTCTGCTGAGAAGAAAACCTGATTGTTTTTCCAACCAAACCTATTTTCTGGCAATAATAACAACCTAGAAAGGGATAAAACTGACAGATTAAAAGCCTAATTCAATAGTAGTTGTTAAAAATATTTTTAAAGTGTTTGAGTGGCGTGTTTGCATGGCATGTTCATCTTTCCTCCATTGCTCTTACAATGCCACCTCTCTTCTGTAGTGTATTGGACACAAATGGAACATATGTTTCACTGCTAATCCGTTGTGGAGAGGTAAGGAATTAGCTGGAGGAAAATAGGCTGCATCTAAATTATTTAAGGAAGAGTAGAAAAAATGCAGAAGGACTTTGATTATCCCAAAGGGGATGGGAGCAAGTGAGGGCGGGACACAGCGCTGCTGCTGAGGTGGTTTCCAGCACCAGCTTCTCGAACTCCTTCGGACTCTGTCCAACAGCGGGGTTTCCATCCTGTGCCTCCTAACTTTATCCAAGCTCTTGGCTGTTGTCACTTTACTCTTCCTTTCCGTTCTTAGTCTGTCCTGCCTGAAGGTGTTTAAAGAAAGACGGTGAGGCGTTTAAGGAAAGACGGGACGCGGCACTACCTTGACACAGCGGTGCTCTCTCATCGACCGGACTCGGCGATCTTCGGTTCTCCAGCCGAGGTGATGCTGTGATATCGCTCATGGGGGAAGGAGAACATGGCAAGCAGCCAGCCCAGCCTGGGGAGCAGGACCCCGCTATACTCCATTGATTTGCCCCATTGCTGTTCCCCGTCCCGTCCCCTCAGAGGAGCCGCCGTGAGGGGGCGCGGAGGGGGCGGTGCCGCGCGCAGGCGCGCTCCCGCCGCTCCTCGGGATCAGGGCGGGGGCGGGCGGTGCCGCCCCGCCGAGGAGGGACCCGCGGCCGCCATGGAGGTGAGGGCAGGGGGGGCTGCGGTCACGGCGCTTCCCGGCCCGGCCGGCTGAGGGGAGGCCGGGGAGGGCAGTCCCCAGGGGCTCGGTCCGTCCCTGCGGGGAGCTCCTGCGGCTCGTCCGGACTGTGGCGGGCTGAGCGCTCGGACAGCGGGAGCGCCGGCAGCCCCCGGCTGGAAGGTGCCTCAGCCCTCCGGCCGGCAGCTCTGGGTCTGGGGGCTCTCCCCGAGGAATGCGGGAGTTTCCTCGTGTCTGGAGCTGGGAATCTGTTCCCCGAAGGTTTAAAGTGCTGTGTTTCATACCTAGTGCGTTTTTCAATAAAGAGTGGTAAGTGTGTACACTCCTACTGCAGCTGCTTTCTATTGACATTGCTGGAGTGGGAAAACAGGCAGAGGCGAACGGAGCAACTTCTAGGTGTGATCATGAAAAATCTTTTCGTTCCTGTGTTTTTCCTCTGGCATAAAACGAGAGCTGTGAGCCCCCAGGAGCACTGAAAATCTGCCTGATGTGTACTTAGTGGCATTAGCTCGGGCAGGGTGACCTTCTGAGGCGAGAGAGGCAGCGGGACAGCCCTGGGTGACAGCTCGGCTGCTGGCATCAGCAGGACTTGTGATAGCCAAAAATCAGCCCATTCCCTGACACCCCTGGCAACTGTCTGTGAAGTGTCAGATCTGTTGGGAAATAAGCCACTGCCTTTTTTTTTTTTTTTGCCATTTACAAGCTGACCTCTTCTACAACCCTCTGTCATCCAATATTATGACTCACAATTGGGCTTGGGAAGGTTGGTGTATATTCTGATAACTTTAAAGAACCATTGTTTGCTTTTTTTTTTTAACCTAAACAGAGCTCCTCTTCATGCCTCCCAGGTGCTGGATGGAAGCAAGACAAAACACTCCTGTGGAGCTGAACCTCCATCTCTTCAGTTCTAAAGGTGTTTTGTATTGGCAGCCCTCCAGGTAAAGTGGGGTGCCTTGTGCATTTGAAACTTTCTTGGCTCTTTAAAGGTCTTTTTCCACCAAAATGCTTCTATGACACTATTTCATGGTACCAGTACTCTGTAATGCTTTCAACAAAAGTATTTACTGCTGTGAGGAATGTCCTCTCTCCTAGTACCTTCCTGGTAACAAATGTTAGAACACTGGTACAAATCTTATGTGACATCAAATGTGACAATGCAGTGGAGTTTAATGACTTAATTTTAGAGTTGAAAGCACAGAAAGGGGAAGATAAAGAGAAATCAATCTTGCTTCAAGGTTTAGAAAAGCATTAAGTTAGATTAGCTTCTCCAAACAAGGCTGCTTGCTGATGTAGGTGAATGTTGTGTAGCTTTTTTTTCCAGTGACAAATGTGATTATCTGATTGATCATTTGTGGGTGTGGAGCACGAGCAGGAAATGTTTATCTTGTATCTGTATGAAAAGAAAAGTTGTCTTCTAAGAAGTTTTTCTCTTTGGTTTACACTAACAAGGGAGCTGAGGAGGATTAGAGGAGCTACTTGGTGATGCAGAGACAATCTTCTGAGAGTTGTTCATGCCATCAGATGTAGAAGAGAATAAACAGCTTGCTGTTTAGTAAAGGGCCCTCAGAACCTACTTACATTGGATATCTCCTTAATTTAAAAGTGCTCTAGGGCTTGGAGAGCCTTTAAGTAGTTGAGTCAACACACTATTGCTAGGAGTTTTCTCATTTAGAATGTGTGTGATGGAGTTTAAAATAACTTTGCTGCTAAGTTCTTACTGCCCTGTGATGGCAAGTCTTAAACATGAGCTACCTGCCAGTGGTCAGGAGCAGTAAATATTCTGTTTGCTTGTTCTGCTGGCTGTGGAGGGACAGAGGATGTTCTTTAGTGCAATAACCAGCATGTGAGCCATGTTGTTCCCAGCAGAGCTCACCATTCACAGTTATTTGTTAGCCCTGTGAAATACACCCTGTTATATCCTCCCATCCGTGTGGCTGCCTTGGAGACACATTGTCCTTGAACCAGAAATTAAAAAGATTACAGTGTTTTTAAGCCATGCTCAGTCTAAGTTGTTCTCCTTACTTGTTATGTCTTAGCTGGATCAGGACACTTCTCCTGTTTGCCTTTGTCTTTCCAGTGGGGATGATAACAGTTCTTTTGCTGCCATTGTGAGTGACAACTGCTGCTCTTAGAGAAATGCATGTGTGCCTGGGGAAACACAGGCTGATTGCAGCAAGTCTCATGTCTGCAGCATGTGTGTCAAAATGTGCTGTTCCCGAGCTGTGTGCTCTCCTCTCCATCAAGGCTCTCCCTGCTTCCCCAGCAGTAATCCTGGTGAAGTAAGAAAATGGGAAGGAAGGAATCTATCTGAAATAACTTGATGTGCTATCCTGGAAAGTGAGATCCACCCATTGCTGGAGGGTTTGACTGGAAAACCTCAGAAAACCCTTCTTAGTTTGCAAGGGAAGTGTCAGCTGAAAGTACCAGAGTTACTCTGCAAATTGCTCAAGCAGGAGATGATGTGACACTGATCTCCTGGAAGTGTGACAGAGGGAATGGCAGGGGGAAGCAGGGACATAAAGGGAAAGGTTGCTGTAACCTTTTCCCCAGCATGAAGGGTTTCAGGCAGGTGGTGTCAGCTGTGACACTGTGGCTTGTTACAGCAATGCTGTGATAAGGCTGGATCAATAATTTTTGCCAGACTTGCTCTTTGATGAAATTGGATTGCTTGGGTTTCCTGTGAACTTTCAGGTGTTCATTTGGAAATGTTAATGCTCTTGTATATTATTGAGAAGATGATGGAATGTTTTTAAATTCCTGTCCCTTCATGGATAACTCAGACTAAATGAAATTAAAAGTTATGCTGTAGGTGGAATGAGAAGGTAACTCTGACAGCTAAGAATGAATTGTGGAAAACTAGTGCAAAAATCAAGTAAGAGTATTCACTTCTTACAATTTGAAATTAATGTACTTAATACAGAACAAGTACAAAATAATCTGATTTGACACAGGATTGTCATACATCATTGAACATTCTTCCTCTCCAAATTGTATCTCTTGATGTGTAACATTACAAATGCAATTAATCACTGTAGCTGCTTTATGAAGGCAGCTTGGGTTGTTCTGAGCTTCCTGCAACTGGATGGTTTTTGCAGAATCGGCACCTGCTGAGTGTGTCCAGTTTCATTCTGAGCCACATCTGTAGGAATCAGTGTTGATGGAGGAGGAAGGGTCCAGGAACAGTGTGAGACACTGAGCTGGGAGGAAAACTGGACTGAAGTCTGTTTTCATTTTGTTCCAGTGAAATTGTAGGGGTGTGCTTTTGCTGTGTGTTCACATGAAGCCCAACAAAACAGGTCTTTGCAGGGTCTTTAGGCTCTGGGCTCTACCTAAATGTGTGGGAAAACATTTTCATGATTTCTGAATGGTAATGTGATGGTGTTTCTTTTCAGCTCCAGAACAACTTGGCTCAAGCAGGACCCAGTTTTGGAGCAGGTGGTGGTACCTGGACTCTGCTTTCTTCCACTGAGTTCAAACACACAAACAAGGTATTTTCCTCTAAATAGAAAAAGGCATCTCTTATGTGTTCCCAAGTGCTTCCTGTTACACAAATGTTCTTGTTTCCAAATATTCTCTTCCTTCCTTTGGGAAGCAGATCAGAATGAGAGAGGAGTTAGGTCTGGGTAGTGGATTTTGGCATGTTCATATATGGAGTGTCAGGAAGCAAGATGAAAGATTACTTAAGGTCTGAATGAAGTGAAACTTGTGGTAATTGTTCCCTTTCTTCTCTTGCTTTGTTTGCAAGTTTCCTTTACAACAAAAGAGAAAGGCTGTAACTGCCTTCCCACACAGGCTCTGAATAGTGTGTGTGTTAAATATTGCCTTAACACTGAGTTATGATGATGGTAATAAAATTCACAGGCTTCAACAAAACTGCAGCTAAGACAGAAACTTGCTCTCATCTCTCTGTGGATTTTCCTGGTGATATTAGCCTGTGAGTAATAATCCTAAGGTGACTGTAGAAGGACAGATCAGAATTTGAAGACGCCCACCTTAGACCTGATGTGTCTGTGGCCATTTCCCTCCAGAGCAGTCCATGCAGTCCCTGAGCTCTGTCTGGCAGGGTGAGCTGTCTCAGAGCCCACAGTGTGCCTGTCACCAGGAGGCAATAGGCAGAACACCTCAGCATTGCTTGGTTGGTTGAGGCACACTGTCCTTCAGTGTCTCCAGAAACTCTTTTCGTTGTACAGCTGCAGGAAAAAAAAGCATTTCTTGGAAAGCTTGAAAAATCTCTAAAGTGTTTGGCTGGACTAAAGGTGTTTTCTTGTAGTACCAGCTGTTAATTAAGTACTGGCTCATTAAAACAAATGAGTAATGGGAGTGAAGCTGTGATACCTTTAAAGGATGAGCTGTGTTGGCAGAAGTCAGATATGAAATAGCAGACCAGAGCAGTAATAAGAATCTAATACAACTAACACTTCATGCTTTAATGTGATGGCAAATTTAGTCAAGACTATAGGTTAAAAATGTCAACTTTTCAGCAATTTGGTTTCTGTATACATAACTAGTGAACTTCCTGTTTTCAGGGAAGTAATTCTCTGTAATTTAGGAATAGAGTCAGACTAAAGGGAATTGAAATAATGTAGTGAGTTAATAAACAGCTGACTGTAAATGTCAGAGGCAGCTGGTAGAGTGCAGGAGCTGCTTGTGAAGCTGTCAGCTGAGCTGAGACAGGATTCACATTCTGGAGTTTTTGATGATTTTTAGTCAAAGCTGGATTTTTAGTTTCAAGCTCTGAAGCTGTGATATTTGAAATGGAATATAATCTGCCTAGCTATGGCTTGTGGAAGGTCAGGTCATTAAAGTTACTTGTTTGACACCTTGTGGAAATCAAGCACCACCTTCAAGCAGAGCAGACCTATCTCTGAGCAGCTTCAGATGTGTCATTTTAGTCTCAGTTCTGAATAACTCCTGATGCAGGTTGGAATGGAAAAGAGGAGAGCTGGAATTTGCTGCCAAAGGCTCATCTTCTTCTTATGTTAAAATTTGAAGCTGTATGTGTGTCAGTTTGAGTTAAAAGGAAGCTGTTTCTCCAGAAACTGGTAAAACTTGCTGTATATTACTGTGTTTAAGAAGTCACATAGAACATCCATCATGATGATTTCTGAACACATTCTGCCTAAGACTTGAAAATGAGGATTTATTGTTGTTTTGAGCCTTTGAGTGATATATGTTTAAGTGTTTCACAAAGTTGTTAACAAGAAAGGACTTTTATAATAACACTTATCCTGAATTTTCAGACATGTGGGTTCTAAGTGACATTCACAGTAGCTGTTACTGACAGATAAGAACAAGAAAAATGTAATGGAGCAAAGAAAAAGTATTTAATGCATTGGTAGATTGCTGTGGAATGTTTTCTGCCTTGGAGCTTCTCCCATGTTTTGAGTACTTTAGAAACAGTGAAAGGCAGAAAAACTGCTCATCACAATCTCTGTTAAAAGAGAACTGACAGAAGTTTTTGGCACTTGTCTTTCACTGCTGGTGTTCTCATAATTCTACTATTTCTATTGATTTAGCTTTTTCTGTAGTACAAGATGATTAAAAGTGAATTTAGTCAGAATTCCTCATGGCTGTAAAATGTGTTAGGTGCACTTTGCTACTGCATTGAAGACTTTCAGCTGAGATTTTAAACTGTTGAGGCAAACTTAGCTGGATGTGACTGCTGTGAAGTGTTCCTGCCTAGAATCTCAGTGTGGAATCATTTAACTTTTTGGAGCTAGGTTAGCTGTACAAATATGGCCATATTTTTATTTAGGCTTCAAAAACAATATGCAGGTGGTTTTTTTGCCATATTATCTTGCACCAGTGAATTGTTACCCCTGACTAAGCTCTTGTAGTATCTGCAGCTAGTAATGTAGGAAAAAAATATATATGCCATTAACACTTTTTGGTTTGGAGCATAAATTACCCACTGATCTGTGTTTAGAAAGGTACATTATGGTTCTGTGAGAAATGGTTTTCTTTGTGGCCTTTTGGCAGCATCAACTGACCTAGATTGCTCTTGTGATACTTTAACTCCTGTGGTTGCTTTGTTTCACTGAGTGATTTGAAACTTCCCCACACCTTCCTGCTCTTTTGGAGGCTCATTTCCTTGAGCTGATTTGAAAAAAATCTCTTTGTAAAACAGCAGAATAGCTCAGAGGAGTGCCCTTGTGAGGGCTGCAGGTGCTGTCTGGTATCAGGGCATGTGTTCTGTTCTGGGTTATTTCTGTGCTTTGCCTTATTGTGCTATGAGATAAGGATTCAGTACAGATACTTTGCTGTTCCCTCCTGTTTTTACATTTATTTATCAACCCCCCAAACTATTAATTGGCACCCGAATTGCCTTTTTAGGTTTCCTCTGATATTTGAAAAAGAGGTGGCAGCCTGTGATGAAGAAAAGCAGAGAAACTTTTTGGTGGATAAGAACATAAACACACAAGAGCATGTGCATTTTCTCCTGAAATAATTGATTGTTAAAGTCACCTCTATGTTCTGCCACACAGAGATGGTCAGCAGCCAGCCTGTCCCCATAGCAGACAGTGGGAAAAGGAAAAAGAAGAAAAGAACCAGAGCCACAGATCAGGTCCCTGGGAAGTTTGAAGGTTGGTGACAATTGAAAAGCTTTTAACTGTTACAGTCTGCTTTGCTTCTGATATTTTTCTGTTTTCTTGGCTAGACATTGTATTTTTTGGTAGGAACAGTGCTGATGTCAAAAGGTTTTGGTTGAATAGATGTGTGCACAAATGCTGTGAAATTTTGTAAGTAAAATATAGTTCAGTGAGAAAACTGAGCAGTATAAAACTTCTTAGTGGGCAAGCAGCAATGGAAGATACATTTCAAATAAAAATGGTAGCAGCAACAAATTCCAGGTTTAAATGTTCAAGTTTGTTATACTTAAAACACCATCTCTGCAAGTAGATTGTGTATGGCAGCATGTTCTGATCAAGGAATTAATTGTCTTCCCCCTGAAAAAAGTTTGAGTTTTACATGAAGACAGGTATAGTGGCTGAGATCCTAGAGATTACACATTTGTTCATATTACAATTGTTTTATATCTCAGCAATTTTGATGCTGTAGTAAAGTTTACTTCTAATTTTTCTTGAACTTGAAAGAGGGAGGTGAAAAAGAAAGCATAGTTAAGACTGGCATGTCTGCCTTAATACTACATAAATTTGAGGGAAGCTTAGCAGATAAAGAGCTTGTCTTGATGTTATTCATTAAAATAACTTTCACTTTCAAAATTCACTTTGATGGATGTGTCCTTTCTTCTGGATTTCTTTGGCAGACTTGTACAAGCTGACTGCTGAGCTGCTTGGTGAGGGAGCATATGCTAAAGTTCAGGGTGCTGTCAGTCTCCAAACTGGGAAAGAATATGCAGTCAAAGTAAGTAGAGAGTAAAAGCAGCATCACTTCTGTCTGTGATATGTCTACTCCCTCTGAGTATCTCAGGAAAAACCTGCAATAGATTGGGTAATAGCAAATCCTTCTAGGAAATTTTTGATGCTTGAAATGAGCTTGTTTTATAACTGTTGAGAAAACCTGTCATAAGTGTTGTGCCTCCAGAGTGAACTGGTTTATCAGCTGCAGGTAGAAATCACAACCAGTAAATCACTGTGACTGGATCTCAGGGCAAGCTTTCCTCTCATGCCCTGCTTTAGTTGTAGTCTACCTTTGTCTCTTCTTATGAAAGAAGAGGCTGAGTCATTACACAGCATGGCCTCCCAAATAGTGCAAGATTTTGGGTGCTGTTCAGAGAGCATCAGGTGCTGCCAGTGGTTCAGGTAAAGCTGTCTTTAATTTTTGATAGAGGCCAATGTTCTTTCTGTAATATCATTGAAAAGCTGGGCTCATTTACAAATTTGTTGTTATCCTGAGTCCCCCATTTAATTACAAACAATAGCAATAGGGAAGATTTATGCTTGATTCTATTCAAAAATAGGCACAAAGTTTTAAGCCCCTTTGAAAATGTAGTTCTATAGATGCTGGATTTTACAGTTTTTTCTGTACTTTGTAAAATTGTTGAAGTTGAAAGGTTGAAATAAACAAAGCTCTGCATTAGGAATTTGATGTGACCAGATGCAGAGACCTGTGTAGTGCTGGTGGATGGTTGCCTGTTCTGCACCAGAGAGCTCAGGCTGCAGAAATAAGAAACCAGTCCTGGATACAGGTGATGGTGATGTCTTGGTCGTGTAATGAGCTTTCAGTTTATGCAGCAATCATTCAGGCTCATCCTCCTGACCTCTTTCAACCTAAGGATGGTGTGAAGGAAGGTGACTTCTGATGGCTCTGAGATTGAATGTATGTTTTCTTTAGGTTCTATTATTGGGTCTCTATAAAGTTTACACTATGAACTTTTATTTTGTGATGAATTTGGTGCTTGTTGCTTAAATTCCTCTAATGACAAATCTGTTCTTTTTGACTGTTCAGTGTCTGATGTGACTCAAATCTATTCTTGGTAGAACTCAGGAGGATATCCTGTTCTGCACATTGCAAAGTTAAAATTATGCAAGAAAAAGCTTGTGGTAACTGGTCACTGGGTATGTAATGTGTGGATTTAGTTCCTTTCTTCTCTTCCTGCCCTAATTTCTCTTGTCCTCTGAATGCCTTCCAGAGCTCTGCTGACACTGCTCTGTAAACAAATGCCAGATGAGAAATTGAACAAACAAACAAAGGTGGAGTGTTGTTCTCCAGTGGGCATGCCCTAGATTCAAACCTTGGAACAGTTACCTAATTCCAGAGCTATATGCATAGTTCCTGCAGTAATTTTTCAAATATGAGTTCTTAAAACTCCTTTTCACAGATCATTGAAAAGAATGCTGGGCATAGTCGGAGTCGGGTTTTTCGTGAGATAGAAACTCTGTACCAGTGCCAGGGTAACAAGTAAGTATGGTCTTGTCTTTGTTTATTTAAAGTGTTTTGATTATTTGTTTTCAAATTTTTATATGTGACAAAGTTAGAAGCTTTGCAGCAGTTTCCTTAAAACCACTTTGAAATTTAGACTTGACTTATTCAGAGTAAGACTTTCTCCTTCTTTACCTGTGAATTTTAGGGGAAATATTTACAGATTAATAGTTAGACAACTCAATTAGCAGCCAGGTCAATGTAGCTTGATTGTGCTTCAGTGATGCATGGCTTTTGTCCAGATGAGAAATTAACATTTTGACACTCTCCTCTGTGATTTCACCATCAGCAAAAACTGACATGATACCAGCTGCTGTGGAAAGGAAATCTCACCATTCCTTTCCCTGATGTGTGGTTTGCCCTCCTCCTTGTGTCAGCCTTCCTGCTTTTGCACTGGAACTCTTAGGTCAGCAAAAAGCTAACACAGTTCTCATTTGGATGTGTGCTGACTTCATGTGGCCACGGAATGAGGCAACTGCAAAGCTGCTGCTCGTGGCTGAAGAGGAAGAAAAGCTGTGCAGGCCCTGGGAACTTTGTGATGGGTTTGAGGCAGTTCTGAAGCTACTTTTAGATGTCTCTGTTAATCTAGAATGTATATACAACAGATGGTATATATATTACAATTGTGCAGCTTATATTGAATTTTTCAAACTAATGCCTAATATAACATACAGAAATAATTTCAAAAGCAACTTGTTTATCAAACTCATGGGCTTATGTTGTGCTGTAGAGAAGCAGAGCATGAGTTTCCTCTTTTGTGAGGTTAAGAGTAAATGGTCATCCAGTGCACAACTGATGAAGAACTCAAGCTCACATGACCACATGCAGAATTTTAGGGGTTGAATGTACCATTAAATGTAAAAAATTCTGACTTACACATTTGACATTCTCAAAGCAAGATGGGATATTTGTGCTGCACAGAATTTGCATGAGCTAAACAGGAGTTGGTCTAAAAATGGCAACTAAGGAGCTGGATTTAATGTCTTGTTGACAGATGCCTGTCTCCTTTGAGCCCTCTATGTTTTGCTTTGTGATTTCCAGAGAGAAAGAATGCCAGTTTAATTATTTTTTCTTTATTTCTGCCTTCAGCACAAATGCAGTGTTTTAAATTATTAAATACAACCTACAACCAGTTATCTTCCTGTCAATTGAGCAGTAGCAGAGCTCTCACAATCTTGTCTGAGTGTGCTGTTTGGCCTCTTTCCCATGCTTAAATTTCAGTGGGAGTTAGAAATGTGGTTTTAATGCCACAGGCAACCAAAGCAACTTGATTAACTAGAACTTTTATTTTTGGTTACTTCTGGCACTTCCTAGTTATCCACCCTGGGCTGAAACTCTTCATTGCTGTGTGTACACTCCATGCTTGTTTCTTTTATTCCCTTTTTTGTTTCTTTTTTTAAAGGAACATTTTGGAGTTAATAGAATTTTTTGAAGATGACACAAGATACTACCTGGTCTTTGAGAAGCTGCGAGGAGGTACTGTGCAGAAACTGTGCCTTTGCTCATTGAATCATTTTGGCTCCTATTTGCCTCTGTTTTAAAGTAGTAATTGAAGAAATTTAAATGCTTGAGAATTTAGTGCAGCATCTGTGTACTCTGGCAGAATTTCCCTTTGATGTAGGATTGACTTCATTCCCTGGAGCTCTGTTATGAAAATCATCTTGCCTGTGCCTGGGGTTGCTGTTATGGAGAGCCAGTTGTGCTTGTGGGTGTTTGAGAGCCCATCAAGTGAGCCTGAGTGGTCACTGGGCTCCAGCACTTCCCACTCACCTGGGCAATGAGAAAGCCCATGAAGTGCTTGCTGCAGCTTTCTCACATTTGTCTGCATGGAGTATAATTACAGTACCTGCTAATTGCATGGCTGTGCAAAACCAGGAGTTAGTGTGGCCAACCCTTCAAAGGAGAACTTCTGGAGTATCCTGCTGCCCAGAGAACATCATCTATTGTCTCTGGTCAAGAAGATTTCCAGGAGCAAATTGTATGTGCACGAAATAAAAATTCTTTCTGCACAGATGCAGAACTATTTTTGAAAGGGAGGGATGTGTACATTTCTTGCGTAAAAGCTTCTGTTTAACTTTTCTCAAAATTCTGCATATTTTTATTGTATTTTCCCATAACACTTTTTCTTAATGCACAGATGTCTCTGACAAATTAGCTGTAATGGGGCTTGTTTGAGATGAATCGGAATTTCTTTTTTTTCATCTCCACATTCTTCCATTAGTTAACCCTCTTTTTTGTGAGTCTGTGGTTGTCAGTGTACCTGCATGGCTGCAGAGAGGATAATAATGCTACTCCCCTCTTAGCTACTGATTTTACAGGCTCAGCTAGGGCTGAGGTTAGTTTTCTCTTAAATCAGTATTACATCTCTTAAAAATCAGTATTTAAAGGGTTAGGTATGTCGTTTGAAGACAAAGAATGAGAATTGGGGTCAGATCTGATGCACTACAGATACTGATGTGAGTAGCAAGGCTGGCAAGAATGGGAACATTGATCTTCAATGCAAGTCTTACTTCAGTAACTCCAGTCTCAGAGGCTGCTCTTACAGTGTTGGAGCATAATTTGGGCTTTCCATTTTCAACTTTGCCTTCCAGTAGCTGTGGTAACTGAAGGAGCTCTGCTCCTGTTTTATCTGTTTTCAGTTCACTGTGTTGTGCAGAGTCCCTTTAGTATCCTTGTCTGACAGCGTTTTATAATTGAGTGAGTTAAAATTGAGCTGATCAGATTGAACTTGTATGATTTAAGAGTTTTTTCCTCTTTTTTTCTCCTCTGAAATGCATTTTGAGAGGTGCTGTATGATGCTTTCTCTGAGTACTGGAGAGGCAGGAACAACTAGTGCCCTGCTATTCTTTCTTCATGAAAATTCTCTACGTGGGCTGAATATAAAGTCAGTAAAGCGTGGTTTTTATTGATATTGATATAATTCTTATCTGAGAGAGTTTGCACATCAGCTGTATTCAGAGGGGTAATTTCAGATAAACCTGCTGAGTGAAATGAGCACTTCAGGTAGCTCAGTATTGTTTCCTGCAACGTGTGGGGTCTTTTCCACAGGGCTGGAAACGTTGAAGAACTTTCACTGCTTTCTAAAGGTGCAAAGAACAACTACATCAGGAACCCCCTTTGAACTTTGTGCACTCAAGAAATCTGTAGCAAACCAGGTGGTGTTGTTTTTAGCAAGGGAAAATGTCTGTGTTTGAAATCTGACATCCTGGTCCAAAGTGGCTTTCCTCCACCCAGCTGACACAGCTTGGCTGTGCATACCTGGGCCTGTCTCTCTTCTTTTTGAATGTCCTTTCTCTTCCCTCTCTGAATGCTCACTGTGAAGGGTGCCAGTAGCATTGATGGTATTAGAATGGGAATTACCCAGTAGGGGATTTCCTTCCACATTTAGAACTAGAGCATAAACGTGAAATCACCTGAGATAGAAAAGATTGAGTGTGCTGGGGCTAATAACAAATGGCAGTCACAACTTGAGTTTCTTTGCCTGATTGCTTTTACAGATACACCTCTCTGAATAAGAAAATAGAAGGCAATAATAAGGCTGCTTAGGGAGCTGGGATCTCTGTGGACTACAAGGTTTTTTTAAAGACATTTTTAATCTTTTGAGATGAATGATTGAAATCACTTTATGAAAATGAGGAATCAAACCTCCCTTTATTCTTTGTTAAAGGGATACCAGTGAGGCTCTGCCTGCAAGCTTCCAGCCCTTCAGTATGTTTTAATTTAGAGGTCTTCTGTCAGATTTTATATCCCTGGGTAAATTTTGCCTTAAGTCAGTGCAGAAGCCTTGCCTTGATGCCTGTGGGGAACTTGATGTGGATTTAAAGGTCAAATCTCTTTTTACTTTGATGGTGTTGAGGTACAAAACATGTATCCTTGACTTTCAGTGCAGGGTTTCAGTGGTGACATTTTAGCAAATGAGGGGAATTTGAGTATGACCATCCATGACCTGGGATAGGCTGAAGTGTTTATGGATCTCCTTAGCTGATGTTTGAGTTTTACTGGTACTGTTGGCAAATCTCTGCTGTCCCAGTGTGTGGAAAACAGGCCAGGCATGTCCTGGGGCAGTAAAAAGTGATTGCCTCTCATGCTGTGCTTAAACTAGAAGCTGCACTGTCTGAAAATTATGTTCTAGCACACTTAAGTGGTGAAGCTGCTCAGTTGTGCCCTTTCTTCTTAATCATTCCCCTCTTTGCTCCACAGAATTTGCCTGCTGTGAAAGGCTGCTATAAAATGAGATTGTGGGTTCATGATGCTTGGAACTAGCTCAGCATTCATGCTGAGGTTTTCCCTTTCACCTGTTACCCTGACAGGTTCAATCCTGGCCCATATTCAAAAGAGGAAGCACTTCAATGAACGAGAAGCAAGCAAAGTGGTGAGAGACATTGCCTCTGCTCTGGACTTTCTTCATACAAAAGGTGAGAGAGGGCTGCCTCCATCTTTACTAGTTTATACTGTACACTCAGATTAATAAGCACATTTATCTCTAAGTAGCCACCTTTTGCTGCTATTCCCATTTACAGCAATGCCAGATGACTTAAGCTGTTTTCCTCTATGATTCTATTTTCATATTGTAGTATTTTCAGTAATTGGGAGTGTTAGGATGGTACAGGCTTTCCAAGAAGAAAACTTGAATCATCTCCCAGAGAGACTTAACATTAGGGTTGAGTCTATTTTTCCTGTTACACAAGCCACCATATAAAGGTTACTCAAAAGGGTTCTAATAAAAGTTTGATTTCCTCATCTCTTCAGGTCAACAGAGTTTCTATTTTGTAATTACTCAGAATTTCTGCTGGTCACAAGACCTGTTGGTTTTCAGTAGCTTTTGTCCCCCCACATTTAGACTTTCAGTGTTAAATTGAGAGATCTAAGTGAAGCATAGTCTTTATTTGAAGATGTCCTCAATTCCTTTGGAATTTGCTTACATGTAAGCAGTTGTGTTTACAGAGATTTTTATTACATTAGTGTATTTCTTCTGCCTTTTTGACTTGGGAATTCTTTGGTTTAAATTCAAAAATTTCTGTGCATTATAGTCATCCCAGAGTATATTTTTGGGCTGAATATGATGGATGCTTTTGAAGTTTTTCCTAGGTTGTGATTTTCTGGCCTTGTAGCTTCAGTTACTCTTACAGTGACTTGCTCTGAATAGAATGGCATGTAATTGGATACTGTTTGTGGGTTATTTATTTTGACACATATTTTCTTTCCTTTTTGCTATTCTGATTAGCCTGGTAGATCTCAGCAGACTTGATTTGCTGCCTAAATTGCTGAGTGCTGGCCCTGGATCAATAAATGTTTAGTTGTAGTCCATACTTTCAAGTCACAGGACTGTTTATATGTTGAGTTGGAATCACAGCACTGGTACCTCAACAAGTTGAATCCATTAAAAAGAA
This sequence comes from Zonotrichia leucophrys gambelii, assembly GCF_028769735.1. NCBI lineage: Eukaryota > Metazoa > Chordata > Aves > Passeriformes > Passerellidae > Zonotrichia > Zonotrichia leucophrys. The sequence continues at coordinate 22,300,684 of NC_088178.1, read as the reverse complement.
AATTGTAGCAATGCTTGGAGTAAAAAGGGTAAGCCTGATAAATGTGGATCTTGTCACATGTTGTGACTGTTGCAAAAAGTGAATTTGAATGTGAAACCAAACTTAGTTTGGATCAAGTGGTTTTTATGTGATAATTCAACATTAAACCTTCAGAGAATGTGTTTCTTGAATACCTGTGTTTAGAAGATTTTGAGATATGGGACATATAAGAAGCAGGGAATTTAGACATGAATATGTGGAAAAAACAGTTTTTGATGTGCAGGGCTATAGTGGGTTTCTTAACAGCTGCAAGTCCAGGTACCCCACTCAAGAGGTTTAGCATCATCTGAGCTAACACCTTTCTGTAGTTCCATCTCAGCTTTTAGCTTTAATTCCCCTTTTCCCAAACAAGAGGAGGGTGATTGATTAAAATAGCTGTAGAGCAGCAGTCTGCTTTCTTGTTGTTTGCTGTGAGCTGGGACAGCAGGGATATAGCTTGCAGAATCAGCTACATCCCCTTTTCATTTTATTGTTCTCTTTATGGTTCTTCCGTGTGACATTAAAATAATTAGTAAGTAGGGTACAGAACACTAAAGTAAACAGGAAATTAAAGCAGTTTTATTGCACAGCTTAATGGTGAAGTCCTATAGCTAAATGCTTTTAAAAAAATTTGAATGAGGACAACTAATTCTTTTGACAGGAGTAGTTTAAAACTCAGCTGGATGATAATCCTGCCTTACACCCACTTGGGATGTGTGTGCTTTATTGCTAATAATCTACTGGAGAGGTGTTTAAAGGCGGCTGTTTTCTCAGTGCTTCGTGCGACTGCAAAATCAAATGTTACATAATCAGACATTTGAATTCACACAATAATACAAAAAGACACTGTTGGCTTTCCCATTGTGAGCCAAGGCAACTGCTGGGAGTTTGGTCAGCCTTGTTGCAAATGTCAGCTCAGGCCACCTCAGTGGGTTTATTGTGTCATCATTTGTGCCAAAGCCATGTGCACTGTGTCAGTGTGAACACTGATTCCTTTAGTTTGGGGCTCTGCTGTTATATTTTAAGCCACATCTTGTGAAATGTGCTGAAAAATTGACATTAAAAGCTCCCTTGCCTAGAGTTTGGTGGAATTTTCCTTCCTGTACTCTGAAGTAATATAAGGTGTTCTTGGAGTGTAAGTTTCTAAATCAAGACTAGACTGCAGTTAAATTGCAGCCAAGCTGCTCATTTGATTTTTTTTGCCTCTCATTTTCTACCTTCCATTTGAGTTTGATCATATTAAGTTAAGAACTTCCAGAAATTGTGTTTTTAGGCATTTGAAGAACTTTGACAGAGAACCACCTTGCATGTGGATTGCACAGATAACTTTGTGCTTCCCTGTTAGGTTTGCCTATTCTGATAGGAGTCGAATGAAGAAGCCTTTTGGCTGTTTTCCTTTAGCTTTTCTTCAGCATCTCTAACTGAAACTTTAATTTTTCATTGCTTTAGCAATGAATATGTACCTGAAAGGGATATTTTCATCTGGGGGATTTTTTGCTGAGGAGAGTGCCTCAAGTACTGTCTGTGCTGGTAGGAGTTCAGCAAGCCAATTGATCCACCTGGAAAGAACAGCTTCACTGTAAAAGGCACCAAAATAATTTCATTAAACTGTGTAAAGCACTAAACTTTCCTACAGGTCAGTCATCTCAATAAGCTGGTTTTAAGGAACACAATTAATTTGGGCTAACAAAATGTTCTGATGTTAGATTCTTACTTGCGTGACAGCCTCTCCTGTCCAGTTAAGGATGATAAAGGTATAGCAGGATGCAGCAGTGACATTTAACAGTTGCACTTTACAGTTAAATTATTATATTTAAGAGGGGCAGGTGTGTGTAGCAGGCTCAGACCTAGAATATTTCCCAGGCCACCTTCTAAAAAAGAGAAGTTATGAGAAATAAAACAGCAGAGTATCCTTTCTAATGAACATTTGTACTCTCTTTTTAGGTATTGCTCACAGGGACCTGAAGCCTGAAAACATCCTGTGTGAATCTCCAGAAAAGGTGCTGCTCTGGTCTCTCAACTCTCCTAACTGAATTTTTTTAACTTGGCTCCCAAAAACAGTTCTTGTGTTTATTCTCTTCTTGAAAACTTTTGAACCCATTAGTGAACTTCAACTAAATTTAACAGAACTGAAGCTTGAAAGAGACTAAATTCTTCTTTGAGCTGTGAAAATGTGAACATCTGGCTAAGGGATAAAAAACCAACTGGCCTTATGGAGGGACAGCAGTGACACCCTCATGCCTCATCTGTTCTGAGCCAGTACCCAGATGGACAAGCAGCATTTAGAGGCCAGCTGGTCACTTTATATGACCAGTTTTCAAAGTGCCCTGGTGTGTACTGGCCCTTGCCTTACCAAATAAAAGAATAATGTAGCAGGATCAGGTGCAGGTGGTGAGGGTGCAGCTGGGGCAGGGCAGGTGAATGCCTGAAGGTGGCTGTGAGGGACTGGGTCTCTCTAGGGATTTGTGCTCTGTCCTGGGGTTTTCTACTTCACATGTGTACATATTCATAGATTTTGCATTAATCCCAGTCTTCCTGACCTCGTATATTTTTTAGATATCACCAGTAAAAATATGTGACTTTGATCTTGGCAGTGGGGTGAAGCTCAACAGTGCATGTACTCCCATCACTACTCCTGAGTTAACAACGCCGGTGAGAGACCTGTTGTGGCTTTGTGCTGTCTTTGTTCTACAAACAAATCAGTTTTTCTTATCTCCAGAGGAGACCTTCCAAAGGGCTTACTGCCACTATACCCAGTGCTGGGCAGCTCATTTCAAGCCAGTGTATGTGTGGCAAATGCTGTCTTGCTTTCCCAGTTACAGAACAAATACACAAAAGCACAGGAGCTCAGTGTTAATTCTCCAGTTGGCCAGCACATGACACATTGGTCCTGCTTATCTCTTACACAGTCAAATGGAGAAACTTTTTGTGTCCATTTTTGTGTGCTTATGGACAGACTTTGAACCTTAGTTTTGTGTTTATTTCCCCATGTTTTGGTTCTGTAGCCAAGCCAGTGAGCTATGGAGAATGCAAGCTCTCTAATCAGTGTGTAGCTTTATAATACACATTAGTTTGAAAAACTACAGTCCTGTGCTTTTGCCATTTACTGTGAAAGAAAAATCTGACAGTGTTGCAGAAGTCTTACAGAAATCTATTCCCCTGATAGACTTGTCTGATAACTAATGGATAAGATTTAAAAGCCTGAAAGATATAAATTAATGTTTTGACCTTGGATTAAAGGTTCACAGTAATGTAGAACAGCTTGTGGTGCTGCTTAAGAACTATAGGAACTTCAGTATTCACTGATGCCTAATTTCTGCTTTTCCACCAAGCCACTTGGTGTAAAGAGTGGAAAATTATAAACCTGAGTCTTGTTTTGATGTGACCCTCCCTTTGAAAACTTGATGGAATTTGGTTTCTTAGTGTGGCTCTGCAGAATACATGGCACCCGAAGTGGTGGAAGTCTTCATGGAGGAGGCCACGTTCTATGACAAGAGGTGTGATCTGTGGAGCCTGGGGGTGATCCTGTACATCATGCTCAGTGGTTACCCCCCTTTTGTGGGCAACTGTGGCACAGACTGTGGCTGGGACAGAGGAGAAGTCTGCAGGGTTTGCCAGGTGAGTGTGCATGTCGTGGGTGTGTGGGGAGTGCAGAGTTCTCCCCTGGGCTTTGGGTGCAGAACTTGCTGCAGTGGAGAGCTGTGCCTGATGCTGGCAGGTGGCTGGGAGGATGAGCTGTCACTGCAAAGTGAGGGTGGCGGTAGAGAAGTTGAGTGATACCAGTTTCTAAAGTAGGGTTGGGCAACTGCCTCTCCTTCCTCCTGCTGTGAGATCTCAGAGCTTCTCCTCACCCTCTTCCCACTCTGGGATCCTCCCTTGGTCTGTAATCCTTGGTCTGGTTTATGGTAGTCACTGCAATTCCTCAGATAAAAGCTGAGCCCTGGGAGGGTTGCTATGCAGGGCCTGCATTTGTTTTCTAAAAATGGAGTATTTTAGCTGCCCTCTTAGGGGTGGGGGGAAGTGTTTTCAGCAGATGGTGTATTGTGTCCATCTTTGGCTGCACTGAGCCACTGTGGTGCTGCCTGTCACTCCCCATTGACTGCATAAGGACACTGGATGGTTTCACTTGTTGCCCTCCACATCAGGTGGTTAAAAGTGAGTGGGAAGTCTCACCTGAGAAACCTTCTTGTTGCAGTGTATTTCAATTAAATATTTTTTCCTTTACCAGAATAAACTTTTTGAGAGCATTCAGGAGGGCAAATATGAATTTCCTGACAAGGACTGGTCACATATTTCCTCTGAGGCCAAAGATCTCATCTCAAAGCTTCTGGTTTGTGATGCCAAAGAACGACTTAGTGCTGCCCAAGTCTTGCAACATTCATGGCTTCAAGGAGTATGTATCCCCCTTTATATAGAGTTTTTCTTCTTCCAGAGTGACAAATAAGCTGTTCCCTGTCTCTGAAATTTTATTTGAGTCCTTGTGTCTTTCAGTGCTTGTATCTTGATTAATTAAATAATACACAGTGGCTTTATTTTTTTTCTGCATGGTAAATATTTGGATGAATATGTCAGCCTCTAAGTGTTTGCTTTGTTTTGTTTAATTATTGCTTTGTGCATTTTAAATGGCTTTCTTGTGAATAGCAAGTACTGCAGTACACAAATGATTGTGCTAATACAGTAATGCAGAATGCTGGTAAATATGGTTATAAAAGAACAGCAGTGTCCTCTTATGTTTCAGTTCCCTGTTCAGGAAAGAAGGAATAGACCCTCTGGAGAGCTTCCAAAACTGTAGTCTTATACCTGCAAGCTGTGAAAACTTCTTGGGAGGGGAGGCAGATTATGAAATATGCTTTGCCCACAGTGAATTAGTTTATTTGCAGTATCTGTAAAGATTTGGGGGAGTCTCTTGTTTTTTGTAACTCTTGAGAAAGATTGGTTCCCAGCTGCTAATATGTAACTAACTTCTCTTCAATGCTTCTTCTAGCAGGCTCCTGAAAGGGGATTGCCCACCCCTCAAGTTCTTCAAAGGTAGGGTTTATTTTCTAAACATCTATAAACTTGGCCAAGAATAATTCCTGAAAGAATGGGTGGGAGAGAGGAGTTGATAAATTAGGAGGTAACATTCCTGGCTGAGAATGGAGCTTCATAAATGTGCCACACTAATTTTGTTAAGAACATGAGAAATATTAAAGCTCTGAATTTTCTTTATGATCTAATCTTGCTTGTTTGTGAGAAAAGCATTAGAGGGAATTCCTGCAGTGCAGTGTTCATCTTAGACAGGAAATAATGATGGTTTTGTCAGCTTGCTGCCCAGGAGGGGCAGAAAAAGGCATAAAGGCATGTGTTACCCAGAGACTGTTTTCTGATGGCTGAATAATCACCATAAACACAGACTTGGATCTGACTTGCCTTGTAGTTGGTGGCACTCACAATATCCATTTACTGTGAGCAGGGCAAGCCTCATTGCAGATGATTTGATGGGAGAACCTGTGTGCCAGAGAGCCTGAGTCACATATCTGTTTCTATCTCTGTCTGCTGCTGGTGATTTCAGGTGGTTCTCCCATCAGAGAAGCATTTCCTTTAGCCACAGGTGCAGTTACAGTGGGACTGCAGTTCTCTGGAGAAGGACAGCAGAATGGCCCCATTTGCCCATCCTTTGAGAACACGTAGAAATTAAGGATGACATCTCAGGTGGCTTCCTGGGTTTATAATCAGAAGTCCTTGGCAGAAGGAGGAGTAGAACTGTGGCTGTTTCCAAAATCTCAGAGTGCTTTTGTCATGCATTGCTGGTCCTCTGAGTGAGGATAAATGCAAATATTACCTGGTCATTTTGCCTGCTGTCTCTATGATTTGCAAGAAGAAATAAACACGCCTGGAAATAGATACTGTGCTGTGAGGGCAAGTGGGTGAAGTGCCTGTGTTGAAACTGCTTCCTCCTTTTCTTCCCCTGGCCAGGAACAGCAGCACAAAGGACCTGACGCTGTTTGCAGCCGAGGCCATCGCCCTGAACCGGCAGCTGTCCCAGCACGAGAGCGAGCTGAGCGCGGAGCAGGAGAGCGCCGCCCACGCCGTGTGCTCCATGAAGCTGTCCCCTCCCTCCAAGTCCCGCCTGGCCCGGCGCAGGGCCCTGGCACACGCCACCAAAACCAGCGACTTCCAGCCAGTTCCCCAGAAAGCCTTCTGAAGCCCTGTGCTGCTGTGGCGGGGGCAGCATGAGTCTGTGTTCTTATTTGGATTTTTAGTGCTGATAAAAGCTGCTCTGCTTCCGACACTTTGATTAGGAGCTTGCTCTTGTGATGTGACTTGTAACTTAAAGGGGACAGCTTTTTATGGGAATGTTTTTTGCCTGTCAGATTTAGTGCATTAAGATAATTCAACTGTTTTTTTTTTTTTCAAACTGCAGAAGATGAGTTTGCTGCTGTGTTATTATCTGAGGTGATAAATCACTAAGTTTTCCTCATTTTCTTCTTAGAAGAGCACAGTTTAAAATGCAAACTTGAAAACATCAGGAAAAACCCACACTTTGCCAGGCAGAGCATCAAGCCTCTCCCTGCTGATGGCTGCTCTCCTTGGTGGCACATTTTTGAAGGTGCTGCTGTTATTGCCAGCAGTAGGGACTGTTCCCAACCAACAGTGCCCTCCTCTCTTTTTGTAGCCTCAGGAATGAAGGTGATGACTGGGTGGATCTCTGTCTCCATTGCATTCATTGGGCTTATATGGAATGAGGAGGGACTGTAAATGTGCTCATATTTCTAGAGATGGAGAGAGCTCTGCAGTTTTTTTATGTTGTTGATAATTTGTGTGTCAGCATGTGGAGTGAAAACTGGGAGGGATGGGGTTTTTATCTGACATATCTTTGCCCTTAACTCTAATGTACTCCATACCATCTCTTTTTTAATTTTCTGGAGTTTGATGTCCATTGTGTCCCCTTGGAATAGTTACATTCTTAAATCTGATATCAGCAGTGTAACAGACTGTTTATGTAACAGTTTACTGTTAGGCTTTTTAATACTAATGTGGGGTTTTATTATATTAATGCTATCCTCAGCTAAACCTTCCTTTCTGTAAAATTGTATTTCTCCCATAACCTTTTGTGTGTCCTACCTGGACTTCCTAATGTGAACAGACAGACATCAGTGAATTTTGGTGTGTGAATAATTCAGAAATGCCACAAGCAGAGTACAGCTGTACAAAAATGGTGCTGCAGCCACAGAATTCTGCCTCCTGTAGAAGTCTCAGGCTGGGTGTCTCGATTTTTACTTTCAGTTTCAATACTGTGGTGTAACAGAGCCAAGAATAATTTGGAAGGGTTTTAGCTGAAAAGCTGAAGATTTTAAGTGACCAAAGGGAGGTCCATGGAGAAGGACACAGATGTTGAGCACTTTGTGAAACATAAGCTGTGAAAATTGGGCCATTGAGATGCCCATGATGCACCTTAACTTGTCAGCCCTTTTCTAAACCTTTTTCCAGGGCTTTGTGTGCAGGGAGGGAGGAGGAGGCCCCCAAGTGCCAGCACAAAACCCTCCCAAGCAGACTGAGAAGGAATAAAGTAGCAGATGCAACAAGCACATGGAAGTTGGAAGGTCAAAGCTGAATGTCTTTGCATGGCCTCTTCAGAGTGGTTTTACATTATCAGTAATATCAGTGCATATAGCTATTTTTATAAAACATGCTGTATTTTGTGACTAATATTAAAGTTGTTATTTAAAAGTTTTTATACGTCGTGCCAGCTGATGAATGATGAAATGTATTTTGCTTTTTTAAATTAAAATGCCCTAAGTTATGTATTTAACACATTTGGCAGTTCTTTGTGGTTTTTTTTCCCCCCTCTTTATTTTTGACACAGTAAAGAGAATTACGTCTTTGTGTGATGCTGGATTTAAGACAGTTGAAGTCTCTGAGGACTAGACATACCTCCCTCTTCTATTGATTTATTTTATTTATCAGTCTTTGGTCTCAGATTTCGTTTTGGGAACTGAGAAAAGTGCCCCAAGCAGGGAAGAGGTGTTAACTTAAGCCAATTGTTCTGCTCTCATGTGTAGTCTAGTTCTGAGTGCCTCTTGCAGAGTCATTCTTTAGTTTCTTTGGAGGTCTGTGGCTCTGGGGTGGGGAAGGCTGTTTTTTCCTGGAGGCGTGGGATGCAGCTCCCCAGTGCTCTGTGCAGCTCATGCCCTGAGTGAAATCTGAGCAGAGCAGGAGTCCCAAACCAGGTGCCAGGCCCTTTATTTATACTTGGCTTTTTTTAAAGGAAGTGCTTATAGTTGAAGTGTGCTTTAACATGATCTTCTCCTTCCCTTTCCCTCCTGGACGAGAGAGGTAGCAGAGAGCACAGGAGACCTTTTGGCAGGGGTACAGGAGTGATGTTTCAGTAGGGCAGGTCTTGGATCTTTCTTTGCCCTGAAATGAGGAGTCAGATTCAGCTGATGATCCAACAGGTGCCTCTTTGCCTCTGATCTTTACCTTTCACTGAGAGTTCAGCTTTCTTCGGGTGAGTTATCCCCAGAGGGCCTCATTTGGAAGGTTTTCACAGTGCTTTTTTCATGTCAGTGAGGGAGAGGTTCTTGCTTCTAGGTGGAAGGTCACTAAATCAGGCACTTTGATCTGTGCTTTTGAGGTAGTGCTGGGTCTGCTTGTGTTGCCTGTGAATCTCTTGTTTGGCAGCCTGTGGAACCTGAATGCTTCATCACTGAATCCCTGTGCCTTCCCTTTGGGAAGGGCTGAATCTGTGCCATGTTTTTCCACTTACGTGCGATAAACTACACCAGGCAGCTGGTGTGGGCTCCCCAGCTTCTGAAAAATGATGGAAAAGTGTCTTCTTGTGGGGAAACTGGGTTGGGAAGGCACAAGGTGACCTTCAAGAAATCAAAAAGATATTCTGATCAGCAAGAGAGCATCAGAGCAGCTAAGCTGATCTTTAATATTGATTAGGCAACTCACAAGAAAATTTTGCTTCCATCCCCAAGGTTTTTCTGGGAGGTGGGTGAGCAAACGGGGAGAGCCATCAGCATGATTTATGGGGAAATAATTTCAAACAAATGGCAACCAAGCAGCTCTAGTCTCAAAGCAGTCCCCTCAGGAGCCAATCCTACAGGATGTTCTGTAGGATTTTGCTGACCTTTATGTGCAATATTTCACAAAGTGCACTCAGCCTTGTACTTACCAGGGTGGTGGTTTCTGCATTGTTGGTTGCATAAAAGGAAGCTCCCGTTTTTCATTGTGTGGAATTTTTTCTGCTCTCTCTTCCTTCCCCACATGTTTATTGAATCCTTTGTCAGGGATGCAAAGATGCCTTTGTTATTTGGAGGGCTGTGGGTGGGCTGGCTTTCAAGATACTGAGTAGCTTTGTTAATTTTCAAAACTAATAATTTTCTTCAGGCCACTTCAGTGGCAGCAACAGGCTTCAAATCATCATCATTTGGCTTCCATGGAAACATACTGCCATGGTAACTGAAAGGCTTCCTTTCCCTTCCTTTCCCTTCCTTTCCCTTCCTTTCCCTTCCTTTCCCTTCTTCATGTGTGTTTAGTTACCCCACCAGATTCCATCAGCACTTTTAAAATTCTCCAACCATAGAAATTCACTTCTCTGGGAAGAACAAAAAATGTTGTAAAACCAATGGTGCCATTTCACTGCCATTGTTTGGGGGAAAAAAGAAAACTTTTTCAAGTCTGGAGGGAGATGTCACTGAGACACAAATTCCCTTCCAGTGTAGGAAAAAAACCCCAACTCCAGAAGAAATGCTTCATCTTTAGATTGTCCTGTGGGAGCTTGTTGTCATGGGCTGCTTTGGGAAATTGGGCTCTGCACCCAGCCCAACATCTGTAACACTGAGGAGGGTGAGAATTGACTCATCCAGTGGTTGTGAGCCACAGTACCAGTGTTTGGCTGGGTCCCTTCCAGCTAATTAATTTGACACCAGATTTTCTGTTGCTGTCTGTCACAGCTGCTTTCACACTAAGATTGGTTAGCAAAGTTTGGCAGGCTGACAAGCAGCCCCAGTTCAGCAACTTTGCTGTGATTCAGCCTGGAGTGGGAGGGAATGGGGAATTGGGCCTCCTGGAATATTTTGCTAAGCAAGAAGCAGGGCAAGGGCAAGGACTCTGCAGAGCAAAGGGTACAGAGAGCCTGGAGTCAGATGCTTCATGGTTTTGCTTTCTCTTTGATCCAGAACAAAGCTAACTGGCACCACATCTGATTAGAGTCCTGTGGCCAGTTCTGAGGCAGCACTGTGTGTGTATATGGGTGGAAATCTTGCTTCTCTCATTGTTCCCTTGCCCAAAATCATCACCCTCAGGACTTGGGAGCATTTCTTGTCAGCTGCCTTTGTAAGTGCAATGCCTGCAACCAGCTCCAGACTACTTGTGGGGAAGGCAGAGCAGCCTCATCTATTTCCTGCTCCTTTTTTCATTCCTATTTTTCACCCTGATGTTCTTGCAGCCGCTCCAGATCCACTTGCTTAGCCAGGGGATGCTCCTGCAGCCTGCCATGGCCTCTGCAGCCTGCTGTGGAATGAGGTGGAGAAACAGCCCCTGGAGTCACATGGCTGTTTGCTGGAGACCTGTGGGGCTGCTCCTGCTGGTCACCAAGCGTTGCTGAGGGATTTTGTGGGTGACAGTGACAATCCAGGAACTTCTGGTGGTGGTGGATTGAGCAGATTGGCTTTTGTTCTCTAGCAGAGGGGTTGAGGCAAGTAGTGCTGGAGAGGGGAGGGCAGAATGGGCTGCACTCAGCACTGCTGGGATGAACAGGGGTGGGATCTATTGGATAATTCAAAAGTGAGTGGTGGGCTCTGTGTGACGTTATCCATGGGCATGTGCTGCTTTCAGAGGAAAATGTATTTCCCTGCCATGGAAAACTTTTGTGGAGCAAATGCTTTCTGTGCTCACCCTAAGCACCCAGCTCAGGTACAAAGCTTCCAACTGACTTCAGCAAGAGTTGCTCCCACACTGGCTGATTTCCTCTTGTGTTGAGCTGTGTCATGTCCTTAATGTTCTACAGAGAACTCTTAACCTAGTCTGGGTATTTTCAAGCTGAGTTTACAGCACTCTCCTAATTGTCTCCATGCTAAGTGGAGTATGTCATCCAGAACTTCTTTCTGTATTTTGTGAAAAGTTCATGTCACCCCTGGCTTGGCAAGGTGACATGAACTTTATCCCCCACATGTTCTTCCAGCAGCATCAGGATGCAGCTTTTCCTCGTGCAACTGCCTCACAGTGCTCTGGTGGTCTGCAAAGCCATTTTTGGGGTGTTTCATCAGCACAGAGTGTTTCCTTTCCATCCCTGCACCTGTTCTCAGATCCATTGCAATGCAGGGAAGTGCAGCTGTAAAACTGCCCTGTTCTGAGCAATTTACTTCAATATTTACTTGAAACCAGAGCAGGTTCCCACTCCTCCAGGCAACACCATGAGATTCCTAAAGGTTTGACAATCCCACTTCTTTTCATTTTAGGTCTAAACAGCTTGGGCAGCTTTGAAGGCCTTCATCCCACTATTTTTCACCAAATGTGCTGCTGGAGCAGCTGATTTCCCCATTGCAGGAAGCCAGCAGTGGTATCTGTGCTGGTGGCATGAACACAGTCCTGAGGCTTGGGCTGGAAATGCCAGAACAGTCTGTCTGATCCTCACTGGAAACCTTGCTGGCATATCAATGAGCTCTGCTGCAGTCACAGGCTGCAGTTGGGGATTTATAGGGGGAGTGATCAGATTAATTGAGCAGCAGTGGGAGTGTTCAATTACACTGGCTCCTGATTAATCACCCTTGGCTGGAACATGTCAGCACACTTCCTGCTGCCAGGAGCATTGCCCGAGGTGTGTGCAGCAGCAGGGCCTCCACTGCAATCCATGGCAAAGCCATGCACTCCTCAGCACCAGCAGCTCCTCTCCTGCTTTGTTGGTTCCGTGGAGAAATTTGCAAAATTCTCAGCCAAGTATTTGAATTTGAATTTCGCTTTTGATTCTTAAAAAAAAACTGGGGTGATGAGGAAGATCTTTAGGAAAGATGATCTTTAGGAGATAAGATGGTGACGTGCTCGTCTCCTCAGTGTGGAGACATCAGCTATCCTCAGTGTAACAGTGCAAACACTGTCACCTGAAAGTGATCCTGATGGTGTTGGGGTGCTTTCCTCCCACACCCATCACCCCAAAGGATGGTGATTTTAGGGGATCTCTGGGGAAGACACTAAGCTGGCACCAGAGCTTCTCCAAGATGCTCCATCTTTTCAGCCTGTTTCTCATGGCATGCCTTCCTTTCTTTACAGGGCTTGTGTATTGGGAGTAAGGGCTACTTGCCTTCCCCACCTTCAAAACCATGTCCAGATGCCAGTTGTGAAGGTTCCATAAATTTTGGGCTGTAAAGGTTGGAGGAGAGCCTGAAGGGAGCACCAGAACACATTTGTAGCCTCTCCACCCCTTAGTCCATGCAATAACCTCATCTTCCAGTGTAAATATCTCTACATTTCTGAATGTTACTCCTTGTAATCACATTCCTTCTGAGCCCTGACATGTCCAGGTAAATACCCTGAGCCCTTTGGGTGGGAACCCCCCCATTTTGGTTCCAGCTGTGTGCACCAAGGCAAGCCATTGCCTTGCACAGTGTCCTGATGCCTCCCTGCTCCACAGAAATCTCTCAGCACACTGTGTAAGATTTCTCTGGTGTCTTGGTATCTGCAGCCACTAGCTTGCTTCTGTTTATCCAATCCTTTCCTCCCCTCTGGGAGCAATAGACCAGAGGTCAAGTTTTCCCAGCAAAAATTCTAATTGCTCCCTAAGAGCAGGGCTGCCTGCTGTTCTCTTTCGGCCCTGTTACATTGCTGAGGTGCTCTTTAATATCATGCTTGTGATATTCGGGTTCTCTTCTAAATGAGGGCTCATTGTCATCACCAGATGTCACTGCCTGGCTTCTCTTTCTGTCTGGGTCATCAGCTAAAGTGGTTTAATTGTTTCCATTCCAGTAAAATTCTATGAATTCCATTGTTTCTGCTTTCTCCTCATTTGTTAGATCCTGTCCTGTCAGCATGACCACGGCATGGAATTCTGGCTTCTGTGCAGATTCCTCTCAGGGGCTCACATCACTGAAGTTACTTTAGCACAAAATGTAAGTATGACCAATCTCCTCACAAAAATATACACAAATCTATTTGTACAGTGTTTCTGGGTGAAAGGAACAACCTGCCTGGGAATGAGTGTGTGGGTGGCAGCCTGATGCATAAGCAGAGCTGCTCTTTCAGGCTCTGCAGTAGCTAAAGGATGTGTTTTCCTGTCCTATAGACTCAGGTTTTACCTTCCTAATATCACATGCCAATTAAAATAAGCAGATGCCTATAACTTATGAAATATTATAAAACTCAATGCCTTTTGTTTTATTACAGGAAACTATATAAGCTGTAAGAAAAGTCAGAGATCTCATCTGTGTTTTTTCTGTTTTCTTCCCAATATTTGAGTGTTTTTGCTATGAGAAATCCAAATTTCTCCTCTTTTTGATTGACTGTTGATATCTAAGTCACACAGTCCCTATTTATGCTTCAACACACACCTTCTCCCTGTCCATGCTGCTTCTGGAGTATGGACAGTTCTGCATGCTCTTCTGTGCTCTCCAGTCTCAGTACTGACTTCTGCAGGGGAGCTCTTGGTCCATGATCTGGGGGCATTTCCAGGTTACCAGCTCTCTTTTACCTCTCATTTCCCTCAAGAGCTGAGATGGAGACCCCAGGTTTTCCCACTTCCATGCAGCTTCCCAGCAACACGAGGATCCTCAGGGTCTTCACCACCCTGCTTAGTTCTGTGCCTGAATCAAGCACTTTCTCTTTTTAGGTTACACAAGGACAGATGCTGGGCAATCTCAACTTTTTCATCAGTTTGTGGTCCAGTTCACAGCTTTGTTGTGGCCCAAGATGTCACACGTCATCTCCTCTTGCCACTGGCACATGCAAGGCAGCCTTCTCCTCTGCCATGGTGGTTAAGCTCCCCTGAATTGCACAGTATTTTTTGCACAATAAGAACACACACAGACTACTACTGTGACTCCTCATGGTGAGTTGTTTCAATGCTTAAAGCCTGTGGCTGGATATGGAAGATTTCCAACACCACCAGTTACTCACAAACTGCACACAAACAGATCCCTTACATTATGGTTTTGGAAATATTTCCCCCTTGGGCTTCTTCATTATCAGTCCAAGACAGCAACAATACAGGCCTATATCTGAGTTATGAATGCCAGCCTCTGTCTGCTGCTGTGCAGCCACTCAGCCTTGCCCGAGCTCCTTCCATGGGTTTAATCCCAAAATGAGTTTTGAGGAATGCTGCCAAACTTTCACAGCAGCACCAAAGTCGGTGAACTGCCCTTCCCTCCCTACTCTTGTAGCTTTTTATTATTTTTATTTGTCATGTGTTTTTTCTTCTGTTGAATAATTCAGCTAATGGGCTGGCACTGGAGCGCCTGAGAGCTGCTCCCTAATGAGGGAAGCAGCTTGCCAGCTTTTTATCTTTCCAGTCCTTTGACTGCAAACCCAACATTATTAACAAATCACCATGGAAGAGCCGTGGCAATACAGAACAAAATGTTGTTGTCTTAACTTAAGCGGGCGAGCAAGAAAAGATAAACAAAATAAAAGAAAGCCAAGCCCTGCCTGGAAGAACAAAGTGTGAAAGTGAAGCGTGCATGGAAGGAAGTGATGGCAATAGAAATCTCTTTGCAACCTCATTCTGTCTCAATATCTGCAAGCAGGAAAGCTGGATGGGAGAAAGGATGTTAACTTGCTGAAGAGACCTAATTCAGAGGATGAGTGTAGGTGTAGCTGTTGGCAGCTCTGTTTCTTGCCATTTTTTAATGAATAAAGGTTTGTGTAGAAAGCCTTTTTTTTTCTTTGCCAACTTTATTATTTTTTAAAAAGCTGGATGATTTATGGTCCATGTAATAGAGATGGGACTTAAAAAAAATAAGTGTGTGATGCCTTTTTGCGCATTGCTGAATCCCCTTTAAAATGACATTGACATCACTTTGCCTTGAGTTTGTTTATATACAGATCCACGCTGACATATTTCAGATAAGCAGTTTAAGCTGTGTTCTTCTGCATTTGTCCTTCCCTGGATGCCCAGGGTTCAGCAGCCCTGGGTGCCTGAGGAGTCCCACAAGGGAGGGCATCTGCAAGGTCCCTTCTCCTTTGCAGGACAGCAATGCCACAAGTGGGGAGCAGGCAGAAAGTCGAGCTGATGTGGCTCAGATGAGCCTCTCCCAAGCCAGCAGCTTGTCTGACACCAAAACTCTCATTTCAGATTCCCCCCCAGTGAAATTCTGCAGCTGAACTTAAATTACACTGAGTGCTGCATCCGAGTCTGACATTGTTAATGTTGTGATGTTTTCTGCCACACAGGGAAGATACCCATCTGTGGTCTTGGGGTCAAATTCTCACCCGTGCATGTAGCATGAGATGCTTAATTTGATAAGGGGATTTTATCTCAAATACTGACCTAAAAATATACATCTAAAAATCTCACAGGCGGCAGGATCCCAGTTGTACTGTACAAACATGGGTCCAAGAGAGTCTGCTCTCAGGAAGTGTTGTTTTCTCATCTCTTTCCTGTTATGTTGCCAGCATTTGCACAAAATGCAGAACTCTGAGCTGAATGGCACAGCTGGGCAAAATTTGGCACTTCTGAATTGAGCTAACCTGGCTTGATTGGAAAATAAAATCCCACTCATCTGGCCTGTAATTGCTATTAAAGGCTCCTTTGAAGATACAAGTCTGAATTAAATCAACCTTGCTATATGGACATCCAGGGAATTGTATCAAATTAGAACAGTTAAAGATCTGACTTGTTGTGTTTGCACCCAAAGCCTGGAGAACGGAAATTGAGACGAACAAAACTGATGATGGTAAGGAAAAACCAGGGGGAAACAGACAAAAAGAGTGATTGAGAGCTCACGGAGCATTGTTCAAAATGGGCCCTCAGGGAATGCAAACTCAGAATTGTTGCTTCTGGAAGACAGAGCCCCTTTTGTTTGCATGGATGTATTGCTGAGCTCGGTTATAATGTCTCTGTTTCACATCAGCCCTGCTCCTGTGTGAGTCCATCCCTCAGCTGCTGGAGGCAGGAGATGGAACACCCTTTGCTTTGCCTGGCAGGGATGTGTGTGATGTGGGGCCAGATAGCTGCCAAGAGGAGCATTTGAGAGTGTCTCCACATCATTGGATTGCAGCTGCTGTTTCTGCCATCAGAGGTGATGGGAGGGCTCCCAGCAGCAACCAGGAGCAGATGGGCAAGGGGTGGGATTGGTGGGGTGGGATTAAAATCCACTGGGATGGGATGTGCTCAGTCCCACTCCAGGCTTTGGCTTTGTGTTGGACAGTGGGATCACAGGAATGGGTTCATTCTGCCTGCCCATAAAGGTGGTGACCAGGAGCTTGCTTTGATGCACCATCTTGATCCCACTGTAGCTGGTTGAAGCCAAACTGATTTCTGTTATTTCTTGTTCTTTTTTCTTTGTTTTTCTCTTACTGCTGCATTACCTTACTAAAAATACCTAAAATCATATCATTTTCTGAGCTGCTTCCTCTGCTTGTTCTTGTTGCAGGCACAAACATCCATCTCTCTCTCTAAACACCTCTCTCCTCTGCCCAAATTAAGTCACTGCTCCAAAGCAAAACTTCATCTTTAGGGAACCTGTTATTGCATAGTGCTGACTTGCCTCCCCCTGAGCTAACAGGAGATTTGGCCCTCAGGACAGGGGTCTGGCTGGTAAGAGCTGCAGGGAAGGCTGGCAATGCCATCATCCTCTAATTTGGATGTTGGAACATCCTGGCTTCTTGCTGAGAATTAGAAGGGCTGGTTTGGGTCAAGCTGAATCCTGTGTAACTCTGGATCCTTTTTCAGTAGGAGGCCAGGAGGACATGCTGAAAGAAGAAATGTAATTACTGTGCTTTTCCTGCTGCCACCCCCCAGCCTCTGGGAAGCAGCAGCTTAAGGACTTCATGTGTGCTGTGCAGTCAGGAGGAGGCAGAGGTGTTAGTTGCCTTTATGGAATTTATAGAAGACCTCCTATTCCATGTTCCCCTGCTGTCTGATTCACCCATGGCACAACCCTCCTGCAGCCTCATGGCTCAGAAGACAGGCTGAATTTCAGCTGATGTTGGTTTTGAATCAGGATGTTTCAGGGTGGGTCCTGCTGGTGATGAGTTTTGGTGATGAGTTGTAAGTTGGCAAGCTGCCCTCCAGGTTTGTATTGATAGCAGAGGTGTCAGAATGTGGTGTTCTGGCTGGGAGCTTTCCACGGAATCCTGACCTCCGGGTAAAAGGAAACAACAAAAACCAAAGGCCAGCTCGAGAGTCATTGTAAAAGGACCCTTGGATGAAACTAAGTTAGTGTAAAACCATGGAGCTGTGTTGATGGTGTCATGAGAACTATCCCAGAGTGGGAGAGGATCTGGCTTGTCATTTTGGAAGCCTGTAGTGGTGGCAGTGGCCTAAGGTGACACCTGACTGGTGACCACTGCCATGGTTTAACCCCAATGGGAAGCTCAGCTCCATGCAGCTGCTCACGTCCCCTGTGTGGGATGGATGGGAGGCAGAACTGGAAGAGTAAAAGTGAGGGAACTCATGGGCTGAGATAAAACAGTTTAACAGGCAAAGGAGAAAAGCCATGAACACAAGCAAAGCAAAACAAGGAATGAATTCAGCACATCCCATGGGCAGACAGGTGCTCAGCCACCCCCAGGATTGCAGGATGCTCCAGCATGTGTGATGGTAACTGGGAAAGGCAAACACCAGCGCCCCAAATATCTCCCCTTCTTTCCGTCCTCTCCCCCCAGCTTTCTATGCTGAGCATGACTCCATATGGTGTGGAATGTCCCTCTGGTCACTCTGCTCAGCTGTCCTAGCTGTCCCCTCCCAGCTGTGCTCCCCCTGCCTGCTCACTGCTGGGCTGGTGGGGAAAGCAGAAAAGCCTTGACTTTGTGTAAGCAGTGCTTGGCAACAACTAAAACATCAGTTAGCAACATTGTTCTGGTATTAAATCCCAACCACAGCACTACACCAGCTACTTGGAAAAAAATTAACCCTATCCCAGCTGGAGGATAGCATGTCCTGAAACCAGAGCATCACTGGATCCCAGGGAACATGCTCAGGGGATGATATCAGAGCTTTGCATTAGGACACAACTGAGTTTTCCCTGGGTTTCTTCTACAAAAGAAGCCTTGTTTCTGGAATGGGATGCAGAATGAGCTGACAGGCAGTTTAGGATGGGGTAAGGTCCCTCTTCAGAAGGAAGGTAAGGAATTTGTACCCTGTCCTTTCCCTAGGATGTCAGTAGGCTCGGTTACAGCTGTGCGTGGAGCTTTCTGTGTTCTGTGCATCTCTGAGATCAAGTCAAATTTGGTTCTGTTTTCTCAACAAGTGTATCCCCCATTTTAAAAGGTCTTTTTTTTACCTTTAGTGACAGCCAGGCGTGCAATTGCATGTTTTCTGTGTGTGTGTTTGCACATACAATCGCCCCAATTCTGAGCACAGCTATTTCCTATCTGTTGTGATCTGACTACAGCAGAAATTAAAATAAAGATTAGATTAGTTACCCTGGAAACAGCTACCCTTACTTCATATGACGCACGGATTCTGTGAAGCAAGGGAGCACATATCAATTTGTGCTCTTAATTTTTGGGACACTCGGGGCTCAGCTCTCCCCAGGAGATCCTCTGATGACAGCAAAGTGATATCTTCCCATTCCCAGCAGGAATCCTCTTTGACGTTGAGTTCATAAAAGCTGCAGAGGTGCTGACACTATCTCTTGGCAGAAACAATCTAATTTTCGGTTCAATTTATTTCTTGAAACAACAACAGCAAAAGGAGCAGGAGGATGAGGGAGGAACAGAGTCTGGCCTAGGGGATGGTGAGCTGTGAGAGGGGTATCAGCCAGGATCTCACAGGGCATCACTGAGGAGGCTGAGTGAGCTCTGTGGCTAATAAGTAATTGCTAACGAGGGGGAGAATTGTCACATAACATCAACGGGCATGAATTAGCAAAGTGTGCAAAAGAGGGGAGCTGTCAGATGTGCTGGGCACTCAGCTCACTTGTTCTCATGGCTGCACATCAAGGTTTTAAATGTTTCTGCTTTGTATTGAAGAAAAATGACCAGCCTTGAGTGGAGGCAGTCAGAGTAACGATGTCTGGTGGAGTGAGATGTGACTTGTTGCATCTCCCAGCCCTGGGATGTTTGGAGGTGCAGGATGAGATGAATTGCTGGGTCTGCAGGAGAGGAGCACATGAGGGGATGACACACTTGGCTGCAGTTAATGATGGCTGCTGTGTGCCTGCACACTCCATAGGGATCAGGGGCCCTTCTGGTTCCTGCCCATCAGGCACAAGTTCATGTTGTCTTTCAATCTGCACCCTTGGTCCTTCCTCAGAATTTATTGCAGAGCTATCACTGGTCCCAAAGCTGCATCTGGCAGTGCAAAGGGCACAGCTGTGAACCTGCCTGTAATGAAAAGGTGACAGAGGAGGGTCTGGGGGTGCCTCTACCCGCACTCTTCCCACATTTCCTGCCCATTTTTCCCTGACATTTTTGTCTCTGTCACCCTAACAAACATATTTTAAGCCCCTGCTTCCCAAAAAAACCCCTGCTGCCCTTGGGGACATTAGGTATCTTGTTCAGTCACATACTGAGCAGCCCACCAACCTAAAAACCCACCGACCTTGGCAGGGTGTTTTGAAAAGGGGAAGTGGAAAATAAGTTTAATGACTCTTCAGCTCTCTGTATCTGGCTTGCCCATAAAAATCAATCCCTGTTGATCTGTCTAGCAATGTGTGAACCTGCCTGATGGCACAGCTCAGCCCCCTCAGCTGGAAGCCCAGCTCAGGGTTTCTTGCAGCCTTTTCCAGGGATGCAGACTGTGGCACCTGCTTGTCCACTTCAGGGACTGGGAAACATCCTGGGGCTGCTCAGCAGCGTGCTCAGGACTGGATCCAACAAAGCTGGGATGGGGAACCAGAGGCTCTTGTGAAATGTCAAATCTTCTGTTTTGCTGACTTTCCCTTGAAAAACATTCAGGAAGAACTTCCTTTGGGGCAGTGGCAAAACATGCTGAAAAGGGACAAAACGTCCCAGTTCACGCCAGAGGGGCAGCAGTATGGATCGAGGTGTCTGTGCTGCCACAGCTGTAAGAACAGAATATTCTATGAGTGCTAATTATATTAATTAAAGTTGTGCTGCTGTTTGTGGGAACATTTCCAGGGAGGAATGCAGATTTCCCCCATTGTTTTATTTCCAGACAGAAGCTGGAGGCCTGACAGGGGCCGAGTCTGTGAAGAACATACGTGCTGCGGTTTCTGAAATGCCACAAAATACCCAAAGTATTTTAAAAATGCAGTCTCCAAAAGCAGAATTCCTTTCTTTGGGATTGATTCCCTAGAGATTTTGAGGCATGAAGCATGTTTGCTTTCCCTAGCACCCTTAACTTGAGCTGTGCACACAGATGCCTGTCCTGGGAACTGCTTTGTGCCTCAGTTTACCTCCAGTTTCAAGAAAGGAAATGCAACAATTAATCTTCCTCTGCCTCCTTGTTTTATTTGGGACATCCTGGCTTCAGCACCTTGGCCTGTGTTTCTACGTAGCCCAACACAACGTGACTGTCACCTTTTCACTCTAGCAAAGCAGTGTCAGTGTCACAGACATCTTTTATGAAAAATCCTTTCCTTAGGATTTTTCCTCCTGAGAAGATGAGACGCCTCAGGAACAAAATGTAAACAATGATTACCTGCTGCTGTGGAATGCAACAGGTGCATCTGTGATTGGTCTCATGTGGCTGTTTCTAATTAATGGCCAATCACAGTCAGCTGGCTCGGACAGAGAGTCCGAGACAGAAGATTTTGTTATCATTCCTTCTTTTGCAATTCTTATCCAGCCTTCTGATGAAATCTTTTCTTCTGTTCTTTTAGTATAGTTTTAATATAATATATATATAACAAAATAATAAATCAAGCCTTCTGAAGCACAGAGTCAGATCCTCATCTCTTCCCTCATCCTACGACCCCTGTGAGCACCATCACAGGTCAGCACTAAGGAGGTGCAACTCTGTATGGTCTGGGGGAGTCCTGGACTGTGCAGAGTCACATTTTCACTCTAGCAAAGCAATGTCAGCACTAGAGATACAATTCTGTATGGTCTGGGGGAGTCCTGGACTGTGCAGAGCCCCGATGGCCTCAGGGATGAGCTGTGCTGTTTATCCACCTTGCAGCCCCTCCAGCTCAGCCCAAACCCCGAGAGCCTTTCATGCTTTCGTGGGCAGCACTGCTGCAGGTTTGACAAAGCTCCCACCAGTGTTTGTTCCTTGTTCCTCCCTCCCAGGCCCTGCTGCAGGAGCTCAAACAAGGCTCCATCTCCAAGGGCAAGGTCCTTCATTGCGCAGTGCTCTCGCCTTGGGAGGAGAGGGCAGCTCCAAGCGGGAGGAATGAGCTGTCTCTCCACACAAGTGCTCTATTTATGGGCTGTTGAGGACTCTGGCAGAGCCCTGGCTGGCTCCTTACGGGGGCTGCAGAAAGCTTTGTCTTTTCTTCTCTCGGTTTGCATGCAGGGTACCTGTGCCAGCTCCTGTCTCCTGCCAAAGCCATCGCCCCAGCTGTCTCAGCACTGAGCATTTGCAGAGCAGCTTCACTCTGACCTGGCCAAAACTGCCTCATTTTCCACCTGGATTCATTTAACAGTAGCCAGCTTTTGCCCTTTCTTCAGCAAAAGCATTCCCCCTTCTCTGCCTAGCAGCCTGATTCCTTAAACACTTGTAAGAACACAACCTCTCTCCCAAATTGTCTGCTGCTCTTTGAGTTATTAGAGAACCTCATCCTTTTCTGCTCTGGGCATCTGGATAGTCAATGCAAAAGAGGAAACAAGTGGAGAGGCCAGATCTAGTAAAACCTTAAAAAAAACACCCTCTTCTTTAATTAAATGTCATTTGTATAAGTGTCAAAAGCTGGTGCAGGGAGGAAGATGTGTGTGCTGTGTGCAGGCCAGCAGCGCTTGTGTTTGCCTGCTCTCCTCAGCACCTGGCCTTGGATTGGTGCTCCCTCTTAGTCTCACCAGAATGAGAAAACCTGCTGAGCTCCCTCCCAGCTTCTGACTTAAGGAGGAAGAGTAGAAATAGATTTTGGTACTGGAAAAAAGGCTTGGTGAAGACTTTCCTGCTGCCCCAAGGTGAGCTTGGTGCATTGTTGGGATCAGCACATGTACTTTTGTACATTACTAGACGCAATAATGGTTCTGTGTCTTTACAAGCAGCAGATTCAGATTGATCAGTTGGTACATGGTTTGCTACAGAGAGAGAAAATGAGGACAAACACCTGATCAGTGTGGTTTGGTAAGGGAGAATGGCTGGGAAAAGAGCAGATTGAGTCCTCAGCCCTGCTAGAGCCTGGAGATCCAACAAAAGCAATTTCATTTCAGCATGTCAGACAGGGCCGGGGGGATTCCTTTGTGGCACATCCCAGCTGCCTGTCAGCACCCCTGGGAGGGACTGGATCCTGTCCTGAGGAGCAGACTCAGCTGCACTGACCACAGTGGTCCTGCCCACCCCAGAGATGTTTGCCAGGCCTAAATGTGGGACCCAGAGCTGGCCTTGCTCACCAGAAGCAAGGGAGCAGGTAGCAAGGTGTTTATGGTATCCTGCATGTTCTCCCTCACTGCTAGAGCCTCTTGCTTTCATTTCCCCAGCAGTGTCCAAAAGATTTAGTGCAGGCACTCTCACTGTTGCTCTCCCTAATCTTCCCCATTTCCAGGGACATCCAGCTCTCCCTTTGTTTTGCTGCTGTTTGGTGTACCCAAGCTTTGAGCCTTTCCATCTTTCAGCTTGATACCTTTCTGAGCCAATGTAATCTAATGCTTACAGCAGCTTTTCTGAGGCACAATGTGTTGTCCTCCCAGTACAAGCTGTCTCTGTTGGCTCAAAACTGCAATAACAATTATCTTTAATAATCTTTCTTGTTCAGCTTGTAGAAGGGAGCTTAACTACAGAAGATGAACTTGAGAATCTTCCTAGCTCATGTCTGCTGTGATCCCAGGCTGGCTTCTATTTCCTACCCCTCTGTAATAATTAGTTGGTGGTGAAACCTGAGTGGAAGCTGTCTGGGCTCAGAGGGCTGAGGTTTGCTTCCTGTGACATATGAAAACAGGAGGGCAGTGGGTAGAAAACACCAGGTCAGTCTGTTCTCACAAGACTTGGAGAGACAAACAGCATCTCTTCTTCATCCTGAAATAATCACCTGGAGAGTTGGAGCTGTACAGGTGGGATGTGCCAGCTGCAGCCTTGGCAAGAGCTCCTGAATCAGTGACCAAACGGCTCAGCTCAGCTGGTGATGAACATCTGCTTCCATCTTCTGCTTTCTAGTCACAGATCTTCCCCAAAACCAGTTGTGGGAACTCAGCACATCCCTCCGGATGTCCAGAGTTGCCAAGGACCCCGTTGGGGGGCTCAGAGACCCTGGCATGCTGCCCAGAGCACCTGGTGGCTTGATTCTGACCCTTGCAGCGAATTGCCAGCTTTGTATGAGGATGTGAAAGTTTGAATTCAAATCACAGGTTTGAATGGTGTAATAATAAAGTATTCACGGGGTAAAAATGTAGATTTTAGGATTTTTGGTATGGGGGTTATGGGGACAAGATGGAAGAATCAGGGCATGTCCAGTCCTTCTTCTTCTTCTTGTTCTCCATTTTCTGCAGTGATGGTGGCACTTTGGGATTGGTTTAGAGCAGAAGTGCAGTGTCTAACATAGGTGATAGGTATTGGGAATTAAAAGTAAATATTATATACATAGTTTGTAGCATAAAAAGACGGTCATAGTGCCTGTGGCTGCCCTGCTGAGCAGATCTGGGCTGGGCAGAAAGAAAATTTTATAGATAAGAAGTAATAAACAACCTCAAGACGAAAAAGCGAAGAGTCCAGACTCGTTCTTCAGGTGCGCCGGCTGAAGCAGAGACATCCTGCACATCTCAGGGCAGAGAACATCAACAGCCAACCCCAAAGGGGATGCTCTGGCTGGAGCTGATGGGAGCTGCTGGCCACAAAAATGAATTGTGTCATTGAGAATCAGGGAGAAAGAGGAGACAAAGAGCATTTCCCACACATCTGCAGAGTGCAGGCACTGGGGACTGCACCTGGGCTATGGGAACGTTGGAGGATCCTGATTTATACAGGGCTTGCAGGCTGAGCACAGGCTGCCTTTACTCCTTTGCCTTGTGTGGGTTCACCTGTGTGTGAGCTGAGCTGTGCTGCTTGACAGGAATTGCTTCTGACACTGTTTATGTCCCTGTCTGGACCTGGGAGACCCGAGTGAGTGCCCACACAGCAGGAATGCAGCGGGGGTGGGAGCCTGCAGTGCTGCAGACACTCCAGAAAGCATGAAAAATAGCTAAAAAATGGCTTTGGAAGGGTCTAAAGTACAGTGGTGCTGCCCAGCCAAGGGAATTTAACAGAAAGCAAAATCAAAAAAGGTAAAGTGTGAGCTTGGGCTCCTTCTGCAAACTGAAGGCAATCTGTGTCCTTCACAGCCCAATAAATCCCCCTCAGGCACTGGGTGTCTGACCTGTGACATTCACTATGTGACAGGAAAATAAAGCTCAGCAGGTGTTAGAGCTGATATTTTATTGTGGATTCCTTTTCCAAACAAACCAATGGCTGTCCTGGTCTCAGCCACGCTGATTTCCTCCCATCCCAAAACATCTAAGCAGCCAAATAGACCTTGTTATTTATGTTGGGGGACTGCAGCTCTCCTTGAGAATCTAAAGCAAGCTTAAAAATCCAATTTTTCTTCAGGGTAGAAGACTTCAGTGTGGAGTCATGTTTGTGTGTGAGCTTGATGCTCTCAGGCCTGGTATCTGCTTGGGTGTCTGTGGGTTTTACCCTGAGTGTGGCTTCCTTTGGTAGCTGCTGAAGACTTTTAGGGGTTGGAGCTCCTGTGGGATCTCTGTATCCATCCCCAGGCTCCAAGGGCTCTGCTGGAAAGCTGCAGGGAAATCTCTGCCCTGTTTAATCCATGTTCCAGCAGGCTGTGGGGCCTGGTGCCAGTCCTTGGGCAGGCTAGGTGGAAAGCTGTCACAGACATCTTTTATGAAAAATCCTTTCTTTAGGGTTTTTCCTCCTGGAAAGCTGAGAAGCCTCAGGAACAAAATGTAAACAATGATTATCTGCTGCTGTGGAATGCAACAGGTGCATCTGTGATTGGTCTCATGTAGTTGTTTCTAATTAATGGCCAATCACAGTCAGCTGGCTTGGACAGAGAGTCTGAGACACAAACCTTTGCTATTCATTCTTTGCTATTCTATTCCTAGCTAGCCTTCTGATGAAATCTTTTCTTCTATCCTTTTAGTAGAGTTTTAATATAATATATATCATAAAACAATAAATCAAGCCTTCTGAAACATGGAGTCAGATCCTCATCTCTTCCCTCAACCTGAGACCCCTGTGAACACGGTCACAGAAAGCTGGCATCCAGTCTCTCCAACAAAATCAGCTGAAATTCATGAGATCTAAGAGGTTTTGTATGGTTTTCTTGGTGCAACAGGGGTTTGGAAGGCTCTGATCAGCCCTGCCTGGTTCTGCTCCTCACATCCCCACCCAAGGAACCCTGGCATCCTGCACTGTGCTCAAATGCAGGGCAGAGAGTTGAAAAATTGGGGCTTTCTAGTGTGGGTTGGGCCTTCTGGGTTCCAGTGGGTGCCTTGTGTGATGTGTGTGCCTGCATTGCTCCTGTCCTGTTCTGTCCTTGCTCTGTGTGCCTGCATTGCTCCTGTCCTGTGTTATCCATGCTCTGTGTGCCTGCATTGCTCCTGTCCTGTTCTGTCCTTGCTCTGTGTGCTGTCCTGGCTGCACTGAGGTTTGTGGTGCTGCTGTTGGCAGCAGGAGGCAGGACACAGGCTGTGTTCAGAGTTTTCTCAGTGAAATCAGCAGCTCTCCTGGCTCTGCCCCAGTCTGGCTGCTGATGTTTTTCTCTCTGCTCCAGGCTAGAAGCAGCACCTGCATAGCAGCAGCTCTGAGATGATGCTTACTGGGCAGCCTGCTTAACAAATTACAGCTTGAGCAAATTAAAAGCAAATGGAGAAGGAATGATAACAAGCAGGAGGGGTGGTTGTTGGCACTTTCTCAGGGAATTCAATTCTTGGCTGATTCCTGCTATTTTTCTCCATCTTTTACACTGACTTTCTCCCCTCACTTTGCAGCAGAGGGATCTCTGGGTGCCTGCTGGGAGCTGTGCACAGAGAGAGGAGGCTCAGAGCATCACCTCTCCCTTGTCCCAGCCCCAGCACACCTGGCTGCTCCCTGATTGAGAGCTCTGAAATGCCTGGGCAGAGGCAATGCCTCCTGCTGCCTCCAACTGGCAAGGGTATCAATAAGTCTTAATTATTTTTTTGGCCAGGTTTCCCTCAGAACTGAGGCTCACATGGTGCTGTTCATCAGCCTTTGTGTGTCTCCCTGCTTTGCTTTTGTTCCTCTCTCTGCTCCTCTCTGCTCTGTGCTGAGGGTGCCCTGCTCTTGCCCTGACTCCTGCTCTCACAGGCACTGGGGGCACAGCTGGGAGGGACCAAATAAAAAACTCATTTCACTTCTGCTCTGGCAGATGAAAAAGCCACATCAAAACCTGAATCAATGTGTGGGGTAATTCTGCTGCCTTGGAGGGAGCAGCAAGCAATGCAAATGCTCTGGCATGATGCTAAATCCCACAGAGATTCCTGCCACCGCAAAAGGGGCTTCTCTCTCCATTTTTCTCCTCCTGCCTGGAGAGCAGAGAGAGCTCCCAGCCCACCCAGGAGTCCCTCTCCTGGAAATGAGCCTCAGTACTAAGAATATAAAACTTTGCAGCAAAACACATTAATTCCCAGGTAATGTTTCCTATGAATTCTCCTGGATTTTAATTCTCCTGCAAGTTTTATTAATGCTTTCTAACAAACCCTCCACTCCTGGTACAAGAAGTGGTACAAGAAGTCCCAGATAGTAATACAATATCTGGGAAATTGTGTTGCATTAATTAAAAAATAATTACATCTCCTGCAGCCAATCCTTGTGCTCCTCCCTCCCCACACAGACACTTCTGCCACTAAATGGTACCAGAATCAGCTTTATGTTGTCCATAAAACCAGGTCATGGTCAGTTCAGTCCCTCTGCAGCTGTTTCTGTCCCTCTGGTCATTCAGATCACTGCAGACCTGGAGCAAGGTGCAGAGCAGCAGAGTTTGTGGCTGCACAGATGAGTTTTAAGAGGCTCAAAACTTAATTAGCCAGAGGGGTGAGCAAGGTGCAGGGAGATGATGTCATTCCAAAGGTGCTGTGTGGGATTCAGGGCAGAAAAGGGCACATCCCCTCATTCCCAAAGTCACAGCCACATTTTCTCAGCGCCTGGCTAGTGCAGGAATCCCTGTTCTGTGCTGTGGGTGGTGTGGTAATCAACAGGAGCTGAGTAAAACCTCCTGGCCAGGAAAAACAACCAAAACTCTGCTGCATGATGAACACAGGGAGGGCTCAAGTGCCTGTTGGTGCCTGGGCTGCTCCAGAGCCCCTGGAGACTCTGCCTGCTGGGATCTGTGCTCACCAGGGCCCTGGGCCTGTCAGGAGGGGCTGAGGCTCTGCAGGAGCAGATTTGGAGGAGGCACAGGGGTGAGTGAGATGAGAAAAGCATCTCTGTGTGTGCAGCACATGTGCATCCCCAGAGTGACCTGCTGGGTGATGCCTGGGGGGAGCAAACAACTGAACTGAGCTGAACTGGGCCCAAAATGCCAGAAAACAGCACTCTGGCTGAGCCAAGGGTGAGCTGTTTCCTTAGCACTGAGGAAGTTGCCGTGTTATGGGGAATAAATAGTTACACCTGAAATAATGCTCATAGATTTCCAGGCATTGATCCAGCTTGGCTTGCAGGTCTCAGGCCTGGAAAATGGGCTTGAATGGTTATAAAAGGTATAAATTACCTTAAATTAATCATTGATTTAATCTGCCTCTCCTGAACCTGGGATCACCATGCTATTGAATCAGGAATAAGCTGCAGTTGCATAGAAAGAAGGATTTGAAAAATGCACGCACTCAGTACTTTGGCTCTCTGCTCTTTCTATGAAGCACACAGCATTTCCCACTGAGATGAGTAGGTGTTGCACAAGCCCCAGCAGCGAGCAGGAAATCTCACAGGGAAGTGCCAGAGCACTTTCATCCAGCCAGCACCAAATTGTGCCTGTTTGGGCAGGCAGGGGAGCCAGCAGAAGATTCCCCCTGGGTCAGGTAGGGATGGGGAAGGCATTTGCCTCTGATTTTATAAAATGGGGTTAATAAAATGATGAGACAGTGACCCTTCTGTGCCTGGGGATGGCCTGATATCCTCGTGGGTGACGTGATGGTAAAAGCCTGGAGACAGGGAAGATGGGGGTCCTTGGTAAGGTGAAGCTTGTCAGGAGGTTGGAGGCCTTGGAGAAGATGCTGGAGACCATCTGAGGAGCCTCTTCCCTGCCAAAGTAGTGCTGATTCCTGTTGTGGGCAGCCTGGGAGCTGGGGGAGCAGAGGGGGAAGGCTGGGGACATACACACAATTCCATGGGAGGAAAGATGACAGCAAGGTGATGGCTCGGCTAGAAAACTTGCTAAGGGAGCAGAAAGGAGCAATAAGGGAAATGCTCAATCATTTACAGACTTTTGTAAAGATGTGGCAAGTCACTGAGCTACTGCACTTAATGAGGCAGCAGCCATGAGCAGGCTCCTTCCAGCACTCCCTGAGGATGCTCCAGGCCTGCCTTGTGTACAAAGGGAAGCACATCAGCTGAAAGCTCTCCCTGAGGTACCTAATGAGGTGTCCCTCATTAGCTGAACCTCCAGAGCTGCCTCTGTGTGCTCCCAACCTGTGCCCTGCACAGTGAAATTGGTGCATGGTGCTGCTAACACAGCTCAGCCCCTAATGGGAAAGGGATGGGAGTGTGCAGGGTCAGGTCCCGAGAAGGGCTGAGAGAAGCAAGTCTGCATGGAAACCAACAGCAGCCATCAAGAAGGGGGTTTCTTTGGTGGAGAAAATCCTCTGTGCTGGCTGGGCAGGGGCTGGGCTCCTGTCCTGCCCCATCAGTCATTCACCAGCTGTGGCAGGTGAGCAGCACTTCCTTGCACCTGCTGGCAGAGTTCCAGAGGGATCTGGTGATGCCCATCCAGATCCCTCTGCTCCAACACCACAGACACAACAGCTCCTGACGTGTGTCTGAAATGGTGTCACAGGAGAGAGGCACTGTTGGGAAGGATGAAAGTTTGACAAGAAAGTCTCACAGATATGTATATATAGCAGAAAGAATTTTAAATGTTGAGTCTGATGAAGAAATAGAAATGACAGCAAGTTTTGATATAGAAGAAAAGAATTGCTGAGCCAGTCTTACTGGATAACCAAGGAGGCCAAGGGTGTGTTAGAAGGGGTTTTTATGGCTCAGAGCAAAGGATAAACCCACCCCAAACAAGAAGATGTTTTTACCAAGCAGAAAGATAGCACAGGCAAGCAAGCCAGCAAATGTGGCAAGTAGAAAAAAGGTTTCAGAATTTTCCGCTGCAAGAAAACTGAAAAACAACTTCTAGCTTAAACTGTAATGTACTAACTTTTAGTGATTGGAGAACAGTAACATGAATATGGCAATTACAGTAGTTATGATAGGCTATAGATAAAAGTTAAGGTATAGATTGGTTCTACTGTATTGAGATGCTCAGCAAAGAAAAGTATATAATGCACTGTAACCAAAACCAAAGGGTGTCCAGGCCTGCCTGCAGCTGGAGCTGACAGCTGTAGGCACAGGCTCTGTCACCCACCACCTTGGACTGCTGTAACTTCTTGGATGGAATAAACCACATTTGGAGAGCCCCTGGAGTGCTGCATCCCTCATTTTGGCTCTTAGAAGACACATTTCCTAACTCACTGTTTATGGACCCCATCACTCTGGTGAAACAGGAACCTGTGCCGAGTGCCTGTTGTTTGAAAGAAGAGGTGACTGCTCTTTCCAGGAGCCAGAACCTGTTTGACTTGGGGCACCTCACCTCTCTCTTCAGCTGCTGTAGATAAAACCCTGCAAGAGTTATCAGATCCCAGTGCTGCTTTCTGCTGGGGATCTGATGCCAAAGCCTGCTCAGTTAATCATGTATGAGCTGCCATAGTTTTCATAGCACATAACTATCATGGGATTTCTTTTCCTTCTCTGAATCCTGCTCTTGGATGTGCATTAACTGCACATCTACCTCACACAGTGCATCTCAAACCCATGGGAGCAGTGGCTCCCCATGGACCTGTGGGTGGTTGTGGGGACTTGAGGGGGCTGTGCTTCTCTGTGTCTGCCACAGACAAAACCAGCACTTGTGGTCTGTGTGTCTGAGGCCTGAATCCCTCCTGACAGCAGGTACCTGGAGGGAGAGGACAAGCTGCTCCCTGTGTCTGCTGATGGCGCTGGGAGGACGATGCTGGAACTGAGAGGCAGAAAGATTAAATGTGTTGGGAGAGAGGCTTTGTGGCAGAGCTAATGAGCTGGAGTCAAGTGCTTCAAACAGATGCTTCCCTGGGCTCTGTGTAAAATAAAACTTGTGCAGGCACAATGGTGCTAGGCAGGGTCTGACGTGATGACCTTACAAGCACTTCACTGAAGGATGTGATTAATGACCTGCGCTTTGTCATGGGATAACTTGATATCCCATACTGAGGTGGCAGACATCTGGTCTCTACCAGAGGGTAAATACTCACAGGACAGCATCCTACAGACCTTGCTCACAGCCTGCTGAAGTCACTGCAACCACTTCCATGAAGTTCTGTGGGATCTGGATAAGCCCCAGAAGGATCTGAGCAGTCTGGTTCTTAATGCACCCCACAGCTGAGGAGATAAAATACTCACTGAAAAGCTTTTCAGACCTTCACATAAGGACTTCCAATTCTAATCTTTAATTTTCACTTAATTCTTGCCCATTTTGCTGTGCTGAAGAGTTAAGGACTCACCTTGAGAAGTGTTCTACTGTTATGCTGCAGATCAAACCATGGAGGTCCCAAGAGGTTTTGAAACCACAAAAACTTACAAGAGATGACACCTGTGCCCAAGCTGTTAGATGTTTTGAAGGGACATGGACTCTGTCACCCTGACATTGCTTTTCTGCCTGTGTTTCCAGGTCCTAATCATCCCTGTAGACTTTGGGCTGCCTTGTAAAGCCTCAGCCCTTGGGTGAAGACTGTTGGATGAGAAACAAAAATGTCAGTGCCCTAAGCAGTGACAGACTGATCAAGGACATGTCTCCTCCTCAGACAGAAACACCATCTGTTCATGATGTTGAGTCTGACATCCCTCAAAGCAGGATTTTCCAGGAATCCAACCTGGTGAGAGCAATGTGATTTGTGCTGCTGGTAATTAGCATCTCTTGTGGTCTGGCATGCTGCAAGGTGACCATCAGGTGGATAGAACAGGAATACAGTTTCTTTTTTGTTGGCTCACAAAGCAGCAGCAGGTCTGTTCCAAAGGGGTTTTGGTCTCCATGTCCAGGGACAGCTTGAATGTGGAAAGTGATGATCCCTCATTTTACTCATAGCATCTTAGCCTGCTTCTACTGGGAAATCAATTCTGTTGGTCTAAATCGATTCTGTTGGTCTAAATCATCTAAACCATGTGGCTGCTTTTCCCCACAGGGATGAGAGAAGTGAGCATATCTACATCTGAGGCACCTGAGAGCACATTTGCAGTCAGGCCCTGATGTTGTGCATGGCTGAACTGGGCAGCAGTGCCTTGCTCAGGGGGTACTGGAGTGCCTGGATGGACAGGAAAACTCTGTGGGCAGGATAATGGATCCTGGGTGGAACTGGTTCCCAGTGGATGATGCACTCCATCATCCCCATCAGAAAGTGGCACAGCTGGCTGGCCTTTCCCTGTGTGTAGGGCTCAATCCCAAGAATGGTTATTGCTTTCCCTCAGACCCCATTATCTTGGTTTTTCTTCATCATCAAAATTCCAGTGCTGTTTGTGATGCCACCTGAATCCCATCCTCAGGAATGTCTTCAAATTCACCTGAGGCATACTCCCAACAGCAGAGCCTAAATCCCCTTGGAAGGACAGCTCCTTGCTCACCTGATGCCTCCTGTTTGGGGCCTGACTCTGTTCCCCTGTGCATCAGTGGTTCTTGTGGTTGTATCCAAACACAGGTCAGATGTATTGGTGTATTCTTCCTGGAGAAGAAGGGAAAAAATAAGGAAAACGGTTTTAATATGTAATATGTAACATCCAATGTATAATCTCTAAGATGTGAAGCTGATTTCAGTTTATGAGGAACAAACAGTCCTTCAACTAAAATCTCTACCAGCCCTTCTTTTAAAGAAGAAGGTGTAGCACTGAAGTGCCTGAAGAACAGAATTTGAATGATGAAGCAGAGCTGCTGATGGGCACAGAGTGTGGTTTTGTCTCTTCCAGACCAACTGCCCTTTGGTGTGATCTGGCTGGCAGAGAGCGCCATGAGGTGACAGAGGAGGATCACCTGGGTGTTTGCCTCCTGGGTGAGTAAAACCACATAACTTCAGGCCTCCTCTTCCAGGGATGCTGCTTGCTAATTAGACTGTCAGTGGGAACCTTTGAGAGCCAAACAGAATAGACCCAATCCTCCCTGCATGGTAATTAAAAACATTTGCCCCTGGCTGATAACTGACCCACTGATTTCCTCCTGTCTGAGAAAGCCTTATAAAAAACTACTGAGCTGTTTGTGTAACAGGACAGCCAATTGCACAGATGTTTCCTGTCCACTAACCTTTCAGAGCTGTGAGAAGATGTCACAGGAAGAAGAAACATGTTTGAAATTCTGGAAGCCTGTTTAGTTCATCTGTTTGTTTATTTGTTTTTCTGATGGGGAAAAACCATCTCCAGATTATTAAAAAAACATAATAAACCACAGAAGTGTTCTGCTAGTCCAGCAGGTCAGAGGATAGAGGCAAAGCTTTAGTGATGCTGAATGTCAGGCTGGTGGTACCTATTATTCTGCCTTAACAGCTGCCAGTACCACAGATTAGGAGAACAGTGGCAAACCCAGAGCAAGGTTTCTCCTCCCCTGGTCCTTCCCAATGATAACATCGTGTCCCTGGAGCTGCAGCTGCTCTGTTGTGTTTGACAGGTCCAGCTGTGTCTGTGTTCTAGGTCTGAGCACATTAATACTGGTGCTGTCCACAGCAGAGTCCTGTGATTTTAATCACGCAATGTACAAGGAGGTGTGTCCTTTGTGGGTTTAAATCTTCTGCATAGCAATTTCACAGCTGCCTCTAGGAATGACAAATACTAAATTTTTTGCCTCCTTTTTGATGCTATAGAGAGACAAACATTGCAGAAATTGGTCTCTGCCTCTTCTGCATTTCAGAGGCAGCACAGAACCATGAGCCATGAGGATCCTGATGTAGTGCAAACTTTCACACAGACATGGTGGCATTTAGAGCTGGTTTGGAGCAACAGCAGCTTCAGCCTGGCATTTCCTCCCCTTAAGAGGCAATTAAACTGTAAACTCACAGGGAGGTGCCAGATCTGGAGGCCTCATGGAAATCTGCAGGGGGAGCTTTCTGCAGTGACCTTTGTCTAATGATCTAATTAAGGGACACGAACTCCCAGTGCTCTCTCTGTGATGGGCACGGTTCAGCAGGCAGCAGAATGGGCTCTGCACTTTGCTCCTGTTGTGCTGAGGGGTCAGGCTGCTGTTCTGCTTGTGTGCCTTCCCCCAAGGATCAGTCCCAACCAAAATCCTTTGAAAGCTCTGTGGAACATTCCCACCCTTCCCACCTTTTTCCAGCCATTCTCACATGGAGAAAAACCTCTCATAAGCCATGCGAAGTTTAAGGGCTCCCTATTGTGGCACTCACCATGCTGACCTGCTTCAGGGCAGGATGTGGTGGCACTAAAGCCCAGCCTTGGTGGGTGCAAGAGTGCCTGGGACAGATTTCTGAGGGTGAAACCAGTCAGGAACTGACAGTGGGAAAAGACCAGCAGGCAATGCTTCCTCACATTCATAAATTTCTGACTTCAGTTAATCTCTGAATTTAGCAGAAGCTGGGAACAAACAGTTTCTCCCAGAGGAATATTATTTCTAGTCAGCACAGGGTTGGGATCTTTCCTCTGAAAAAGGCAGGGCTTCCCAGTCCCTGGCAAGTTTGAAGCTAGAAACCATCAGTCTGGCAGAAACCCCTTGGCAAATCATGAATGCTCATGAGCTATCAAAGCTCTGCAAGGAAATGAATCTGCTCTGATTTATACCAGTGGGAAATCTAGCCTTTAATTTTAGTTCTTGAATTAGCAGTTGTTTTAATCACATGAATGCAGTCTGCCAGTTGTCAGGGCCACATATGCAAAGCACAGAATTACTGCTTCAGTGAAGCCTGAAAAATGTAACTTTTTTTGTTTCTAAAGGCTTTTTGGGGGGCTTATGGGCCATTAAGAAGAAGGTGTGATGGAGAGTCATGCAACAAGCAAAGGGAAGCAAGAGCAGCCTTCTTCATCACTGCTTTGTGCAATTAGGGCACAACTGACAGGTCGTTCAGTATTAATTGGCCCCTTTGGAGCCTGAGCTTTATGAATGCTGTTACACAATGTGAGAGCAGTGGGCTCCAATCAATGACCCTGGCAGTCTCTTCCCCTCTGACAGCCACAGTTCCTACATAAACATGGATTATTGGAGTGTTCTGCTGGACTCTGGGGTGCCACACCAGGAATGGGTTCAGCCACTCCTGTTCTCCACCCAGCAACAGGCAGCAAACACTGAACACCAGTTCTGCCCGTGTGGAACTGTCTCACAGGTGCCAGGGGGAGATTTTCTCCACAAAATCTTCCATTGTACACTCTCTCATCACTTTTCTGGAAAGGTTGAGCACACTGAGGCATTTTGAACTTCATGTTACAGGTCCAGGGAGTCCCTAGAGGAGACACTGCATCTCTCGAAAGGTCTGAAATGAGATTTCCCAGTCATTTCTGTCTGTAAGCTCAGGCAGTCAACACATCTGAGCAGTGCTGGTTTTCTGATATCCTCCTGCCCTCTTGCTCAAGCCATGTCGTGTGCTGTTGGCATTGCTCAAGCTTAGGAGAAAACAGAGTTGTCTTCCTCAGCAGAGACTGAACTCCTTTCTGTAAAGTTTGGTTTTGCCTGAATTTCTAGGATGACCTGTAAAGTGAAATGCAGTATGGTGCAGTAGAGGATGCTGCTGTATTAAGAATCCTCAGGCTGAAGTGGTGCCTGGAGAACAGAGAGAAGTGTTCGTTCCTCCTCAGTGATTTCTCTCTTTGACCTTTGTTTTTCACTGCCTCTGTTACCTTTCTCCTCTCTCTCTCTCTCTCATGAAAGCAACATTCTGAAAGAGAGAGGGGCATGATTGATGTTCAGTGATCTCCAGCCTGGTTCATAAAGGATTCTTCAGCAATAAATTGGAGAAGAGCCTGTGCTCAGCAGTCACTGGCAGCAGCCAGGCTGGTTACAGCAGTGGGAGCAGGGGGAGCAGACGAGGACAGCTGAGTGTCAACACATCTTAAGCTCTGGGAGAATTATCTCTACTCCATCCAGTGCACAGCTGCAGTTTGCCAGGTCCCCTGTGCTCACCAGCTCTGCAAACAGACAGAGATTGGCCCCTTAATGTGGGAGTTAGGCTGTGCTTAACACAGGGTCTAGCATGAGGCGTGATTTTAGACCAACTACCCCTAAGGGTACCATGGATCTGGAAAAATTAGTTTTGCATCTGGGGTGTATCTATCTATCTATCTATAATCTATAATTTATTTATTTATTTATTTATTTATTTATTTATTTACTGCAGCTCCCACACTCCCCAAGTTGCACCTCTCACTGCCAGCCACACAGCACGGACTCACCCCCCTCATTTGAAACATTAGTTTTGCATCTGGGGTATATCTATCTATCTATCTATCTATCTATCTATCTATCTATCTATTTGTTTATTTATTTACTTTATGTATTTATTTATTTATTTATTTATTTATAGCAGCTCCCCACACTCCAGACGCTGCAACTCTCACCATCGGCTGCCCGGCACGGACTCAGCCCCTTGTTTGAAACATTAGTTTTTCATCTGGGGACTTTTTATCTATCTATCTATCTATCTATCTATCTATCTATCTATCTATCTATTTATTCATAGCAGCTCTCCACACTCTGGACATTGCACCTCTCACTGCCAGCCATCCAGCACGGACTCACCCCCTCATTTGAAACACTAGTTTTGCATCTGGGGACTTTTTATCTATCTATCTATCTATCTATCTATCTATCTATCTATTTATTCATAGCAGCTCTCCACACTCTGACATTGCACCTCTCATGCCAGCCATCCAGCACGGACTCACCCCCTCATTTGAAACACTAGTTTTGCATCTGGGGACTTTTTATCTATCTATCTATCTATCTATCTATCTATCTATCTATCTATCTATCTATCCATCCATCCATCCATCCATCCATCCATCCATCCATCCATTTATTTATTTATTTATTCATAGCAGCTCCCCACACTCCGGACGTTGCACCTCTCACCGCCGGCCGCCCAGCACGGACTCCCCCCCGCACTCATCCCTCCGGCATCCCCCCACCATCCAGAGGCACCGAACACCGGTTGCATTTTTTTATTTAATTTCTCGTTACGTGCGTTTCAAACCTTGGAGGGCTCCGTGCCTGGCTGCAGCACCGGCGAGCCCGCACGCCGTTCCTCGGCATCCGGCCGTGTCTCCCTCTCTCCGCCCCGGGGCTGACCCTCGGCAGGGATGCGCTCCCGGGTTTTTCCTCTCCCCGGGGGAAAAAGGGGCTGTTCTGCTCCGGGCACCTCTGTCAGCTGAAGGGGGCGGGAGCTGCAGCCTTGAAGTAGAAAAGGAAGAAGGAAAAGCAGCGGGGCGAGGATGAGCGGCGCCGGACAGCGGTGGGCGGTGGGCTGAGCCTCCGGGCACCGCGGGCTGCGGGAGGAGGAGGAGGAGGCGGCAGAGGATGCGGCGGGGCAGGGATGCTGCGGCTGAGCACCCACCTGCCTAGGGAGAGCAGCATCGTCCTCCGAGGGCAGGGAGAAAGTGGGGGGAAAGCGGCAGAGCTCTCTGAGCTCTGCAAGGACTGCCCGCCTGACACCCCAGCAAAGTTTCCTGAGCTCGGTGACGGGAGGCGAGCAGAGATGTGAGATCCCTCTGCCCGCAGGCTTCCACACCCGTTCTGCTGGGACGAACCATGGCTTTGCCATCCCCGAGTGAAGGGTGAGGGTGAGATCCCGGGCAGCCGCTCCCTCCATCGCCTTCCCCGGCTCCGCGCTCCCTCCCAGGTGAGTGTCCTCCCCTTCCAGACACCCAGCCTCTCTCTGCCCTGCCAGAGACTTTCTCAGCAGTTTTCCCCACGAAAAAAAAAAAAGTCTTGTGCTTCTCCTGGCAGCTGAATGTTGCGTGCCTGTGTGTTTGTGAGCCTGCCTGTGTGTGGGGTGATTGTAGCTGTCTGACTGCAATTTCAGTTTGCTGATCACTGTCATTATTTTTCTGTGCCATCACACCTCTGGAAAGGGGACTCATCTGTGGTCTGTCAAATATTTTCATTGTGCTGCTGCACTGAAGGATGACAGCTCAATTTCTCTCCACTACAACTAAGAGGGAAGCGTGCTTGGCTGTGCATGCTGCTGGTGCTGCTGCTGTGGCTTTAAACAATGCTCCTAAAATGCTGGCTGAATATGTCAGTGTGACCTTCAAGCTCTAGGAACTCTCAGAGATATGGGTGAAAGTCTGTCTTTGTCCCCCTGAGAGTATAGGGAGGGGTGGCTATTCTCCTGGAAGGAATCATTATAGCCTGTGGATTTCCATCATGCCAGCTTGAGTGTGCAGCTTTTATTTTTGCACAGCAGTGCTTGCAGTAGTGCATTTCATGCTGAAATATTGTTTGGAGAAGAAATCTACACTCTGACTGATAAGAAAAGAACCTTGTTTCAAGCAAAGAGCCCAAAGAGAACTTTTTCCACTTCTGATGGAACAGAAGTTGGTTATTTTAATCAGAATAATTTGGCTGAAAAGTTGGTAATTTTTTAAGCCATTGATTTCACTGTAGTGAAAGGTAAAAGCTTTCAGATATCCCCAGGCAGGTCAGCAGTGGGACCTGACCCACATCAGGCCATTCTTGTGCCTAAGAAGGGGATGGAGAAGCATCAGCCTGGGCTTTCGGAGATGACAGAAGAGCAAAGGTGCTCCTGTTGTACATGACAATCAGAATAAAGATGGACCTTATGTTGTCATGGGGCCTTGTTAGGTAGAGGATAGTGTAAGGCATTCTGTGGCTTTGATTTCTTTTTTGCTTTATCCTCCACTGCTCTGTTGGCTTTCTCAGCCCCATGTCATCTGGTGGTCTAACAGGAATTCCTTGTGTGCAATCCCTGATGTTTCACATGGAGATGAAGACAAAAGCAACAACTGATCTACTTTCTAGGTGTTCCCAGTCCAAACATTTCTCTGTGCTGTGAGTTACCCTGTGGTGTGTGTGCAGATCATGCTCTGGGATCGTGTTCTGCGATCATGCTTGAATTCCAAGATCTCCTGCCCCCAGCCTGATGGGAGAGGTTCCAGGCAGGAATCTCCAGTGATTCCATTGTTTTCTGCTGGGAAAGGCCCATTACCCCATGTAGACGCTGCAAGCAAAGGCAAAGGGAAAGAAGTTTTGCCTTGGACATACCATGGCCATAGAACACTTCTGGTGCAGCTGTAGAGAGGGTGTGACAAGCTTCAGCCCCTGTGCTCAGGGATCTGTAATGATGGACAAAAATTGCCAGGCAGAGAAAATGAGCTATGAGGGACCATGCTGGGTGATCCCTCTGCAGCCTTGAAAGCTGCCAGAAACCACAGGGTCCCTTTGGAGTGGCTACAGGCGTCCACTGACAGATGGGATGGGCAACAGGTTGAAATTCCTCTTGAAAATCTCAGAGGCAGGCAGAGCTCTGGTGATGCCTTGCCTAAGAGCAGAAACAGCTGGGGTGTTTAGTGTCCTGCTGGAGCCCAGCTGCCTGGCTCTTCCAGGAGGGAGAATTCCTTCACACTGGAAGCAGGTGAGGGTGAGAAGCCAGGAGGAAGAAAGCTGATGGAGTGAGTCTGTGATATTTTTAAACTATCCTGCAGTTCCCTGGTGGGTATTTTGTAGTGGGAGAATGTGGGGCAAACCAAGGGGAAGAGCCACACTGGGGTGTCTGCAGCCTCTGTGTGCTGAAGGTTTGGGCTGGTCTGCAAACAGAGCAAAAATGTGTTTTTAACCAGAAGCTATCCTGCTGCTGGTGCAGGGCTGGTGAAGGAGGCAGAATCAGGGCTCCAGCTCCCATCAGCATGCCAGGGTTCCCAGGCAGAACAAAAGGACACTGCTAGGCAAACATGGATGTGTGTCAGCCTGGCTGACGGAGAAAATGCCCTTTCTCTCTCACACTCAGTATCCTTAAAAAATCTCTGCCTGCTGAGAGACCTCTTGCCAGCCAGGCATCCCCAGATGGGGAAGGATTTAATCCTGTCCCTGTCAGCTCCAGCTGCCTCACTGAACAGGAACTCTGCTGAAAGTCCAGTGCTGCACACATCCAGGTCTAAACAAAAGCCCAAGCCAAGGAAATGAGATATGACACCTGACAGGGCAGCAGAGAGCTTTGCCTCAGCTGGAGGTGCCAGAAAATTTTATAACCTAGGAAAGATGTTGAAAATGCCCGGCTGATCCCACTGGTGTGTGTCAGCGTGATGGGTGATGGTTTGTTATTTGTTGTTGGGTTTTTTGTTTGTTTGGTGTTTTTCTTTGGTTTTGTATTTTTGTTTGGGTTTGGGGTGTTGTTTTGTTTTGATTTTGTTTGTTTTGGTTTTTGTTTAATTTAGTGGCTACAGGGTGTTGATAGCACAACAGAGCATCTTGGCTCTGCCATAGAAACTGAGTGGTATCAGTTTTTTGCTGACAACACTTCAGAAAGGGATTTGACAGGAGAGGAGGGAAGAAGCTAGGGAGCTAGGCAGGAGAGGAAGGAAGAGCAGACTGCTATTGTTTGCAATCTGGCTGGGAAGAGAAACGCTCTCCTGCCTGTAAAATCAAAGACATCACCAGCAAACTGCTGACAAATTGGCTTCTGGCAATTTGACTTCCCAGCAAGTACGGCAAACACAAATCCAGCTCTCATCACATCCAATAATCTCCTCCATGGAGAAGCTGCTGCTGTCAGCCAGAGCTGTGTTACTGCCTTGGGTCCTAGACAGATCCCCACACAGGCTCTTTTTCAGCTTCAGCATCTCAGTTTCCATGAGCCTCCATCCTGGAGCTGATAGTGCTCAAGCCTTGTAGAAGTTTGGGTTTATGGCTGCAAACAAGATTCCCAGTCCCCTTCTATGGGGTCTCCTGTAATCACACCAAAGATGGTGAGATGCATGGTTCAAAGCATGGTCTAGCTGACAAAACAGCCACATTTGCTCCATTTTATTGCAGACTTGTGTGACTGAGAGGGTGTCATTCAATGTCTGTGGATGGTGTTTGTATCACTGAGCATCCAATGCTACCTGCTCGAGGGATCTCCAGGGTTGTCTCTGTAGTCAGCTCAGCCTCCCAGTACAGACATCTTTGGGGATGCTCTGGGTCATCTTCTGGGGCCTTTTATCCCACTAGCTGGAAAGGCAAGCTGGATGACTAATTTCAATTATTGGAGAACTGAGACATGGAGCAAAGTGTCCCCTTTCCGCCACAACTGTGGACATTACCCATTCAAAAATACACCACCAAGTACTGCAGTGAGGGGTGTTCAGGGCAGTCCTGGAGTCTGTTATTTTGGGCAGGTGTTGTGTGGGTGGTGACAAACCCTGTGAGACCAGCTATGGCACAGGCTCTGGCCGTGGCATGCTCGGATTCACTTGGGCATCATCCACATGGAGAGCAAAGGACATGGAGCACGCTGGGCTCAGTGCTCCAGCCTGAGGGTGACCACATGTGACCACCACAGTCAGGGTGGTCAAGTTCAAGGGAAGTCAAGTTCAGCCTTGAAAGCAGGCTTGGATTTGGTTTTAGTTTCTGGCACCAGCAGACCCAGAGAAGATGCTGGTCACCAGGAACGGCAGGGAATATGTGCTTTGGTTTATTGCCCTAACAGCTGCTTCTTCATTCTTCTCCAGGATTTCAAGGCAACAGGAGACTGGAAACAGTCTTCACAACACAGCATTCACCCTGTAAGGACTGAGGTGACCTCCAAGACTCTTCCCAGCATGTTCAGTGAAAAGAGCAGCGCCTCTTTGTCCCAAAAACCCACCCAGAAGAAGACCCGGCCCCAGGGCCTCCCCTCCCCTGCTCTCTGCTGTGCTTGTGGACTCTGCATCATGCTAGCAGGGATCAACATCACCTTAGTGGGAGCTTTTGCCTTTGGGACCTTCCTCCCTGTGAACAACCCTCCCATCATCATCGGGCCCATCCTGCTGGTGGTGGCCTTCACATTCTTCGGTGCCTGCTGCATCTGCAGCCGGAGGCCCCCAGCCCACGGGGCCAGGAAATCCAAACCAGGCTCCAACATTGGCCTCATCAAACCTGGCAACACAGCCTTTGAAATCGAAACCAGCGAGCACACAGTGCAGGACACCACTGCTGTCCAGCTGAGCCCCACCAACTCCCCCATCTCCTCCAAAAAGTCCACCCCGGTGCACGAGAACGCCAAGGCTTGCAAACTCTTCACCATGGAGGGCAACGGGCCAGTGGCCAAATACTCCACAGGGGGAGAGGCCATACAGCTCAACCTGCCCAGGGACCTGGCCACATCCTAAACCCGGGCAAAGCTTTTGTCAGCAGCCAGCCAAACGCTGCCATGGGCGGGCTGGAATTGTGCCATCAGTCAGGGGCGTGGGGAAGGTGCTTGTGGAAAACCAGCAGTCAGTCAGGTCTCTCTGAACCACTTTAAGGGAGATGGATGCAACAGCAGAAAGAAAAATAATCCAGATTTTTTTTGCTGCAACATGCCCATTATACAGTTTTTAAAAGAAAACTGATAACGATGCTGCTGTGAAAAGATGATCGCGGTTCCTGGAAATACGCTGCCGTTTTTGGGGAGCAGATAGAAGAGGGGAATGAATTAATTTGTCTGATATAATGTGACAGTTGGAAGGAGAGGCTACATAGGACTGACAAATGACAGCTCTTTCTTCTCAGAAGTGAAGCAATTCTTGGACATAAAAGAAGCAGGAACGCAGTAAATTACAGCTTGCTGCCACTCAGTCACAAGAAGATTTCAGCATTTTTAGTGCCAGACTTTTTGGCAGTAGGGACAAAGCTATGTCTTTGCTACTGAAAAAGCAGTGTGAAGCCATCTCTCCTCTGTTGAAAATTCTTGCCCCATCCTGCCCTCATTTGGGTGATTTTACTGCCCATTCTAAGAGAAGGAACCACAAGGATCACAATCAGCGCTGGTATTTTCCTCTCACGTTAATGAGCTTGAGCTGCAGCTGTGCTACTCCTCTCAGTGTATTTCTTGGAAGATCAGTCAGGCTGGATCCTTGGGGATGAGCTCCTGGGGTAACCAGAGACTAACAGGAGCCTGCAAATTACATTTTTGGGCCGTGATTATGTATTGAGTACTAGGCAACATTCTTCCCATATTTTTGTGGAAGGCTGGCCTGGGACACGCCTCAGGGCAGGGGGTAGATGACTGTATGGGCTTCAGAACTGTATGGGCTTCAG
This sequence comes from Zonotrichia leucophrys gambelii, assembly GCF_028769735.1. Lineage (NCBI taxonomy): Eukaryota > Metazoa > Chordata > Aves > Passeriformes > Passerellidae > Zonotrichia > Zonotrichia leucophrys. The sequence goes on along the minus strand of NC_088178.1, from coordinate 22,258,022 downwards.
AATAGCTCTGCTGGAAGATGGTGACTGTGGGATCCATTGCCCAGGAGTGGATCCTTGCTGCAGGAAATTGAGTGCTCAGGGTGCTCACAAAGCAGTGGGATTTTTGCAGAAGAGTTTTTAGTTTGCAGAAGAGAATTTATCAAGAGCAGTTCCAAGCAAAGACACCCCCTGTGCCTCAGAAAGACCCTAATCTGATGGAATAATGCTGCAAAGGATTTGTGTTTTTCCCTGGGGGACTCTGGCTGGGAGCACAGTGCTGTGCAGATGGGCTTTGCTCTGACTCCTGCTCAGTGTGGGGAAGGACAGCACTGCCAGGCAGGACTTGTATGTGGGGAGGCAGCAGCAAGAGAGTGGATCTTGAGTAGGAATGGCTGCACAGGTCCTCTGTTTATGGTAGCTCTATATTTGAAGTGTGGTTTTTGGGACTTTGGATGACAAGGGAATCATCTGGACCACACCACATCACTGCAGTGGCCCGGCTAGCCCAGGATCCAGTTTCTGACAAGACTGTGAGCAAGGTCTGGAGAGGAACATAAAGACAGGGGAAAACCAGGATGCTGCTTGCCAGAAGTGCTTTCCCAGCTTCCAATGTGCTATTGCTTAGGAGCTTCCTGAGCTGGCAGTGGTGCCTGTATGTAGCAGCCCTGAGTGGATTTCTCCCCCATGAAATAATCCATTTGCGCCTTGACTGTCTGTCAATTCCCATCATGTGTGATCCTGCAGCAGAGAGCTGCACACTTTGGCTTCTTTTCATCCTGCATCCTCCTACCTCCCTTTGATGGCTCAAATTTCCCAGGTTAGAAGGGTCAGCAAACAGCCCATGGCCTCACCACCCTTTGGGTATTCTGAGATGTGTTTTCCATGCCATGTTCCCTCCATCCATCTCTCTGTTACAGAACTTTATATATCCTGTAGCCAGAGGGAGGAAACTCTTCCCATTCAGCCCAGCAGCAGCTGCTTGATTGGCTGAGGACAACACAGCCCTGAGGCTTTAACCACCAGAAATCCATGTAGAGAGAGGTGGGAGGGCTGAAGGGGACATGTTGGAGGACAAGGAGGGATTATGGCATGGCCAAGGTTCCCCTTGGCCACCAGATACCTCTGTGAAGAGAAAAGCCCTGGTGCTGTACAGGCCATGCAGGAGGTGTCCTGGCTGCTCTGGGGAGCCCCTGGGCAGCTGATGTCCCTGCATGAGCCCAGGTAGGATGAGGTTGAAGTAATTCCTTGATAAAAGGTTAACCAAAGAGTCATAATGTGAGTCCCTGAGTCCTCCAGCAGTTTGCTGCCTCCAACAGCTCCTTCTCCACATCTTGATTTTAGCAGGGTGGGTCTGCAGTGATTGGGAGGAGAAGAGGAAGGTTTGGGAGAAGGGTGTATGTGTAGGGCTGGGTAGATGCAGGTTCAATCTTTGGTACAGCCTCCAGGTCCTGGGCAAGTCATTGATGTGTGCTGTGAGGGGCAAACACCTGCTCCAGCTCCATGGAAAGCTGCTTTAGGGATGAGCATTGCCAAGGAACAGGACTGGCATTGGCACACCTGAATCTGGAGATTGCTCTGAGCTGGGGGGGGTCTGCACAGCCTGACCCCTGTGTGATCTCTCTTAGAGCTCACTTTCTTGGAGGGCTCTGCCCCCAGCACTGCCCCAGGAATGCAGGAACTGCTGTGCTGACAAAAAGGCTCCCTCAGTTTTTGCCTGCCCTTGAGTGCTGTAGCAATTAGGCAGAACAGCTTGCTGATGTAGGTTTGATTCCCAACTTGCTGGCCTCACTAGCATACAACAGCTTGGAAATCTTTTAGAGACATTTCCCACGTGAATATGGTTACTGCAAGATTTTCTTTGAGCACTCAGAGCCAAAAAATTAGTAAAATCAAGTGCTAAGCACACAATTCCTTTCTTTGCTCGCTGAAGTCTTGAAAAGCAGGACTGGAGAGCATCACTCCTCATCACAGCTGCCCTGTGAAATGCTACCAGAGGTGGATAATGCGATGTCTGACCAAGAGAGCACAGCCAGCAGAGATGGTGTCTGGGCAGGCAGAGGGGGAGGAGCAGTGAGATGCTGATGTGAGGTGGGTGTGCCCCACAGTGATGCCCTGGTGTGGGTGTGCCCCACAGTGATGCCCCGGTGAGGTGGATGTGCCCCCAAGCTGTGACCCACACCTGCCTGCCCAGCATGGTGTACATGAGAACATCCTCTGCCTCCCTGCTCTTGCCTTCTTCTGTCTTTTGTAATTCCCACGTCTGTCTGTCTGCTCACCCCCATGGTCAGCTGTGCCTGATGTTGTGAATTTCGTGCCTCCTTGTGTAGTGGGAGATAAGGAGAGTTCCTATTCTCCAAGTCAGCATTTCTGGTGTGAATCTTTTTATAAAAATTGCTGTTTCTGTGTGTGCAATGTGGAATTTGGAAAAGAGAGACACATTAAAATAATTGCACTCAGAAAGCATTTGGCCTGTCTGCCTTTTCATTCTAACAGCCACCTTCTCCTTTATCCCCAGACTGTGTGTGTGCCCCAATCCTGTCTGTGTGCATTTTGCCTCATGCTCCTCACTCTCCTGCTTGTTCTCCCAGGAAAAAGTGTCCCTAAGAATTCACATTGCCTCTCAAATGCCAGTTCTCCTTGAAAACCTGTTTGCCTAAACATTAGTCCCACAGCAGGCTCCCACTATCATTGCTTTGACTAACAGGGGAATAACCAAATTCAGCCTTTTTTGGCTGCAGGTGTGTTTTTAACCCCCAGCTGGGCACCTGGCCAGGCCAGATGTGAACTCTGGGATCCCAGGGACACAGGAGCAGCAGGGCTGTGGGCTGGGCTGGGTGAGGGCTGTGGGCTGCTCTGATTCAGTGCCTCTGAATCGGAGAGGACTGGGCTGGATTATTTCAGCTGATCCTCCCCAGCCCTGGGTAGAGATGATATTTAATTTATGGTGCAGGGGAGGGAGCTGTATCTGTGTGTGCCTGTGTGTCTAGGATTGCTGCTGTCACCTTTCTGTGCCTGCTCTGGGCTTAGCCCAACATGGTCTCCTGGAGATGAGTCAAGGAGGGATGGCACAGGGAGAATAAAGAGGATTTGAGAGCCTTGCAAATTCACCTCGTCAAAGGGCTTCTCCTCCATGTGCAGCCAAGTGATTGGAGATGAGAGGAAATCTCTCCATTCCAGGCAGCCTGGCTGGTTAAAGACCTGAGAAATTAGCTGGCTAAGAAGGCTCCACTGACAATGTGTGTAAAATGAAAACCTTTTCCCTGCAGAAAGGGTTTTTTTTTTTTTTTTTTGGTCATTAGGAAAACCTCCCTGGAAAGGTTTTTCCTTTTTAAAAGTGGGGCCAGAGAGAAAAGCATGGAGGAGAGTTTGCTGAGCATCCACTGCCATCCTCCTGCACTTGCAGCCTGTAGCATTCCTGCACTAACCTGAGCTTCTCTTTCCATCTGGAAGAACAAACCAGAAACATTCTATGAAATGCAATTAGCTTTTTCTAATTTCCAGGCCAAATTTATCTGTGGCTGGTTTATTTCCTTTTATCTTTGTACCAACAATGGCTTTTAACCAGGATACCTTTTAACCTTCTGGAAATTTTTATCCCTGAAACATTTCAGGTTTGCTGCAGATCTCCTGGAGCTTTTCTTTCAATGGGCTGAGCCGGCTGATTCCTTCCATCCTTCCCTCCTGTGAAATGCTCACATTTGCCCAGGAGCCCTTACTGCTCTCTGCCTTATTCCTCTGATTTTGGCTCAGGAGCTCCATGAAAGCTCCTGCACAGCCATTCTTTTGCAGGACTCCCAAGCCCACAGTGAAGTACAAACCTTCCAGGTCTGTCTTGTGCAAGAAACTGGGCATTTTCCTTGCATAAGGAAAGGAAGAGGGGAAAAAAAATCCCTGAAAGAGCAAAAACCCCCGTGAAAATGTGAAATTTCTATTTGCAGAGTCTCTCTGTTAAAAAAAAAAAGTAAAATGAGCTTTTATGTCATTAGTCTCCATTGAATCCATGGCAAATGTGCTCAATTTAAAGGTTGAAAGGCTGTTTTTCTCACACTGTCAGATGCTGTCAGCTCAGCTGAGCTTTCAGCACTGGGAGAGACCCTCGGGCACTGCAGCAGCCCCACTACAACCTGCTCTGGGAGAGGTTTGAGAATTCCTTTAAAACTCCTGGATTCCAGACTGATGGCCCCAAGGAGCTCCCCCTTTGGGGTGGCCCTGCCACATGTCCCCAGAGTGATTGAAGCCACAGCAGGTGTCAGTTCCCTGCTGCTGTCTCACACTTTGCTCTCACACACTTCCTCAGGAGGCCAGGAGCTTGACTTATTCAATCTTAAAATGAATTTGAAGGTCTTGGAGATTGAGCCCATGCAGTGGTGGCCAGTCTGGGGGTGACCACGGCTCACCCAGGCTGCAGAAGGCAGCTGGGCCATCAGGGCTGGTCAGCAAGGATGGCTCCACACAGGCTCCTTCCCACACCTCTGCTCATCTCATTTACACAGCCTGGGCAGAGCACATCTCACTGCTTCCACCAGCAGATCTCCTGCTACTCATCATCATCATCATCATCATCATCATCATCATCACCCTGAGCCTGTCCCTGCAGGACCTGCCCACACTGAGCTGGTTTTGGAGCCTCAGAGCACAGACAGTGTCAGCCTGGGAGGACAGATGAGGTTTTTCAGGGCATTCACGCACGCAGAGTCCCCAGGAGTTTTTCCAGGGAGCCCAAAGTCATCTGGAAATTTTGATTTCTTGAAATTGGCCTGTCCTGAGAATACACTGGTTCTCATGATGCTTTTGCCAGGAAATAAACTTCCCAGGTTCCAGATGAAATTTCCGATCCAAACGCTCGAGTGCTGCTCTATTACTCAATCCTCCAGGCACCCCTAAAAAAAGATCTTGCTGAACTCTGTCTCCACATAAGGACCAAACTTCAAAGGCAGCTTGGGGACTACAACTCCTTGTCAGACCCCCTGTTTTCAATCAAATCCAAAAAGCCAAATTCCTCAGTGCTTCTAATGAGCCATGCCTCTGGGATCTGTGTACCCTCCCCAAGACATCACAGTGGGTTTCTCCTGCTGAAATCTTCACTGGAGTTTCTCCCATCCATCTGCTGTGACAGCGAATACAACTTCATACATTGTGCTCTGGCCTCCTGCCAGATGGATATTTGATGAAGTTATAAAGTCAGACAGAAAAATTACTTCTTTTGCTGGCATGTAGGCAGAAAAGATGCTTCTTTTGGAGACAAATCCCTCTCTGTTGTTACCTCGGCATGAGAAATCAGTTTGATCTATAGTTCATCTTTTCATCTCCAGCTGAGCCAGGCAAACATGATGCTATCATTAGGAGCTGATCCTCCTTCCCCCATGGCAAGCAGCTGCTGCTTTATCCCATTTGCTGTCTCCAGGTCTCTGCAGTCTCCATTTGGAGGCAGGTTTTACACGTACAAACCCAGGGGATCTGGCTCATGCAGCTCGCTCAGAGCTGGGCATATCACTGCTGCCTGCACACCAAGGCTGCTTGTGCAAATCAGTAGCCAAAGTTGTTTTCTGGGAGCCTTTCACAGGGCCGTGGAGTTCACTGGAGAAAAATAACCTTTATCTGGCAGCTACAGCTGCACCTGGGAGTGGCAGAGCTGTTTGCTCCAGAGAGGTGAGCCCAGGTAGCAGAGAACTGAAAGCTCCCTGAGGCTCCCTTTCCAGCTCCATCCCACATGGTGATCTACAAATGGCTTTGCTTTCTCATTCTTTGTCTGGAAACATCAACTGCCCCAAAACTTCTGCTGTGTCCTAGCTGGATTAAATGGATTTTCATAGCCATATGTCTCTGGAAATCTCTCTGAATGTGGTCTGACACCATGCAGATGTCCAGCAGCCCCATCCATGCCCCTGGTGTTTTGCTGTGTGGATGGCAGTAGGGCAGCTCCTGCTCTGGGTAAAGAGAAAGATAACAGGCAAGAAAGGAAATTGAGGCACAGGGCTGAAAATGGGGAGCTCAGCTTTTCCCAGGAAAAGAATAAAGCCATAACTCTCAATATCTGTAACATCTGTAACAAGGACTTCCATGCCTTAATCCTGTGTTGTGTGGAGATCCACCTGCTCGTGTCTGCTGGCTTCCTTTGAAGGAGAGGGAGGAAACACCATCTCTTTTCCTGATTAAACCTCCAAATACACCTTTTGTGTGGGACAGATTCATACCCCAAATAAATGTATGTAGATTCCCTTGTTCCATCAGCAGTCTCTGAGGGTCAGCAAAACAGAGATGGGTTTTCTCTGCAGGGAACTGAGGGATGAACTGGCTGGATGATCCTGTTGGATGTTGTTTTCCTGACTCGATGCATTTCTCTGGCACAGGGCTGAATTTCCCAGCAGCTCTGGGCTACGTATGTTTTCATAGAGCCTCATTAAATACATAGCTTCAGTTCTGAAAATCCCATTTGTTCTAAATAAGAGCTGTCTGCTGGGAGAATTAATTCCTCTGACTTAAGTCACCTCCCTGGAAGTGATGCTGTTGTCTTTGATTTCATGGCTCGGATGATTACACTTTTCCAACACGCAAAAATAACAAGATTAGGGAATTTGTGGCAATGAAGGCAAAGAGGGGGAGCTGGCTAACAAAAAAGGAAAGAGAAATTGAATTTTCCTCTTAAAAGCAAAGGAAATGCCTACTTCACAGAAACAGTTTTGCTTTGGGGAATACCAGTGGGGGAAATTCCTTTTGAATCAAAATCTTTTATTAAACCTCTCAGGTTTGTTGCCACATTCAGAAAGCTTTGGGATAATGGTGCTAACTCCCATTATTAGTTACCACCGACCCAACAGCAAGGCTGGGGGTAACCCTCTGTCCCTGGACACAGGGAGGAAAACCCAGGAGTGTTTTCCCTGAGGATTTAGGCATGCTGACAGTGAGCCTGTGGGCTTCTGGCAGGGCATGGTTGGTGGAGGGGAATTCCAGGATGTAGGGGCAGTGGGGAGATGCCAGACCACACTGAAACTGAACTTGTCACAGTTTGCTGATGGGAATAAAATTGTCAGAGAAACTTCTTATCTGCAACAGGCTGATAGTGATGGAACAGGATGGAAGAAGTTCTTTTAAAGCTAAAAGAGGAGAGATTTAGATGTTAAGAAGAAATTCCTTCCTCAGAAGGTGATGAGGAACAGGAACAGGCTGCTCAGGGAAGCTGTGGATGCCCCATCCCTGGAAGTGCTGGAGGCCAGGCTGGATGGAACCCTGACCAGCCCAGTTTAGTGGGTGGCATCCCTGCCCATGGCAGCAGGGCTGGAGCTGGCTGATGTTTAATGTCCCTTCTAGCCCAGTAGATTCTATGATTCCATTCTGAAATGGGGCTGGTCTCTGCCTGTGCACACATGGCACACGTGGGCACCCCACACTCCTGCTGCCAAACCTCAAAGGACCAGCCAGCTGATGTGCCTCTGTGATGCCAGGGATGGGAAAAAAACACCCCCCTGGGAGTGGGGGAGACAACTGCCAGAGGGAAAGGCTCTTCTTTGGTGACACTGGGAGCACTTTAACACTCGCAAAATCATTAGGTTTAATGTTTCTGTTATTTTGCTGTCAATTCTCCTAATGGTGCTCCAGCAGCATGGAGTTGAGTGAGTCATAGAAGTAATTATTAACTAGGCTATGGCACTGAAAAGGCATTCAAAGTTCAATTCAGCACCAGCCCCAGTCGATGTGCAGGGTGTACATTCATTAATGAGCAGGTGCTAAGTGCTGAGGAGAGAAAAGGAGAGAGCCCATTCTGTATGAAATATTTTGCCTCATTATTCCCCACAGGGAAAAAGGTAGCAGCAGCAGGTGGAGGGAATAAATAGGAGTAAGGACATACATCTTGATCCTCACATTTTAAAGGGCATTTGAAAGCCAGGCACTCTGGGTTTTGCTACATCAGTGCTCAGAGTGATGCAGGGACCCAGAGGTGTTGGCATCTGTGGGTGCAAAGCATGGCAGGAAGCTGTTCCAACAAAACTTGGGAGTCTGAGTGGAAATAAACAGGCAAAAGGGATGTTTTGGATGTAGGGAACTGGATGTGCCAGGAGATGAAGTGATGTGACCAAGGTCGCACAAGGATTTGGTGGCAGAGGAGAAAACACTGCACAGAGTTAGTGCATCCTGTGACTCACCCAGCAGAGTTCCCCTTTTCCGAGATGTGCTTTCTGCTGAGGGCACACAGCCACCCTTCCAGGCAGACCTGTAGCAGGGGGGACAGAAGTACATCAGCTCTTCCCAGCCATCTGTCCTTCCTCTGTCATTACCTGCAGGAAAATGGCAGAGCAAAAGTTCCCATCAACAGTGCCAACCTAACCTGGTAGGCTGGGCTTGTGTAACAATTTTTATTCTGTTATATTTCCATGTTCTGGGGAAAAGGTTCTGTTTCAGTTTGGAGAGCAGGAGTGATAAAACACATTTCTGGAGGCAGGAAGATGATATCTGCTGAGATGAGCAGCAGTTGCCTGGAACAGCAATTACAGACCCTGCAGAGGTGTCATGGGTCTGGGCAGGGAACCACCCAAGGCACTTGGTTTGCATTTCATGAGCCTGGATCTGTGTGAATAAAAGTGAAGAGTCACTCAGAGGAGGTGATGGGCTGTCTGGAGTGAGAACAGCAGTGATCTGTCTTCTTTCATGATGTGTGAAGCAGGGTGATGGAGATGGGATAGGAACTTATCTGAACCAAGCCAGAGGCAGCTTCCTGAGGGACTGAGTCCATGTCCACGGCCACAGGGTGATGTGAGCAGCTCGTGTGTCCCATGGGAGCAGAGCTGTGGCAGGCAGCACAAGGAAAGGGCTGGGCAGCCTTCTCCAGGGCCCTGGGAATGCTGTGCATTCTACCACAGGGCTCTTGCACATCCCCTGGCCCCCAGGACTGGTGTCTGTCTGCCCCTGCATTTTGTATTTGAGATGGGTTTGTGGTGATCCCACTTCACATTCACAAATCTCTGATGCTGTCATGGGGCGAGGGAGCCTTGGGGGAAGGGGATCCACCAAAAAGATGGACTGAAGGGTTGAAATGGCTTTTTTTGTTTTTCATATGAGCGAGCCACAAAAACACCTCAAGCTCATTTGACTCTCACAGTTTCTTCATAATCTTCTAACCTTGCTTTTCCCCTGTGTGTCCAACGTGCCAGACCAATGATACCCTTTCAGTATCAGAAAAAATGCAAAAAAACTCTGCAGAAAAAATGCAGTGGAAACCAAGGACTCTCACCAAAAATATAAGAGTCAGGGAGTCAACACATTCCAATGAAACCTGCTTTGGTGATGAGTTCTAGACAAGCTCTGAGCAAGGTTTCGCATTTCAGCTTCATGGGTTATTGGGACTGCTGTGATAACTCTGCTTCTAAATGAAAGCAAGCCTGTGTGGGCTCCTCAGATGGTTTCCATGCAGATGATGCCTCCAGCTGCCCCCAATAGCTGAGTTCCACAGCAGCAAAAAGAGCTTTATAGCCTTGGCTCTAATTAACTCCCTACAGCAAGAGACACTTTGGCTGTAACACACCAGTGGCTTTCAGATATGCCATTTATCAGCTCCTAAATGCAATCAGAGCCAGTTTGATCCAATTAGGCAGCAGCAGCACAGGATAGCACCATGTAGCCTGTGTGCTGCAGCACTCAGGACAAGGGAAGGCAGTGCTGGAAGAATGAGGGAATGCAGTGCTGGAAGAATGCACCCTCTCCATCTAGGGTACAGTGTCATCATCCTTCCATGTCAATCCCTTTCTGTGGCTAAGGTGAAAGTCCTCAAAAAGCACTTCAGTGTCTGCTGAAGGCTGAGCCTGTAACTCTTGCTCACCCTGTGGACAAGCCTGATTGTCTCTTCCAAACTGCAATGGGGTTTATGGTGCCAAGAAATTTCAAGAATCACCCAGATTTGACCCCCTCCTATGCACAGGGACACTTTCCACTGCACCAGGTTGCTCAAAGCCCAATCCAACCTGGTCTTCAGCATTTTCAGGGATGGGGCAGCCATAACTTCTCTGGGCAACCAGTGCCAGTGCAACCAGTACCAAGCACCCTTTCCCCATTACTATCTGCCCATGTAAAAGGTCTCTTTTGCTCTGGTTTATAAGCTCTCTACAAACACTGGAAGGCTGCAGTGAGGTCTCCCCAGAGTTTTCCCTTCTCCAGGCTGAACCACCCCAGCTCTCAGCCTCTCTTTCTAAGAGAGGGGCTCCAGCCCTCTGAGCATCCTCATGGCCTCCTCTGGATTCACTCCAGCAGGTGAGTGCCTGCACTCCTGCCCCTTCTGACCCTGAGGCCTTACCTGGGGGACAATTTGTGAGCTGGGCAGGGTTTTCTCCTCATCAGCCAAGCCTGCAGTGGGAACACAAGAGGTGCTGGAAAGGTCTCTGTGACGGTGCTCACAGGGGTCTTAGGATGAAGGAAGAGATGAGAATGTTGACTCCATGTTTCAGAAGGCTTGATTTATTATTTTATGATATATATTATATTAAAACTCTACAAAAAGAATAGAAGAAAGGATTTCATCAGAAGGCTAGCTAGGAATAGAATAGGAAAGAATGATAACAAAGGTTTGTGTCTCAGACTCTCTGTCCGAGCCAGCTGACTGTGATTGGCCATTAATTAGAAACAACCAACATGGGGCAATCACAGATGCACCTGTTGCATTCCACAGCAGCAGATAATCAATGTTTACATTTTGTTCCTGAGGCCTCTCAGCTTCTCAGGCTGAAAAATCCTAAGGAAAGGATTTCTCATAAAAGATGTCTGTGACAGGTCTCCTTGGTGCATAGATTCTCCCTGTTGTGGTTTTTTTTTGATGCTCTGCTGATGGTGCTCATGGAGGCACCAGTGAGGCTGCTGCTTCCCCCATTTTCTGTGTGCTTTTGTCTGCACAGCTCTGTGCTGGTCTCAGTCTGGATTCTGCCCCTTTGCCAGAGTCCAGTCCCTCCCATCTTAGGCCAAGCTTATAGAGCTAAATTGCACCCAGAAACACCCAGCATCACCTCAAATGATGGTGTCATCCCTGAGCATCTGTGGTCACCCAAACTGTCAAACCAGAATTTCCTGCAGCTATTAAAATACAGGAAGCCTTGCACTACCTTAAAGTTGTGCAATTTCCCCCTTCTAACAAAAACAAACAAACAAACAAAAAATCAGCCACCACAGATCACAGATCTTGCTTCAGTTTTTGGTTTTGCCCCTGGGGAGCTGACTCCATCCCACATCATTCTGTTGGGCCACTTGCAAACCCATCCTTCTCCAGAGCCACCTGTTTAATGCTGAATTAATTTACATTTAAGTGCTTGTGTTTGCTTCAGCAGACAGGCTATGAGTTATTGCCTGATCTGCTTTTCTGCTCAGGAGGTTACAAGGGCCTCATTAAACAGAACAGAATATGCAAAGTGAAAGGTGACTTACCCATTGAGCAATACTGAAGTTTAGAAACACCAGGCAGCAAGACAAGATCTCTTCCATCACTGCCTGCAAAGCTTTTTGCCCTGAGTTCAGTGTTTACATAAAATTATCATCAAGCCATGAATTTAACTGAAAACTGCCAGTCTGATTGACAGTTCAGCACATGAAGTAGATCCCATTCAGGTGAGCAGCAGCTGTATGGAAAGTGGGTTTTCTCCAGACTGATTGATGAGGAGGGACCAACATCAGGAGCTGTCTGCTTGAGGGATGAGGCACCTTAAAGCAGTGGCTTGGTTTGATGGATGCCAGGATCAGATGCTGAGGAGCAGAGCAGATCAGGTGGGATCTGAGCAGGGAGACACTCAGTGCTGCTGGAGAGGCACTGGGAGACGAGCTGAGAGCCAGCAGGCACAGCCAAGGGCTGGAATTGGGCTGGGGATCAGACCATGAGTGTTTTCTGCTGCCTTTGATACATCAGGTGGAGAGAGTACCCAAGAGAAACACAGGCTGGGTGATAGCAAAGTCTGCTCTAAGCAGCTTCACCAGAGGTTAAAATCAGATGCACAGAGCATCAGGGGGACTGGAGTCATTCTGCACTGGATGCAGTGGTTCTTGCAGCAGCCTGAAGGATGCTGTGAAGGCACTGGGCCAGTGAAGGCAAACCAGCACAGTGCTGGCATTTGGCAGGGAGAGACAACACTGATTACGAGTCTCTTCTCCCACTGAGTCGCTGCTTCCCACCAGATAAAACCAGATTTAGCATCCTTGGAACTGCTGGGCTATTGGGCCACTGTCCTGCCAGTCTGGCCAAGCCTGTGCCAGCTCTGCCCCTTCTCTGATGCCTACAAGTCCCCAAGTGTCACCTCCTTGTCCTCTGTACCTGCTTTGTTCCCCTCTGCCCACAGCTCTGGGGACCTGCAACGAGCTTGTGAACCACGGAGCTGCTCTTCCCCTCTTTTTCTTTTTTTTTTTTTTCTTTCTCTTTTATATTCCTCTTTTAGCTTTATCAGGCAGTCTAATAAAATATATTGTCTCTCCCTATAAACCTTGCCTCCAGAGACTTAACCACACTGAGGTTGCTATAACAACAACCGAGCTCTTTGCCAGCAAGAAATGAAGGAAAAAAGGCACTGGGAAAACCAAGGGAGAGCTCAGCAGAGAGAGACCCCCCCCCTGCAATGTGCCACTTTATCCCTGGGAGGGGCAGATGAGGCAGAAAAGAACGAGGAGAAGCAGCAGAAGGAGGGATCAGAGTCCCAAATCTGCTCGGGATGCCCTGCAGGACCCTCCCCTGATCAGCACACAGATCCCCCGAGTGACATTTGGGATTGGCAGTGGGATTTGCCCTGCTCAGGTGAAAATCCAGGCACACAAACACCCTGATACGGGCAGTGCTGCTCCCCAGCTGCACTCACAGAGCACAGCTCCCATCCCATCCCAGCCAGGAGGGAGGGAGGGGTCCAGGACTCTGATCCTGGGCAAACCTGGCACAGGTTTCAGAGGATAAATGGGTACCACATCTTCCTGTGGCTGCAACTGGCCAGGAAAGGTTTCTCCTGCCCCTGAGCACAGATGCTCAAGCAGCAGGAGAGGGGCTGCCATGGTTCCTTGGGCTGAAAAGAGCCAGGAAGGGCTCAGGTGAGGGAGAGGAGGTGGAAATTGCTGGCAAAGACATGCAAATGTTTGTAGAAAATGCTTGTCCTAGGAACCAGTATCTTAAAAACATGAAAAGATTGTTGGAGAGCTTATCTGGAGTAGCTATAGATACCTACAGGCAGGGACACTCTTCTCCATCCTTTTCTGCTCTTTTAGCTGATTGCAAATGCCACAGTGAAGCTCCTCTAACTCCATCAGCCAGGGATTTATTCTAACCAAATCTTAATTTTTCCCTCCCAAGTTATGGATTAGGGGCTCTGAATTGTTAAACATCTGAGGATTGCCAAGAATAGAGAGTTTGTTAAGCACCCTGAGAGCTGGGCATTAAAGAAAGTTAAGTAATTGTTCTCGAATCCACTGCAGAGATGAATATTTATGGCTCAATCTAGTTTTCCAGAGTCTCATCATTTCTTATGTCAACTGTATTTTATAGAAATGTCCACAGGGAAGGAATTGACTTTTGTCCTGGGCCCAAACCAAACAAGCTCAAGCAGTGATTATTTGGGTTTTGAAACAGTGGGATAATTTAATCTCAACATCTATCGATCTCCTTCTGCACTGGAATCCTATGGTTAAACATCTGCAAGGCAATGAATAGCCTGGAGTGCAAATTCATTACAGAGTCATCAATAGGTACTGAGCTTTAGACTGGGGAAAAAAATGTTTGATAATCTGCTTATTTTGGAGTAAAAAGCAAAAGAAGATGTAACTTCACCCAGATAAAGATACATCAAAGGCCATAAGGGAACTGCTTCCTATTGGCAAGGTTGGAAAGGCAGCTCCACTTCAAGATACATGGTTCCTAATTTGGGACAAACATGGGTAAATCCTTCAGGAAAATAGCTGGCATTTCCCCCCAAATAAGATTTTGAAATTTAAAAATAATAAATTTTAAAAATGGTTAAAATTTGGGGAAGGAAAACAGTGGCAAAGTCTGGTGTTGCTGACCTTGATCCCTTCCCTGGCCTTTAGCTGGGGATGATTTTTGTGAGTCCTTCCCTGGCTCTGCTCCCTCCTGGAGAGAGCTGCCTTGGGTGGTGAGCAAAGTGATTCCCGTATCTGTTAATTAATTGGTGCAATCTGTTAATGAGGTTTATAATGTACTTTGTGGGCCATCTGGACAAAAGATGATTTCGAGGATGGCTGCAACACGTCCCTGCCTTTTATCAACTGTAATGGTTAAATATGGACTAATTAGGGGGGACACACAAAGCAGACAGAGAGAGCTGGGGCTCTCACTGCTGGATTTATCATTGGTGGGTAGGAACTGCAGCTAACAGGGAAATCTGTGCCCTCCTGAGCAGGATGGGGGGATCAATCCATGCTGAGCAGCGTGGCAGTCCAGCCCAAAGCTCAAGGTGCAGGGGATGCAGGGTGGCAGCAGGGCTGCTCCACCTGCCTTCAGGCACAGCAGAGGCTTCACAATCCTCCTGCCAAAATCTGGCCCATACTTCACTGTTGTGGCTGGAAATCTAAAGGCAGAGGGCTGTCAGTTGTTTTGATCATTGCAGTGCAGTAATACAATAATCACCAGGTGCCTGGGATAGTATTTAAATATACAAAGCAAATATTATAGAGTGGGAGTATAAAAAAAATACTGAGAAGAGATAGACCCAGGCAAACCCAGAGAAATTTCTTCTCTCTGACCCCTGCCCTTGTCTCAGCCCTCAAATAAAGTGATGTTCACCTCATCCCAGTTTGTCAGAGCTCATTTCCCTTGCTAGGAAATAAAAAGTGCTCATCTCTAACATATGCAGCAGGGAGATATGTGAGCATCTGGAAGAGAATCTTCTTAATCAATCATGTGCAAGGTAAACCCTTTGTGAAAACACCCAGGATCCACTTTGCAAAATGACTCCAATAAATGACAAAACAATATGCAGGCACTCTTAAGGAAGTAAGAGATTAAACAAAGATCTAGAGCTTATAATCATTGCTGCTTTGGGGCAGGAATAATTTACAGTAAAGGACACCTGCCTGATGTGTTGTTTAGGAGTTTTGTAATGAGTTTTCTCATTTCCCTTTCCTAGACAATGCTTGAAATTTTTTGTAACCTGAATAATTTGAAAAAACTGGGCCCCTTCTATGTATATTTTCTTCCACTCACCAATGCATAGATCTGAATCCATAGCCGAATAGAACAGAAATGGCTGCAGAATCATGACCACCCAAATAAACAACTATTTACTGTAGTTGTTATCCAAAACCCTCTGAGCTGAGCAACCTGGCATCCACCAGAAGACATCCCTTTCTAGGACTTGGATTAAAAAGTTGTTTGGTTTGGATTTTTAGTGTCAATATACTCCCCTGCAGAGGAAAAGACCCAATAGCCTATTGTCAGTTTGGGTCTCGGAACTGGTATTTGTCAGCAGTAAGAATGTTGACTGCCATGAGCCGTGGTCCTGAAGCCTTTGGGTTGGTGAGATTCCTGTTTCTGGGGGCTCCTTCCCTCCAGGAACAGCAGCTGTGTGATAAACCAGCACACAGAAATGTTTCTGCACCCTTCAGGCTCTGCCTGTGCCTGTCCTCATTCAGTTGTTCCCAGTCTCCACCATGCAGATTTTTGTTCAGCCTGTCAGTGATGAGCTGCAAATACAAATTGCCTTCCACCAACTCTAATGTCTGGTTTTATACCTCTCATTCTCACCAGAATTCCTCTTAAAGCAATAGGGATGCTTGATAGGGGCCTGGATAATTCTTTGTGGGGTTGAGCTGCTTGAAATGAGCGCCCCTCTCCATGAAAGCAGCACTTGCAGCTCCTCACTGCCTCTTCCCACTGCCCTGAGAATGAATGGGGCTTTATTTATAGGCAAGGCACAGAGCTGAAGGCCCAGGATGAGAGCTGCCAGCTCCAGAGACAGAAATAATATCTGTGATTGACCTAAATGTCCAAGGCAACCGCTGACAGCCTAAACACAGCACAGGAGCAGAGCCTTTAATGAATAAACTGAAGGAAATTTATACCCAAGGCTGCAAGAGGAGTCCTTGGGAAATAAAGGAAATAAATCCCTTCAGCCTTTCAGCAGCAATTGCTGGAGGTAGATGCCCAGATCTCATCCTGCTGCTATACCAACCTCCCTGAGCATGACAGAGATTCTACAGCAAAGAGCTCTGACCTGACAATCTGCAAACTCCAGAAGAGATCCTGACCCGGCACTTCAGCTCTCAAATTCTGCATGGGCCAGGTCAGAAATTTCCTGGACACAGCCCTGGGAGGCTGTGGTCCTGCAGGGTGGGCACAGCAGCTGGGCACAGCACACTGGGGAGCTGCCACCTGCCAGGGCAGTCCTGAGCTCAGCAAACAGCCTCTGGTGAGTGAGGGGTGATGCTGAACACCTGATGCCTCAAAAACCTCATGCATCAAGGTGAGAGCCAAACACTGCTGGAAGAATTCTCCTGGAGGCAATTTAGCCCACAGCAATGCAGATCTGGGGATGTCAGGGACTTTCTAGACTCACAGAACAACCCTGGAGGTCATTTATATCCCACATCCCATCCTCATCCCTAGAATCCTTCCCCACACTTGACAGAAACCAGCAAAGCCCCTGACACACCCAGCAGAGCAGCCAGAGAGATTTGCTGCCGTTGTGAGGTGGAAAAGACCCTGAACAGGGGGCTGAACAAGGACCCTCAGACTAAAACACAAAATTAGCTAAGAGCTGGTGCTGCATCCTGGGCACAGGAGCTGTAGGAAATGCAAATCCTGCTCAGAGCACAGGGAAACGAGGCAGCTCCCGGTGCCTGTGCTACCAGATGGGGCTGGCAGGTGTCACTAGCAGGAAGCACAACTGAAAGAAGAAGAGCAGAAATGTTCAGCTCAGATTCCCCTATCAAGCCTCACTGCTGGGTCGGGGTGTGCATTTTTTGCACAGCACAACTCTGGGGGAATTGTAGATATTGCAGCAGCCAGGTTGGTATCGTGATCAGTGATGGCCAGAGCACTGTGGTGTCTTTGGTCTCCTGGTAAAATTACTGTCCACAAATGGAATTTGCTGGTTGTTGAGATTACAGCTGATAGTAAAGGACAGTGGGGATGGGTTCTGGTCCCCAGCATTAGCCAGGATAAGCAGATGAAACAGTTGTCTTTCAAGTTTTGTAGCAAAATGTGAGTGGCTGCTGACAGAGTGGCTGAGACAGACACACTAATCCAGCCTAACCTGGGCTCAGAGGAGCTGGCCCATGGCCTGACAGTCACCTCCAGCTGGTCTTAGTCCACCCCACTGCCATGAACAGGGTCCTGCCCCCACTGCCATAGCTGACTGCTTCTTCTTAACAATACCAGAAACCTGACATGGCTGAAAAGTCTCATCTGATCTCATTTTCTTCTCCAAAAATGTTAATTTCCTGCTGAATCCATTAATAGTATCCCAGAATCACAGACTGCTCTGAGTTGGAAGATAATTGAGCAGGATAATCGAGTTCAACCCTTCAATGAAAGCAGCTCCCTGCTCTATCCCTACCATGTACACCCACTGAGGAAACCCCAGCCTGGGCACCACAGCATCCCTCTGCTCTTTTTTATTCCCATTTTTTCCCCCCTGTGCCATCTCACAAGCTTGGACTGCTGGAGCCTGTGCTCTGAGCCATGGTTATTGCCCACAACTTCCCCCTGAACCACTCTGACAAGTAATGGAATTATCCTCCCTCCCCAGCTCATCGCCTGGGAGCTCTCTGGCTTTAATGCAGCGCTAAATTTTTGCTCCCTGGAAGGAGAAGGGCAAGAAAGGGGGAGACAGAGCAGTGCAGCCACAAACAGGGAGCTGATAAATGCTAATGAATTTATAGGGATTATAGCAATCCTTCAGCCAAAGCCAGGCACCCACATAGCTGCACTGACCCACGTGATCTGCCTGCACGAAATCACTCAAAAGACAGAAAATTTACCCAATTCACCCCAATTATGGCTGGCAGCAACGACAAAGAGACAGGGCAAATATTTCACGTGGCTACAGGTGAGCAGACGTGCTGTGACCCCAAAATGCTGTGTGACCCCAATATGCTGTGACCCCCCAACCAGCTTGTGAGCCCCTGGACCCCCAGGTCCCCAGGGATGGAGCTGGGGACACCAGGGGCTGGCACAGGGCACGCTGATGGCACAAGGCTCCCAGTTAAGATGGTCAGGTGTAGGAATTAAGCTGAGGGGATGCAACGGGTCCTGCTCTGCACACAACAGGATTTTTTGGGGAGGATGCAGAAGGAGCAGCTCTGCTCTCTGCTCGCCGGGTTTGGGCAGCAGATGGAGCTCGCTCCGCTGCTATGAGCAGCTCCTCACATCTCGCACCTCCTCGCATTTCCCCACCTGCAGCTGGATTTGCCGGCTCTGAGGCTGTGGGTGCCCTGCAGCCTGGCGAGATGAGCTGCCTGCTCACCCACAGCTGAGGCAGATGTGCCACACCTGCTCATCCGATCAATTTTGGGTAAATCCCGGCCATCTCCACTTTTACCATGTTGCTGGCAGTGTGGTTGTGCTGCCCACCAAGATCAGAGAATCCTTGCCCCAATAGCAAGACTCCAAGGAGATTTGGCTGCCAAAACACCTGGCCCAAAAGGCAGGCTCGAGGTGAGCAGTGAAAACTAAGCTCCAAAGGGTCCCACTAGGGTGTCCCACCTGCCAGGGGCTCTCTGGTGCTGTGGCCACCTCTGGAGGACAGGAAAGCTGTGTGGCCATGAGTGATGGGTGTGGCAGGGCTGGAGGAGCCCTGGTCTTCTCCTTCGGCCATGATCTCACTTCACCAGCACTGGGGTTTTGAACCTAAAAACTTTTTTCTGTGTCACAGCATCATAAAATGCCTTGAGCTTAAAGGGCTAGTTAATCTGTTGTTTTGTCTTTATGGATTTTTTTTCCTTTTTATTTTCACACATTCACATTAACTTCAAGGTGCAAGAAGTACAAACTTCTTCTTTTCTTTTTCTTTTTTTTCTTTTTTTTTTTTTTATCACTTCATCTCTTCTTGTTTTGTTTGGGATAGAATTCATTTTCTTACAAGTAGTTTGGATGGTGCTCTGTTGTGGATTTGGGACCAGACCTGTGGTGACAAAGGCTTTCCTGCTTCTCCCACCTCCTTGTGAGGAGGCTGGGAGGGGACCACCAGGACAGCTGACCACAGTGACCACAGGGCTGACCCACACCATGTGATGGGATGTTGAGCTCAGCAATAAAAGCAGTGTGAAGAAGGAGGAAAGAGCAATGTTTGGAGTGATGATGTTTGTCATCCCAAGTTGCTTTCGCACGTGATGGAGCCCAGCTCTCCTGAGGATGTCTCAGCACCTGCCTGCCCATGGGAAGCAGCAAATGAATTCCTTATTTTGCTTTGTCTGAACACACAGCTTTTGCTGTTAAACTGTCTTTATCTTACCCATGAGTTTCCTCACTTTTACCCTTCCAGTTCCCTCTCTCCCATCCCACTGGGAGGCAGTGAGCAAGGGGCTGTGTGGTGCTGAGCTGCCGCTGGGGTTACCCCACATCACCTCACATTCTTTGGGAAAAAAACAACCTCCATTCACACTATTTGCAGCGTTCCTGAGCAGACAGTTGAGTTTCTCCCACCATTGCCTGCCCACAAACAGCTCTCTCCAGAATTCCAGGTGAGCTGCTCCTCCAGGCTGGGGTTTGGTGGCAGTCCCTGGAAGCTGCAGTAGATGGCACTCCGGATATGACATCCCGGGCTTAAAACTTCACTCCTGAAGTTAAACTGAAATTAAAAACCTGGCAAAGTTCAGGAGAGCTTTAAGCCTCTTAATTTAAATACAGATGCTGAACGTCTGGAAGAAATTCCTGACACTGGAAGCTGCTTTTGCCACCTTGTTCAATAAGAAAGGTGCCATCCCCCAGTTATCAGCAGAGGGTGAGTATGGGATCCCTGAAGCAGCAGGTAACCAAACAGAGATTTGGGGGGAGGCAGGTGGAGAAAAGGGCATGGCTGATTTCATTATCACTAATAATAATGAACCCTTCTCTCAAAAAAAAAAAAATCTCATGGCAGAAAAGACCTGATATAAAGCTGGGCGGAGAAATTGCATTCATTGGACGTGGGGGCTTTTCTGGTGGCTTTCAGTGGTGGCTTGGCTTTGGAGAGGTGCCACATCCCTGACCCATTTTCTTGGCTGGATGCAGGAGTCTTCTGAATATCTCAGCCCCACATGGCCACTGAGGCTCTGCTCTGTCCCGCTGTGGAATGCTGTAGGAGGCACTGCTGGTGATGGAGGTTTGGCAAAAAGTAGGCAAATTATGTCTAATTTGTTCTTAAATCCTGCTGAGCAGGATCATGAGTGTGCAGAGTCATCTCAAATATTGAAACAGAAGGACAGAGATTCAATTGAGTCAGGGTGTTCTGTTGGCTTCAGCAAGAAACTGTTCCAGTTGCAAGGGCTTCTCCAGATATCCCAACTTTTACTTAATTTCCACTTTTTTTCCACAGGAAGTGCCATGATCTTTGTGAGTCTCCTACAATGTCAGTTAACAGACTCTGTTCCATATTTTTGGGATACAAGAGTTGAAACTACTTATAGATACTCCTTAAAATGGGACATTTGAGGATTTTTTTTAAAGCAAATGGTCTATTTTTAAATGAAACAAAAGGCACCTATATTTTTTAGTTTGTTACTAAACTCTTTCATTTCAGGGGAAAAAAATAATGAGAAAAATACTACCACCCTTGTGGTACACTGACTTCTTTCTCTACATGTATTTAGCCTTTCTCTTGCTTGGTTTAACTATAAAATGATAAATACATCAGGCAAAAGGCATAACATTGTCTCATACTAAACTTAGGTCTTCTGAAGGTGAATTCTTCCCAGGTGAAGTTCTCCAGGAAGCAAGACAGAGAAAAGTCTCTTTGACTTTGAAAGCTTTTCACTTGTTCCTCACTCAGGCTGTATTTGGGGAACATTTCCAGCAATGTCTGGTCTGAGATAGCTTTGAGGTTAGAGGCACCCAAATCCCACTGAGAGGCTATGAGAAAAAAATACCATGGGAATAGCTCTTCATGGATAAGCAATATCCTGGTTTGGACAGCTTTCCTTGGATTCCAGCAGAAGAGGAAAGATGCTGAAAAAGGACTTGTATGCTCACACCTTGCATGCTCACACCTTTACTAACATTGGTGTCTTCAATGATTGAGCCACCTTTGTGCACAGGGTTTGTCCAGCAAAACATTCACTGATGCCTTTTTGTGGGATCCACCAAGAAAAAAAAATCCACATTTCTGCATCTCCACCTGAAAGATGAGCAGCTAAGGCACAGGGAGAACAGAGCAGTAGGCTTGCTGCAGAGGTTGTGCACAGCCCTCAGGTCTGTGCATGCCTCAGCAGGTCTGGGGGAGGCTGGGTAGGAAATGCCTGCTCCTGTCAGTGGCAAAGGCAAGAACAGGACATTCCATCTTCTGCAGGTTACTTCAGCCAGCCAGGTGCCAGAAACCTGATATTAAGTAAGCTGGGGAATTTGTGTTCCTCTCCTAATGGGATTCCAGCTGGCAAGAATCCTCTGTGTGGTTCCAGAAGGAGGCATGGGCTATAGCATTTGCAGGGATCCCTGTGGCTGGGAGAAGTGATGAGGAGGACTCCATCTTATCAGAAGGCTAATTAATTACTTTATTATACTATATTATCCTATATATATAACACTATATTACATTACATCTAAACTGAATCTGCCAAGCACTCAACTGCACAAAGTCTCGTGACTGTCCCCCAACAGGCCCAACACACACACGGTAGGCCATGATAGGCCAAGGAACCAAAACACCATCACTCTGGGTAAACAATCTTCATATTGCATTCTACTTTGGCACAAACACAAACACAGCAAATGACAAGAATTTTTCTTCCTTTCTCTGAGGTTCAGAGAATGTGAATCTCAGAAATATTCTTGGGAAGAACTGTGCCCTGCTTTTCTCTGTGAAGAGCAATGTGGCTGCAGTGTGCAATCAGCAAGAGTGATGTGCTGCTTTTTGGATGAACTCTGTTTATGGTGTGGAAGGCCCTGCTTGCTGAATTCACTCTGCAGAGCCACACCAAGGAGCCATTCCCAGCTCAGGCTGTGTGGGGCTGGCAGCACTCCCTCATATTTGTCTGGGGGATGGAGGCACTGGCCAAAAATGCTGTGCTGCAGTGGGCTCTTCAGTGGCACCGCATGGACATGTCCCACTGTCTAGTTCATTTCTGATTTGCAGGTTTTAAGAAGTTAAGATCCCCAGAACGAATAAATTAGTATTATTGGGTATTTTCCCCCTACTGGACAAAGCCCACAGTGAAATCCTTCCTGTGTTGCAGGCCAGGAGTGCTCAGGTCAAGAGAAGCCAACCAGAGTGTGAAGAGGGATGGGACTGTGGCTCATTTGTGACCTCATGCTGTACCCCATTGTCCCAGGAGGACCCAAGCAGGATTTGGCACCCATGCATGGCTTGGCACAAACCCACCAGGTGCCTCTGTGTACCCAATGCCTTTGTCCCCTCCCTGCCATGTGACTCAGCCTCCCCTCTGTGGAGAAGCTCAGCTCCTCAGGCTGGAGTGAAGGAAACCCAGAGGAAAAAGGGGTGTCCTGCCTCTCCCAGCAGCCACTCGGGTTGTTTCCTCCAGGTTGCACCCATGTAGGACCCCAAATCCCACATTTAGCTGTGGTTCTGAGGCTGCTGCCAAAGCAAGGTCACAGGAAAGGCAGGCAGACTTTGATCTTCTCTCCTATTTTGTTGCTGAGCCTTGATTTACTGACAAAAGGCTTTGTAGTTGTTTTTGGCAGAAAAGGGGTCGTTTTGCTGAAGACAGAACTGTCCACAGGGATGCAAGCTCTCCAGGACCAGCCTAGCTGGAGAAGAGGGTTCCTACCTGAGTGAGAGGAGAGGAATAACTGGGCTGGGACCTGCCTGAGAGCCCAGGGCACTTTGTCAGGGGGCAGCAAGAGCTGGAGATGTTCCTGGGTGCTGCTCACTGGGAGTCTCTGCTTTTTTGCCCCTGTATAAAACTGCAGAGTCTTGGGGAACACAGGTGTGTTTCAAAGAGCAGAAAGATTTGCAGTGGCAGAAATCTGCTTCACATCCCTTTTATACACATCAGCCTTCTCACAGGGGTTGTTAAGACCTCCCAAAAGCTTCTGTACAGCAGAGCAGCTGCTGAAAAAGAGCTGATATCCAGGAGAGTGACATTTGCACTGAGATATGCTTACCTCTTCATTGTGTACCAGAGCAGAGAATAACTAAATCAAACCCACAGCAAAATTCCCAGTCCCAGGTACACCATGATCCAAGGGAATTTAGGGGTTTGCTGCACTTCAAATAAGACAACAAACCTGCATACCCCACATAAAGGTCCTGAATACAAACACAATAATTTGCTGAAATTCTCCTCCAGCACTCTCATGTTTCAGCTACCACATCAGCAAATATTTAACAAGTCTGGAAAAAAAAAAAGACAAGAAAATTAATAGGATTTAAAAAACATCTTGAAGTACTTAAAGAGCAGCTTACAATCAATTAAAGACCTCATAAACACGAGAACATAAACAATATCAAAAATTTTCTGCATATTATAAAATGATTTGCCATAGAGTGGCTTGTGTGAAGAGATTAGATATGCTTTGCAGCAGAAAACATTATTCTGTAAAGGCATTATGTTTCAGCAAATACACCACGCTAATTGTATTAGGGGAAGTTCAGGTGAAGCATAATTCCTGGATTAGAAAATTGAAGACCCAGGTTAAACAATATGTGTTGGTCAGGCTGCTTGAAATTTGCTGGCAGGTCTGAAAAGATTTTTTTTTTACATTGATTGAATTACTGATTTTTTTTTTGCAGTCTCTAAGGTTTGTTTTTTAAGGGTACTAAAATTTTTAGCCAATATAATTGAATATATTATGTATATGAAAGCAGAAAAACAAATATTTGTTCTTATTTCAGCTATTTAAACAACCCTACTAATTATAGAGTTGGAAACAATTCCTAACATTGCTGTTATTCTAAAAACATTTCCCCACTGGCAAACTCTTTTAATCTACTTAATAATTTCTCAGACCTCAGAAAATAATTAACACTTTCCACAGCAGATTTTTGTGGAATACAAGCACTGCAACCATCCAAAAGGCATTTTTGGCCAACAATGGATACAACCCACAGCTCAGTGCTGGGGCTGGGCATTGTTGGTGTCAGTGAATTTTTCAAGCAGTGGTGTGTGGCATTTCACTCATGTGTGCAGAGCAGGTGTTTGCATGTGCTGGCACTCACCCTCAGTGCTTCCAGATGAGCTAGCCTTAGCAAACTACTTTTTAAATAAAACTTCTACTTATACTCTAACTTCATCTCAAACTTCCTCAGATGGAAAAGGAATAAAAATCAACAGGGTGAAATAATTTGTTTTCCTTAAATTAATAACACTGACTGTAGGATGGGATGCAAAGAAGAAATTCATTAGGGTTCCCTTACCCCTATTTTTTGACAGGGAGCGCAAGCACAAAGAAAACTCCTCATTGCAAAAAATTCCCAGACTTTGTCTTGTCTGGGAAGGAAAATGATCCTGAGCTGGTTCTGTATGACAGGAACCAACAATAAATAAAAAAAAAAGATCAAACACAAGAAAGAGAAGAAAAATGGCAGTCACCCTGGGAGGAAGCTTCCTAGTGTATGATAAATTGGAAAATGGACATACAGAACATGCTGACATACATTTTTAATGGCCCAATTGCTCAATTAATTCTTTCCCTTTTCCCTTTTTAATGTGAAAATCGTCATAATTCCTCCCAGATTAGTATAGATACAGGCCGACAGTCTCTCCTGCTCAAGGTATTTGCAGGACATAATTCATTCATAAAGCCGTAATGCACTCATCTATCATCCGAAATATTTCTTTTTTTTTTCTTTCTCCTTTTTTTTTCCTTTTCCTTCCCCTCTCTCCCATTTGTGCTTCGGGCTCTCGCTGAGTCTCTGGGCACTGATGTATTAGCTGGCATATGCAAGCTATGAATTATCAACTGAAAGGAGTCAATTATCCACTCTAAAAATGAGTGTCTGGGCACCAATAGCCTGAGGGGCCTTTTTTGTATTTACGAAATGATTTCATGGCAAGTAGAGGTGTGTGTGGAAGGGGGATTGAGGGGGGGGGGAGAAAGGAAAGGCTTTTTTTTTTTTCCCTTTCCTTTTTTCCTTGTGTCCACCCCTAGAAAAAAAAAATTAAAATGAAATAAAAGGAACATTTTGAACTTTGAATGCAGTAATCCATTTTTATACACAGCGACTTTTAGGAGCGATTTCTGCTGGCTGGAAAGGAGCCTCGCCTGGTGGCCATGTTGCCTGGGCTTCTCCTGCTCTATCTGGTCTCAGCTAAGCCTTCAATCAAAGCCAGAGCCCTGGCTGACTTCAGCTGCTAATAGACTGGATAGGAAATGGGATATTGGATAGTTTCTTGGTCCCCAGTCTCTGGCCGTGTGCCTTGTCATCTCCGCAGACATTGATTTCTCCCCTGCTCTGCTCAGGGGCTGCAGCCCACCAAGAGCTGACTCCACATCAGCAAACCTTGAGCTGAGTTATGCTTAGGGAAATGAGGTCATTAGATGGAATTACAGCGGGTTTTGATAGCTCGGTAATAGGTTTTAATGATGGAATTTAACACAGGACCCCCACCAGGGACAAGGCAGATATACATCCAGACAGGTCACTTAATAAACCTCCACTCAGCACTTGAGTTGAGGAATTTAGGAGGCTCTGAAAACACAGCCCTTCTTAACCAAGCCAATACATCATTGGCAAGTAGTCTCTTTGGAAGGCTTTTTATTATTATTTTTGAGGGGTTTGATTAACTCAAAACATGATGTTCCTTTAAATATGCACATTCATTTTGCCAGATGCATTTTTGAGGAGGGTTCTTTTAGGCAGCAGATGTTTTCCTTAGATGTGAACAGACTGTTGTGCTCTTGGATGCTAAAGAGCCCATCTGATGGTGTGGTAAATTGTTTGGAAGTTTGAAGAGCTTAGCTGGCCTTTTATGTATTTGTTACTGACAGGTAAATTGCAGGTTAAGTGCAAAAGCAGCATTAGCTGACGAGTTCTGGCTTCCACAAATCTACCTTGGCCTCTAATCTGAATACAAAAGGAAGGAAGGAATTAAATTTGACCCCTCGAACATGCTGTTTGCTCAATCCTAGACTTACCCAGTAAGCTCCTTTAAGGTGCTTTTCTGTTTGTTCTGGCCTCATCCCAAGCAGGTACAAGAATGCCCACAAAAGAGGACACTTCACAGGTAGCAGAGTGGATCAAAGGCAGAGCCACTGCTTTGTGTGTCCCAACAATGCCAAAGGAGCAGGCTTGAGGCTCTCCTGAAAGACAGTTCATTCAATTAGTTCTCCAAAGGCTGCAATGCCACGGTGGCTGCTGCAGGTCTGGTGCTCCCCAAGGAGTCCCATGAGGGCCACCACACCTCATGGAATCACAGAATGGTTTGTATTTGGGAGGACATTAAACATCACCTTGTTCCAACCCCCCAGGATGGGCAGGGACACCTTCCATTAGCCCAGGTTGCTCAGGGCCCCATCCAACCTGGCCCTGAATGCTTCCAGGGATGGGGCAGCCACAACTTCAGTGGGCAGCCTGTGCCAGGGCCTCACCACCCTCACAGCCAAGATCTTCTTCCTAACCAAGGGGAGCAGAGGGTGCAGCTCTTGAGCTACAGCAATGACAGACATTGATCAGTCTTTCCTTGTTTGTGTTTGAACCTGAGCTGCAAACCTCTGGTGAGCAGCAAAGTCCTCCATGCCCTGCAAGGGGACATCTCTAAATAGGAGAGCTGAGAATGAAGGGTCTGGTCACTGGGGACAGTCTGCTGGGACAACAGAGGTGGGGGTTTTATTGACTGCTACACAGGCACCGCTGTCTATTATGGATTGCTCTCCTGAGAAACACCTTTGGAAAGCAACAAGGTGATCTTCCTGCATGGTCTTCATATTTTATGGAAAATGAGAGTGACTATTCCAGAAGGTACTCTAGAGCCAAAGTAAATATCTATGCATCAATGTCAATGAGAAATGTGTCCTTCATGGTGTTTGATGTCCAATTTAAACAAATTCCAATGCTTCCTTGACAGCCAATTTGATGAAAACCGTGGTAAACTAACCCAAACTCACCTCGAAGAGTGTCCACACTTCATTAGTGGAAAACTGGTTTATGGTTAGCTGCCAAAGCACTCAGAACTACATTCTTCTTTATTAAATGCCTGTTGGTGCTACCATCTCCTAAAGGCAGCTCAAGAGTCTTATTTAATATCTGTGTTAGAGGCAGGTCAAAAACTCAATTATTTTTGGGGGGCACCAGCCCGGAGAGCCCAAGAAGCTGTTGTACTTCCACTCAGCTTGTTGGGGATTGATGTAGTGGAGGTGAGATCCCAAAACAATTCCTCAGAAGAGAGGCTGGCAAGCTCTGCTCATGGGCAGGCAGTGGACCCAGGAGCAGAAGATCAGGACTGTCCTCACTGCTCTTCTCCAGCCTTCAGTGATCCCAACCACAAGAGGATGACGAGTGCTTTCATGGGTGTTTCGAATTAACCAAATTTGGTTTTATCTCTCTTGTTGCTACCACCTGCTAGCAACTCTCCCCCCCAACCACAGAGACTCTGATCTTCCCTGTAGCCCAACCTTTTTCTTCTTATTTTTTTCCCCGCTTTTCTCGAACAAAGGTGTCATAAGTGATTTGCCAGCTCAGACGATATTTGCTCCAAGTGTGAACTATGTGGGCTGTGGAAAGCTGTCTGTTTAATTTTGAAATCCCTGATGAAGCTAAGAAACAAGGCCTGGAACAAAGAAGAAACTGCCACTTTTTGGCAAGAGTGTGCTGATTTACAAAGGGCATCCTTCAATTATTTAAGGAGCAGTCAGCAGTGCCATAACTTTAAGTATGAATCAAGTGGCATGACTGAAAAATTTGTCACAGTGTGTTAGATCAATGGTAATTACCTTACTGACATGAGTACTGTTATTATTTTACAGGGCTGCAAACAGGATCATGGACGTGAGGAAACACAAACTGCACTGTGATCAATACTCTCTGAAATATGACTCTCCGCGGCCCAAAATGGAGTTTTCGAGCCAGGCAAACCATTATAGCCTGATTCTCTCTCCCTGCCTTTAGATGGATACCCTGAAGTAAAACACAGCAGCAATTGGTCAACTTGTTTCTGGCTTTGAACAGGCAAATAGTCACTTATTATTTTTAAGGACAACTGTGTGCAAATAAAAAGTCTGTGCAGCCAAACTCCGGTTGAGAAGAGAGCTGTGGAGGGGGCGTGGGGAAGGAGGGCTCTGCCTCGTGCTCTGCCCATTGTTTAAAACCTAGGACTAATCTGCTGCAGGACACATTTGGCATCAAAGGTTTTCAGGTTCTCCCCCACCCATGATTTCAAAGGGTCCTGATCACTTGGCATCACAGCTGGGACTTGTACATGGCACAGCCACCCACCACACAAAGTGTGTGCAGGACTGTCATGTACAACCCCTGGGACATATTTGGACTCTGGGACTGGGGATATTCTGTGCAGGCAAATTCTGGCAGTAGGGATGGACTTGGCAAGCCTGTGTGAGAACTTGTCCCACAGATGTGAAGGAGATGGGGAGGGATTGACTAGAGAAAAAATGGGCACACATCAAGGCAAGGGGATGGCTGGGCAAACACAGCTCCAGGGAGGAGAAGGGGTTAAATGAAAGGAAGAGATCTGCCTGATCTCTGAAGAATGAGTCACTGTCTGTAACTGAGAAAGGAGCTCACTGAGAGCTCAGCTCTGGACATGCAATGGGGAATACAACTTTGGCCATAGCTTGAAGACATCCCAAATGCTGTGATGGGGCACTCCCATCACAGAGGAGAGAGGAGAGCACAGCCAAGGCCAGTGGAGGATCAGGGCTGAATAGTGGATGTGCAAGTCAAACATCTGGAGACAGCCAAGGGTCCATGAAGTGCTCTCTGTGAAGGTCACCAACAGAACAGGTTGCATCCAACCCAGGGCTTTGAAGAGCAATCCTCACACTGAAACATGAGCACGTGGGAGTCTGATAACAAATAAAGATGCAACACTCCCAGTTTCAGCTTTTTACTAGTCAAAGAGTGAACTGATGAAGGACACAAGGAGAGACTTGGTCAGTCTGCCCAACATCCTAAACATCACCTACAGCACAACCAAAAAAAAAGAGAAAATAGAGATGGTTACTTGGGACTATCTGAATTTCTGGCATTCCTGCTGTTCTTTGGATGCTGTTAGGAAATCTTGCTCCTTATAGCAGGAAGACTAGAGCGTGTCTTTGGGATATTTAGTGTCACTTTGTCATCTTATTTTCTTGTTAAATTCCATAAGGAATGAACGGGGTACAGGAAAGCTTCATGTCATTAATGGTTTATCCATTTCTCTTTGTATGTGTTGAGAGGATGAAACAGTTGAATGGCACAGGATGCTAGGACAGTGTCTGATGAGAGACAAATATTGAGGGCAGCAGGAAGCAGCAAAAATGAGCAGAGCCTCTTGTGAGGTGAATAGTTCACAAGTGGCTATGTATTATTTTGGAAAGGGTCACAAATTAAGGTGTAAATTCATGTACACCTTAAGTTGTGACCTCATAAAAATGATCAATGGTTAATGGTGCAGATAACAGGATTCATAAGGGAAATTTATTGGCCACTTTTGTGAAATAAATATATTTATACCATACCAGTGGGAAATAAAAACACATCAATAAATCATATGATATCTACAACTATACTAATAGCATGAGTAGCTGTTATAACCAACATTTTTAGACCTGCAGACACCCCCTCTGGCATGGTACAAATATAATACATGTTTGCAGCAAAATGTGGTTCAGTAAGAGACAGACATGTATATCCCACTTGTGAGTTATCTAGGCAGGCACCCCTCATGAATTATGGTCCCTCCTCAAAATACGAGCCATAGAACAGCAAAATAGATATTCCACAATGATATAAAATGGGTCAAAAAGCACAGTGGTAGAACAGGCTTGTAATCATAGAGTCATTGAATATCTCGAGTTGGAAGGCACCCGTAAGGACCATCAAGTCCAGCTCCCATCAAGCCCAGGAGCTGCCCTTATCTGTTCAAAGCAAGGACCATTCTTCCCCTGCTTGCTCAAGCACGAGCACATCTGGGCAACAATACTAATTTCATTGCTGGATTTGTATTCTTTTGGGTTTTTTTTTTCAGCTGACTGCCAACTAGGATAAAATTCAAGGTAAAATCTTGCATGCTGTCCTACAAAAGCATGCCCTGGCTGTGCAGGACTCTCCTGTGGTGTTCCTGTTTCCTGGGAGTCCTCAAACAATTTTCCCATGTTCCAAGGAGCTGCAAGGTTTGCCTGACCTTGCCTTTAGCCTTGACAGGGTTTCCCAGAAGAGCTGTTCCCATTACAGGAACAAACCTGAACTTGCCCTGCTGGCTGCACCCACCAGCCCCATTTGTGCTGAAGCCCAGCAAGGGCAGGCTGCAGTCAAGCCTCCTCAATAAACCCCATTCTCTGCTTTCAGGTTGCAACTTCAGTTTCTTCATGGCTTGTCTGCAGAGCCTTCATGAGGTTCCCACATCCTGAACCTCAACTCAGCCCTGTTTCATCACAGCTTTCTGGCTTGGATCTCTCAGCCAAGGGATAAAAATGTGCAGTTACCACGTGGCCCCCACAAGGCACCTCCTAAGCAAAATTCCACTGAAATCCATGCCAAAAACTCAAAAAAATAAAAAAATCCTGGCTTCAGCAGGCTCTGGAACAGACACATTTGGAGAGCTCAGGTGTCTGATGCCACATTGTTGTATTTCTCCCCAGCACCAATTCTCTCTCTTGGCATCAGAGCAAATCAAATACTTCTTAGGACTATCTGCATTTTCCAGTGAGCATCAGCTCCTGCCATGGTGGCAATAAATTCGTGCTGTAATGTGACATGTGGCAATATGCTGCATTGGCAGGGTGGAGACAGGAAGAATTTTTAAAAAAGCCAACCCCAAATACAGCCAAAATTGTTGGTTTGCATGAATTTGGGAGGCAATTATTCAAACACCAGCATGGCTGAGTTTATGAAGGGGGAAAAAAAGTCTCTTTTCTACTAGCAGAGAATAATAAATTGTCCTTGTGGTTTTTTGTGTATTTTCAGCTAAGCTGCCTCCTTTAAAAAAAAGTAGTTATGAATTTGCTTTCCAAATGTATTTTTCATTGTGTATTTTATCATCTCTAGTCCAATAAAATTTTCTTTAGAAACAACACATTATTGTGTCAGAAGGGGAGGAGGATAAGAATACACCAGGGAACCTTTCAAAAATGTTTAAGTATTAATTTATTTCATGATGAATTTTCCACTGTCATTTTCTTAATAGCATGCACATGAAATAATCATGTCTTAAAATGCTCCGTAATTGAAGGACATTTTCATTTCCTGATTACTGAGGGAATCCTTCTTTGAACCTTTATGACTAAATGATGTAAGCACCAGGCTTTCTTTCTTTTTTTTTTTCCCATCTTTTAATTTATGTATTTCTTCTCTCTGCCAGTCTGTCGAGACAGCTTCATTCAGTGATAATTTTCACACACATGGAGTTCTCCTTTCAGATGAGAATAAATCCTGGTATGTCCCTCGCTAGTACAGAGTGGAAGCTGCCTCTCTTACTGATGGTATTTTGGTCTAAAGGCGGTTTTGAGGTCACTTACAGATAGGATGGTTACAGGGACAGCTTCAACTGATGGATTTTGGCTGATGTAGGCAAAAAATCTGCCTTGTCCTGGTGGGCTCTTCATGGTTGTTGTGGGAACCTCCATGGAGGTGTGTACATCAGGGTCCAGTTCAGGAGCCACTTTTCCCAGACTATTTCTCTGTTGCCCCAAATAAGGCCTAGGTGGCTCTCAGCTAGCCTTGTCACACTCATGGAACCAAAGACAGGGGGACACTGTGAAGCTCTGAGTGAAAATGCTGAACACAACCTCCTGTATCACATCCGCCTCCCTCAAAATGCTGAACAAAATGCTGAACACAACCCCCTGTACCACATCCCCCTCCCTCCCCAGAGGCTAAGGGCCAAACCCAAACCCTGGAACGCCTTTGTGGCCACAGCCCTCCATGGCTTTGGGACGTGGATGACCATCACCACCTCCGAGAGGTGACACTGAGTCCCTGCTCAGCCAGCAGCAGAACTGCAGGTGGCAGGGCTGGTGGGGGGCTTTGCCAGCCCCTAGCACAGGGGTTTCTGTGCCCATCCCAAGGCTTGGCTCCCATCCCCATCCTGAATCCCCCTCTCCTCCCTCTCCCCTCGCACCACCGTGAGAGCAGCAGAGACGGGGGGCTGGGGAGCCGGAGGAAGCGCCACTTGCCACGAAGAGAAGGAAGATTTATGAGTGTTTATCCAGAAATACCAGCTAGCCTGCTGCTGATCCAACTGAGCCCAGCAGGCTGCAGATTGGGGATTTGCAGCGGGCCCGTTCCGTGCCAGCCCATCCATCACGGCCGGGCCTAGCGGGGCCGGGCGGGCTGCAGGGCCCGGGGGCTGCCGGGGACCGGCGGGGACGGAGCAGGAGCCGCCCCGGGCCCGCTCCCCACGGCTTGAGCCCCTCGAGCATCGCCAGCCGCCGCCTCTCCCCCCTTCCCTCGCTCCCCATCCCCAGCTGGCTCCGGCCCGCATCGCACACCATCATTTTTCTCTCCCGGACTCGCTGGAGCAAGCGAGACATGTCAGTGCCTGATGAAACCCCATTTTCACTGATTAGCTCCCTTAAAAATATTTCATCTATCAGTGCCAAGATTTAAGTACTTCCCACTTGCAGGCAGCCGAGTGTGTCTTGTTGACTATGTAGCACGGCCATTTACATAGGCAGTGACAACGCCACGGCAGCGCTAATGTCCCCTCTCCCCCCGCAGCATCTCCGGGCCGGCACAGCTTAGACCTGTTTTATTGCAGACCTGTCCTCCTCATCTGTGGGAAGAAGAGAAAACAAGGCGGGAGGAGGGGGGGATAAAAAGACATCTCTTATGTGCGTCTCTCTTTGCTACAGGAGTCATTTGCAAAGTCATATATTTCAATTTCCTCCCCTGTTCTATTATTACCTGGGTCTCAAACAAGTTTTACATTCATTTATTCCCAAATAGAAATGCAATTTCCCCAGCAAATGATACCTAGCTAGAACTCCATTTGTGTTCCACCAAGAAGACTTATTTTCTTCTTTATATTTTTCCCTTTCTTCCTTTTATTTTTTTTTTCCTTTTAACACCTCTATTTGCATTTCACACTTTGGGATGGTCCTTGACCATCCCCTCCCTTGAGGACACATAAAGGAGACAAGGCATTTCACTCTCTGCCCCAGCACTTCACCTAAGGTTTCCAGTGCTCAGGAGCTGAATGATGGGATTTGGGATGTACATTTTTGTTTGTGAATGACAAAAAATGGTGGAATCTGGGAGAAATAAATAGAATGAAGGACAGCTGTGTGTCTCGGGGTTGCTGTTAAAATTTTTTTGAAGCCTCATCTCAGGTGGGAGGCAGCATTTACATCAGAACATCACCTAAATGTTTGTACCTAGTTTCCAAATCCAGCAAGAACAATAAAATAGAACAAAACCTTTCATGCAGTGGAAATGACAAAATCCAGTGTGTTGGGAAAATTTAACAAGAAGGGGACAAGGTGGATAGCTGTACAAAAAAATTCCATGGTTTCTGGGAATTGACCCTCCCACTGGAATAGAATGAGTTTCACATTGGTTTTTGATCCAGCTACAGATGTTTAAGTACAGGTCAACAGAAATACAAAATTAAATTTAAAAAGAAAATAAAGCAGGACCATGGTTGCAAAGGAAGAAAAGGTCTGATAGATAAGGCTCCTTCTTTTGTTTTCTTTGGGCCATGTTCTCATAGCAATAATCATGGCCCAGAGCAGAAGTCGCAGAGCACTGGGAACTGGTGGTTGAAATGTCTGGGGAATTGGGTGATCCTAGAGGTAAAGGGGAGAGATGAGGGTGCCATGGGGAGCAGATGGCAGCTGCTGCACGTATTTGGTGTGTCCTGTGGGCTGCACTGGCAAAGGCAGCTCTGGAAGGAAGAGTTATGTGTTGCAACTTGAGGAGAACAAACTCAGACCTGTAAAATAGGGTGGGTTTAAAGAAAGTATCACCTGTGGGACTGATTAACTGGACATGAATGGTAGGAAGCAGAGAGGTGGAGAACCTGCTGGGAACACTGTAAGTGGGTCTCTGCTGTCAATGTCAGGCTTCTGGACAGGAACTTACACTGAATGGTCTCTGCCTGTCTTGATGGAAGAAGGAAGATTGCTGTCTCCACAATACAATCCCCAGAATTCTTTTGAGACTTTGTGGGGTGCTGCCTGGAGAGATTATTTAAGGTGTTGTTAGAGTCCACATCCCAGTCCTGAGCTCTGCTTTGCTCCCCTTGAACCGAGCAGTGAGCTCAGCTGTGTACCAGGGACAGCCACAGCACCTGTGTGAGTGAGGGCTCCCACAGGGGCAGCATCCAGCCCAGGTGGTGCTCCAGACCCGCATGCAACAAGTCCCAGTGTGGCAGTTCCGAACTTCACCCTGAGGCAATTGGTTCCTGGGCTGGACTGAGATGCCACTTATGTCACTTTGGAGTCACTCCACTGATGTCGGGACATTATCCCGGAGTTATTTCAGCACAAACAAGGGCCACATCTGGCTTATTCAGAATATTTCCTGTGTGAGTGACTTGCTGAGGAAGTCTGACTTTCCTGCTAGTGCCAAGGTAGTGGTTTGGCCATGAATTTGCCTTTGGCTCTGTCTCTGCTTCCTGCTACCCACCAGCTCAGCAAACTTACATAAGAGCAAAACTTGTTTACTGAAGACTTTCTGAAGCAAGTCTTATTGAGCTTTTATTTTTTCCCTATTCATCCCACATTTCACACACTGCTGAAGGTAAGTACAAGAACTATCCAAGCTGAGATCCCATCACAGTGACATTCTGACTGATTGTACAAGACCTAATTCACACTCAGTGCCACTGCTCTTACAAACACAACATACATATTCTAAGGAAGAGAATAAAGAAAATCAACCATCCTTTTAACTTCCATCTTCCAGCACTAGATTTCCCATCCCAAGATTAAGAGCCTAGAAATACTAAAGGATAAATGCCAAGGAGATTCCTTTCATTGGCTCATTGGTGTCCTGACATCTCTGCTGAAAACAGAGTGCTCTGATAGAAGAGAACAGAAAATGCCCAAGCCAACACAGCAGGGGTCTGAAAACCAATATAGTCTTATGGCTTTTGGCATGTTGCAAGTGACATTGTCAAGCACTTCCCTAATACGGGATAATATTGCTCTATCTGGCAGAACATGTGGGGGAAACATTGCTTTAGTGCTGAATTGGCTTCATGCTGGCTCAGCATGGAGAGGCAAACCTGAACAGGGGGATCTCCACCTCAGGTGCTGCAGAAGGGCTCAGGTTATGTGGGGACTTAACTGTGGAGAGGATCTTTGGCTTTTGAGAGATGAAGCTGTCCTTGCTGCATTCATGTGGAATGCTGGTGAAGAAGGCGGAAAGAGGAGGTGAGCCTTGCAGGTGGCACTAACACCTTTAATTCTACAAATTTTAACTCTATCTCCCCTCTTCAATGCCCCTGCCAATTTTGATCGTGCAACCATCACACCACTGTGCAGAGACCTCTGGCAGAGCCAAAGGCTGCAGAGCTGCTGAGAGAAAGTCAAAGTGAGTTCAGCTCTGCTCAGCATCCTCTCCAGCAGCCAGGATGCAGCATCCTGCAGGCAAAGCTACACACACCTCCTAAAAAAACCTGTCTGCAACACACAACTCTGTGCTGGGCCAGCACACAGAGAATTTGGGGCTACATTCAGAGACATGGGGACTAAATTCACAGTAGTGGGGACCCCAACATTCGGATAGAAAGAGGGTCCATCCCTTCTGTCACTCACAGAACAGGAGCTTTGCAGTCTGTGTGGGAGGAGGGCAGTAGCTTTAATGTAGTTTTGCACCTATTTGCTTGTCCGTTTGTTTTCAAACTCCCTTAGAAGTCATGATGTTTAGTGTGACACATTTATTTAGTAAGCTAGTAACCACAAAAATGAGCTGTGTGGCAGCTCCATTGAGCACAATGCTAATAATTGACAGGGCAGTCCAGATGGTGAAATAGAGGTGAACAGAATGGATTTTGCCAGATATTAAACTTGACCACTGATGGAGGTGGCTATTTTTATTAGTAAGCTCTGAAGGGGAAATGCCATGCACCCACATTTACACTGCTATAACACTTCTGGTTTTAGCTTCTATGAATCTTATTTTCCTTCCATAGGTCTGAAAGGGCTTTATAAAGAAATTGCACTGAGGAGCAGAAACCATGTTGCTTAACTCCTGGATCGATGTGCAATCTGTTCAACAACATTTCTCAAACACTTCAGCCTTGTTGTCCTTCTTGGATCTTGTTAACTTTCTTTCAATGATGCTTTGAAGTGGTACCTGGAACACAGGCTTGACAAGATTAAGAGAATAAAAGTGGGCATTTATTAAAGACCTCAACAGGTACACCTTGGGCAATCAGAAGCCTCCAACAGGCTACGCCTAAGATGGACAATGGTCATGAGTTTTTCAGACAGATAAAATTTGGTCCATTTACATATCAGGGGTTAATCTTCCAATTACAGCTTCAGATAATGAAGTCATTTACCCCCATCCAACTCCCTTTTGTTTATATTTTTCAGGGTCCGAGACAGTGAGGTGTCCTTGAGTCCCAGCCCTAGAGAGAATTGTTTTGTCTGAATCACAGGTAGATGCTAAGATTTTTAATTGAGAGATGATCCAGGTCCTGTAGGCATTGGTGAAACATTTAGATAGGCAGATGGAAGGAAAGTTTGGAAAAATTATGTTAGGCTGCATTTGTTGCACTCAGGGTTTTAACAGGTTCATACATCGGCCTGTATCACTTTAATCTCATGTCTCTAAGATCTTTGAATTTGACCTTGGCATAGTCACGAACAAAACTGGAAATCAGCCTGGAGGTGAGCATCCATCCACCTGAGAAGGAGGAAAGCTGACCCAGCAGGCAGTGCCACCCTCAAGTGGGCAGAGAGGCTTGCCTGAGGAAAATGCAGAGGTGATGTCCCTGGCAGCTACTGCATCATCCCAGAGACTCTGTATCTGAGCCAGCACCACGCTGTTGGTTGGTGCTGCTTTGGCCACACTCATGACTTTGCTCCATGGCTGGGAAAGTGGAAACTTCTTGTGAGAATTTCCTGTTAGCACAGCCTTGGCTACAACTTCATGCTCTTCCTTCTCGCAAATATCTTTGAATGTGACGTTGCTGGGATGTCCAGGGAATAGCAAAAAAACATCTTCTGGTTAGAGGGTCATACTCCCTCCTTTTCCTTCTCCATTCCATGTTGACCATACCCAATCCCTTCTGAAATACCATTTTTTATTCCAATTACTAAGCAGGCCTACTCCCCATGAGTGCTCCAGCCTCACCAGAGCACGATGTAGCACCAAAGGAGTGAATCCCTCTGCCATCTACAGGTATGGCTTCACCAGCACCATTTTTGGCACAGAAGTCATTAGAGTGGCCAGTGACACCACTGAAAGGTCTCAAGACATCCCATATAAAAACTACAAAGTAGCTGCCCATGGCAAGGAGGGTTGAATGGAGCCCTTGAAAATGATAAGAAGTGAGATTCAGCTGATCTCCACTAAATCCCTGTTAGACCCAGGCAGATGTTATTTCCTTCTTCTATTTTTTTTCTTCCTTTAAGCTTAAAACCAAAAATAAATGCTTTCTCTTCTTTTGCTCCCCCTCCCCCTGAAATCCATAATGTTATAATTAAAATGTCATTGTGAGACCACTCAATATTTATCAAAAGTCAGATGCTGGCAGGTACAGTTTGGGATCCAGATCCAAAGCTAGCATAAACTGGTAGAGCTAATGGGGGCTGCCTCATTTACACTAGAAAACAATTTGGCCTGAGGTTTCATATTTTCTTGTCCATCCCTGAATATATAAATGCTGGATCAAAACTGTTCTTTCAAGAAGTTTCCTGTGAATATTAATTTGAACAAGAGCAGTGAAAAATCCCTGGTATTTCATGGAGGCTGCATAGCTGCAGTTTCCCACTGCAGGAGGGCAGTAGGGCTTCATTTGCAGCATCTGTCTTTTTAAATGGAAGAATAATACTTGTCTTCATCTGTTTTTTATTTATCTTACTGCTGTTGTCAGCCAATACTTGCAGATTGTGGCTCACCATTTATTGTTCACCCAACCATTCCACTTAGGCAAAACGCCTCTTAATATGCTCCATAAAGAAACTTTACCCATTTGGCTCATGGTGCTGTTAATTTGCATATCATTACAATCTCATTAGATTTATGGCTCTGATCGAATACTTCCACCACCCTGTTATTCTGTGCTGGAAATCTACAGGCTTTTGTTAATGTTCTGTATCTCTGAAATGCCTCTTCTCTTTTTGTTCTGCTTTCTTTTTTTTTATTTTTAAATTTTTTTTTCCTTTCATTATCAGAAGGATTATTATTATATTATTAGAAGGAATATGCAGAAATTCACATTCAAGGCTGGGGAAGTCAGCGCTGTATGCTTATGGGGACAGGAAAAAGATGAAAGAGTCAGGAAAGACAGACAAAAATATGTGTCCAATGATGGTGTGTGGCCCCTTTGAGCTGCAATTTAGGAAGGCAGCAGCCACATGTAAATTTAATCTCCAGGCCCTCATTTGTCTTTAGGTTTGATCCTTCTTCCAGAGATGAACCACACCAAAATACTATTTTTGGCTCAGGTATCCTTGAAAAAAATTAAAGACTACAAAAGGGCAGTGACTGCCACCTCCATGCAAACATGTTCATGCCAGCCAAGCCTGGCAGCCAATATTCCCACTAGTGAACATGTGCTCTTATTTAAAATATTTGCACTCATTTAATTCTTCATGTCTCTGGTGATCACATACAAGTGATTCACACTGCACACTCAGTCCCTGAAGAGCCTGTGATGATGATAATTCAAACAGATCTATTACCTTTTAGCTTTCCAAATGTAATTATAATCCAATTAATTAGATACTCTCAGTTGATTCTGGGTTTCTTCCTCCAGTTTCTGCTGTATGAAACTGATGGATGTGAGGGCTTAAGATCATTCTCCATTAGTGCTCATTCTGCAGGAAAGGTTAATGATAAAGTCAGGCAGGTGCTTGGCACTCAGTGGCAGGAAATATTTTTTTAACATGATGCTCAAACAAATTTTGCATCCCATTCCAACCTTCTGTTATTTGATTCAGCTCTCTTTCCTGTGTGAAAAAATTTCTCCAGGAGTTGCAATGGGTTAAGAAGAGAGAAAGCAAGGGAAAAAAGGCTGTTCCATTATGCAGCATCGATTGCTTAACAAAACTCTGTCCCCATTAACCGTGCCTCAAAGACAGAGAGCTCCAAGCTCCATGGAAGAGCAGCATGTGGAATATCAGGTGAGGGCACAGCAAGGCAGGAGATGGCTTCCACTGTGGCTAGAAGGAAGGAATAAGCCCTCATCCCACCTGGGATGGTGACCCAATTAAAGTAACCTGGAGGAAAATAAAAAAGTTAAAGGAAAAAGCATAGGAAAAAAGGTATTTTAAACCCTCTTTACTTCCTTTGCCATCTATATGAAAGGTTTGAGGCCTCCTTGCCAAAATCCAGGATAAACCCCAAAATAAAACTCCAGGACTGGTGTGGGCACAGCCATGGGGAGGTAACCTGGTAACCTTTCTCCTCAAAACCAGGATGGCCACAAGCACCCACCCTCAGCCACAGAGGGTGAATTGTCCCTGCATAAGTTCCCTCCAGGCCCCCATCTCACCAGATCCTGGACAAATCTTGCAAACACCTCACTCAATAATTCAGGTGCTGTAACAGGGCCTTGCAGCTCACAGAACCAGCATCAGCCAGAGACAGGAGAAGGGAATGTCTGCATCCCAAGGGAAATTGAACCATCCCTCCATGGGCTGACAGGGTCCAACCCTGCAGCTACATAAATGCACATCCATAACCTTCTCCAGCCTCAGCAACATGTCTGCAGTCTTTGAGCTCCTGGGAATGGGTCATCCAGCAGTGTTTATGCATAAGTAGTGTGGGAATGTCAAAGGAGGAGCCATGCATCAGCTCAGCTCTGCCTGTGACATTGGACAGGTCACTTTGTCCCTAATGGTGTACCCATCTTCTCACTCATCAGCTCTTCTTGTTAGATGGGGAAAATTACCAGTACTCTGGGACTCTGATCTTCACCTGAAACTTCTGAAGGCTGCAAAGCAGAAATTATGAGCATTAGAATGCTCTGGATTTCATTGAGAATGCTCAGTAAGGTCACTTGCTAATTTATCACACATCAAGCACAGACCTCAATCCAGCCACAACCTTCTGGCTATATAAAGTTTTTAACTGATGGTCCTGGGCTAAAATCATGGATTTGTTCCAGGCTGTGTCTGCATGTGAGAGAATACCTGAATATGGGAAATCTTACTCATAAATCAAACCATGAGGAACAGAGGAAGAAATTTCCAATTAGAGCACTATAAAAACTCTTCTCTTCTCTTCTCTTCTCTTCTCTTCTCTTCTCTTCTCTTCTCTTCTTCTTCTCTTCTCGATGCTTATCTTTTAATCTCATCTTTTTTTGCTTCTTGTCCTTTATTTCCAACTCTTGTTTTCTTTTCTCTTTTTTTTTTTTCGTTTATTTTTCCTTTTTCCTTCCATCTCCAAAACACTGCACAAAAGACCTTTAAAAAGTGGGCGGAGGAGGAGGAGGGCATCATGAGATAGCTCTGAGGTACATTTCAATCTGCATGGTTGAGGAAGGAAGGAATTTTCAATCTCCTCTCTATCATTTTCAATATCATTAATCCTGAGCACTCCATTTTCCATGCTCGCCCGCCCAGGCCCGCAGAGTGAGCGACACATAAAGTGACACATATTCATCACTTGGCATTCAGAGCTGTGAAGGCTGTAATGTAATATTAGTGCTGTGTTATCACTGTGTCTCTCTCACCAGCCCTGGCTGCGGCGAAGGCAGATGACATGAATCGATCACCTGTGACATTTTTGATTTGGTGTCACTTTCCCCATCTCTGCCATTTGTTTTGGCAGTTAAGAAGTAATTGTGTGACATTAGCATGGAAAGACTCACTTTGCCAAGCCCTCTTCTCAAGCGGGAAGAGGGGGATGAATCTCTTTTGTCTTGTTGCATGGGTTCAGAGAGGCTCGCAGGAGACAGGGTATTTGCTGCAGGCTCACTCCCAGGTGGCCCCTTGGAGGGGATGCAGTGTCTGAGTCAGGCAAGCTGCTCTCCTGCAGTGGGGAGCACACTGGCAGGAAGGGACATTATAAAACACAAACAAGCCATGGGTCCCTGCTCTCCCCAGAGGTTTCCCCAGGTGATTTTGGGTATGTCAGTCCTCACTGAGGCTGAGGCACCAAC
The DNA here is from genome assembly GCF_028769735.1 of Zonotrichia leucophrys gambelii. Taxonomy (NCBI): domain Eukaryota; kingdom Metazoa; phylum Chordata; class Aves; order Passeriformes; family Passerellidae; genus Zonotrichia; species Zonotrichia leucophrys. Next base: position 22,216,559 of record NC_088178.1, on the reverse strand, counting down.
TCTCACTGCTGCTCAGTGAAAGGCACTGTGAGGACCCCCACTCAGGTCAAGCCTGGGGAATTTGCTCCACTGTTGTCAGAGCACCTCATTCCTCCAGCTGCAGACGTGCTCCATATGAGCAAGTAACAGTAATCAGGGGAGGTAAATCAATTAATTTGCACTGCAGCCCTGGAATCTCTGACACCATCACACCTTGGTTGTTTCAGCATCACCGTGCCCCTCATATGTACTCAGCCACGGCAAGTCAATCCCTGCTCTCTCAAATGTCATAAAGGTGCCATGCAATGCTAAAAGAGGCAGGCATAAACTGACAGAGTCCTGGGAATGGGCTCCTGAAAACAGAAGTATGCTGGGGTTGTCCCTCCATATTTTAACCAAACAGTTCTTAGCTGGGAGCACTACAATGGCATGAAATGGGGTGGCAATGGGAGGCTTTGCTTTGACATCTGAAGATTCCCAGCACAGGGAAGAACCATGCTTTGGTGCTGAATCAACTGAGCTGGGCTCACAGCAGCACCTTTACAATGATGGCTTTTAGAAGTTAATGTTTTGCACCAAATTCTCACATTTTTATCAGGCAAACCCACATTCAGAAAAGCCACAATGTCAGCCAGTAAAACATTAAGGATCTTGGTATTTTAATGGATTTTGTCACGGCAGGAAGGGTGGATGTCAATACCTACACACAAGGGACCAGAGGCATTTGGCTAATTTAGGAAATACTCTCCCTGAAGGGAGAATTTTTTGTAATTGTCCACTGGGAGCTTTGTTATAACTTCTTTGAAAGCAGCTTGCACTGGCCAGGGTCAGAGACAGAACCTGCCCAGAGCCAGGTGAGCTGGGCCCAGGTGGCAGCTCCTTGTGCTGGTGTGCTCCCTGTGTTCCCTGTGCTCCCTGTGCCTGGTTCCCTGCTGCTTTTGGGGCAATTTCACACACGGCTGCTTGCCAGCTGCTGGGGCAGGAGCTGGGGGAAACATCAAGTGCTGGGGAAAGCCCTGGCTGGTCCCCCCGCATGGCTTTGGTGATAACCCCCATCCCTGCAGGAGCCTCCTGCCAGCTGGACCCGTTAGCCCAGTCAGGAGACAAATTGTTCCACATGTCAATTTTCCATTTAAAATGCAAACTAGATTTGACAGAGTAAACTGAATAAAGATTTGGATCGGATAATCCAGTAAAAGCTAATTACTAAAACAAAATGAGACACTGAGACGCAATCTCCCTCCTCCCCTCCCTAACGAGCTTCATTTGATGAGTTCTCTGCCTCGAGTATTAGCACTTTCTACCAAGGAACACAAGCTATTAACTCCTTTTAACAATTTATGATGTTCAATAAACTGATTAGGAGCCCATGGTACATAATTTAAAACCATTTGGATGTCCTATGGCCATTAAAGAGAAAGCAATGAGTCTGAACAACCCTGCTAATTAGAGGTCTTGATGACTCCTGATTAGAAATCCTAATTAGGTGTCCTAACTAAATCTTTGCTTGTTTTTAAATTCATTGTCTTCATCTCCTCACCTTGTTTACCAGATGATTTAGGAAAGTTAAAAACAGACCTTCCCAACAGAGGAAGGTTGACAGCATCACCAATAAAAATGCCTTAACACTTCTAAAGCTTAAAGCTTCTAAACACTTAAAGCTTCTAAATATTCTGAGTTTGGTTTTATTCTGAAGTGTAAAACTAGTTACAGAGTTTGGTGGGCTGGCTTTCTGTCTTTTACTCTAATTTATTGGATATTATTAAAAAGCCTGAATAAGTGAAATGTCAAAAATTTCTTTTCATTCCCCCTCTTATTCATCCAGTGTGTATCTTCCCTAGAAGACCAAAAAAAAAACCAAAAAACCCCCAACTTATTTTAACTATTGGTTCAAACTACAAACATTTCTTCCTTAGATTTTTGATGTACTTTTAGAGATTATGTTTACTGCTGACTCAAAAATTTACCATTTTTTCATATTCACTTTCAGAATCAGTTTCACTGTGATAAAATTATTTGAAAATCTATAATCAAAAGTGAATTTCTGATGCAAAGTTTAGGAATAACCGTAATCTGAATTTGGCAGCTTGGTTTTAGTGTCCAGCCTCTCTGAGTCCAATTTTGTGATGATCTGCAGGGAAGGAAGCACCAGTGGAAAGATGAGCTCGTGCAAACAGATGTCTGATGTGGAAAGAAACCAAAAATTGTTTCACCCTTCCACAAAGTCCTGTTACAACCTGTTTTTCCAGGATTCTGGGTAAACAGAAAGTCGGTGCCACCAAGAAGGGAAAAGCAGAGAACCCAATCCCCTTGGAGAGGTTAATTTATGGATAATCCTCCTCCCTCCCAAAAATCTGTCCCTCATTTCTGCTCTAAATTCATCTGATTTATCTTCTAACCACTGGGCTTTGTTCAGCTTTTGTCTGCTGGATTAAAAAGCTGTCTGCTACCAGAACTTTGCTTCCTGGGAAAGTATTTATAGATGAAAATCAAGTCACCATTTAACCTTCTTTTTGTTAACTCAAACAGATGAGCTTAATCTAGCTGGGACATTTTAATGCAATAGCAGAATGATGAGTGTGAGTGATGATACTTTCCTCAGCATTCAAGAACAGATCTGTGTAGAAGCTTTTCCTAAAATTTCAACCAATGGAGTACCAAGATTAAAAAAACAGGAACACCAATGGTTTTCCAATGACCAGAAAATAGCAAGGGTACATCAACATTTCCAGCAAACCTGGGAGATGGATCCCAGTCCTATCTCCTTCCACTGCAAACCCAGTGTGGGACCAGGGATGGGTTCAGCTCATCCTTCTGGGGTGGAGAAGCCCAAATTTAGCACAACTGAGGCATTTTTTCTTAGGTGATCTGAGGGGCTATGACAAGACAGGGCTTGGCATCTGGTACCTCAGTGTCCTAGGAGATATCCTGTGCTCAGAGCCTAAAAAAACACTGAGGCTTTAAATTATTTGATAAACAGTGGACAATAAGAGAGCAAACACAAGATAGCAACTTAGCTGGACTGGTCATTTTCTTTAATTCCTGGCAAGGAATCTGTTGATTGTAGGTACAGATAGATACAAGCGTTAATGGGAAGACCATACAGAACCCTTGTCAGTATAAATTTGACAGCCTGATGGAAAAGCATAGATCCACCCTCTGGGGAAAGTGTTGATCAATCAAAAAATTTTTGCAGTTACTGAAAATTTTGTGCTTACACTTGCATTTTTAAAAGCAATTGACAGCTGACAAAGAAGCAAAGTTTTCACTTCAAGAATAAAAAGTTTAAAACCGGGAGGAAGTATTTCAAGTTTGAAGAGAAAAAAGGCAAGTAAGGGGGGTTTGAGAAGAGCTATTTTGGGAGAGAAATGGCTGTGAGAAATGTTATCTGACATTTACAAAAATTTCACATCAAATGTGCACTAGGCCTGCTGTGAGCCGCCCCACATCTCCTTTCCAAATGACAACAGTCCTCCTCATGGATCCACATCTCATGGCAAGAAGCAGTGGCCTGTACCAGGTGACAACAGCAGAATGGCCACCCCAAAGCAACCCAGGAGAAGGCAGGTCAGAGCCAAAGGCCTCTTGTTGTGCTGGTTTGAAGTGTCAGCCAAGAGCATCTTCATCCCTGCCTTGTAAATACCATCATAGCACGATTGGGAAGGCAAAATCTTCTTTTAGGAGATGATGTTCCATCCTGTACAAAGCCATCACGTGAGTTTTAATCTGAAACTTTGCCCTTTAGTTGTGTTTGACATGAATTCCACTTTCAGTAATACTTACTTAGCACGGAAAAGCCATAGGTGTTATCGGTGTGATCTCTTTTTTGGGTGATCCACATGGGGAATATGTGACCTTTAACTCCTTTTAATACCCAGCAGAAAGAGGCTGCCTTTCCCCCAGTGAGCTGAGCTCTTCATTTGTTATCTCAATCTGGGATTTAGCAGGATTCAAAGCTGATTAGTTTAGAAAGCATATGGGCGATGAAAGACATTTTATGTAATGGGTTTACACGTCCCATTTGGTAAACAAGCAACCACACTGTTCACTCTGAAGAGTTAATATTTTATGCTTTTTAGTTTTAGAGTTTTTCCACTGTGGGATATCTTCTCACCCAAAGTGCTGTGGGACTCCAACCATCCATCTCTCCAGGCAAAGCAGCATCAAAGAGATTTTCTTTCCTATGGTAGCAAGAAACAAGAGTTTTATTGGGAATAATGGCCAGTTGTGAATCACTGAAGTGAAATGTTCCTGTCTTCCCTTTTCATGAATTTATTAAGCAGTTTGACAAAATGATATGATTTCCTACTCTCTTGTTCCTCTAAATCTATACTTTCTTAGAGTAAAAAATAAAAACAACAAAAAACGTCCCTCTTGATTTAGATTCTAGACTTGATAATTGCAAAAGAAATAACTCAGTATTGATGGCAAATTGACAAATTCAGTCCTCTTAATCATCTGCAGGATAAAGTCCTTTTCAACCAGTAAGGCTGAGGACATATTGCTAAAACAATCCTATTCCTTAGTTCCTAGCCTTGTCCTTTTACAGGTGTGGGTGTGATTTTTGTTCTCTGTAAAACACCAGGGTCAAGGTGACGGGTGCAGAATCACTGAGGTGTGTGTGGAACAATTGCTCTTTCAGACACATGATTTATGGAGTATCTGACTAATGTGGTCATGGGAGCCTGAGAGGAAGGCAAGGAAGCTGGTTAAGAAGCACTTAACTCCCCTCTCCAGGCCCACATTTGCATCCCACACCCACAGCAGCATTCTTCTCACTTGATGGTAGCTGTTTAAAATTTAGGCATTTCATTTAAGGCAGTAGTCAAAGTTCCTTCTCAATCCATGGGGACAGCAGCAGCTGCAGATGATGATTCATTCCTCCTCTATCAGGCACTATCAGGTACAGATGCCTGTCCCACAGGCCTGGAAAATGCTAGACACCTGATTTCTAAACAGATGAGACAAAACCCCAAGTATCCATTTAACCTTGGGCCCACACATATCTGACAATAACATTTCCGTGCAGCTCAGCTCACCATGGCATATCTGAGATGGGACAGAGAAGGGGGACTGGCCTCACACCAGGAATATTTTTGCCTCTCATGCAGCCTTCCAACACACCCCTGAGACCCTGAGCCCCTTCTGAGACACCACTGAGGACAATGGCTCCATGTCCAGGGGGAGGCTGGTGAGCAGTGATGTCCCTCAGAGCTGTGTCATGGGACTGGTGCTCTTTAATATGACAGACACAGTGACACTGAGTGCACCCTAGCAAGTTTGCAGTGACACCAAGCTGAGTGCGTGTGCTGACTCTCCTGAAGGATGGGATGCTACCCAGAGGAACTTGGACAAACTTGAGAAGTGGGCACAAAGGAAAATAAAGAAGTTCAACAAGTCCAAGTGCCAGGGGCTGGACCTGAGTCAGGGCAATCCCAGAAATGGAGAAGATATCATTGAGAGCAGCCCTGTGGAAAAGGACTTGGGGGATTCTCATGGATGAAAAGCTGAACACGATCCAATGATGGATTCTTGCAGCCCAAAACTACAGGACTGTCCCAGCCTTTTTGCCTGTCACCGGGATGATGGAGAGATCACATGGAGATATTGACTGTTACTGCCAGGTACTGAAATCACCAGCCTACACCCTTCACCTCTGATTTAGGGGGAAATTGCCCTTGCTACTGCCACTACAAAATAGGAATAATGGCCTTTAATTAGCAATCAGAGCTGAACTCTTTCTGCCTAAAAAATGACCATTGTTTTTAATTAGACTCCCAGGGCACTATCCTGCCATCCTGGTCCCCAACTCTACCACTGCCACAAATAAAATTCAATGGAAGATCTAAGCAGGTCCCATTCTCTGCATGCAGCTCTCCCTGTCATATTCTTAATCTCCAACAATTTCAGATTTTTTTTTTGACGTACCTAAGATGAATATTCAAGGTTTTAGCCCAATTTACACATCTGTAATCCGGCAGTGAGAATAAAAGGTTGTCAGACAAAATAAATGTGTGTCTCAAGGTCAGACCAGGTTGAAACCGATAATGGTGCTTAACAGCCTCTGCCATGCTTCTGCAATGATCAGCATTGCTCTAATTGACAAATTAGCTGTCCATATGGGCTCAGAGGCAATCATACATCCATAAATCCCAATAAATACAAACATAATCTGATCTAAGTTGGATCAGCCAAATAAGTTAAAGCAAGATTTAACACCTTAAAGGATTGCATTTAAGGAAAATCACTGTTAGACAAGATTCATGCAGCCATATGGGCAGAACAGAGGCCACCGGGGCTCATCCCTGCTCTGCCTCTCCGTGAGTCCTGTGTGGAACCAGACATGGACCAACCAGCCTGTGCTTGCCAGGGGCCAATGGGATGGGGCTCCCTCCCCTAGAAATTTGCATGGGAGTTGCATTTGGGCAGGAGAAGAGCCAGCTCTGGATTGGCTGCTGCTTCCCCAGGGCTGGCTGGAGCCTCCTGGTGCCATGGGCAGCACTGTTGGCAGGGGATTAACTGAGGGGAGCAGCAAAGCTGGATGAACATGGAGATTATCCATGTTTGTTTTCTCTCATCTGCAAGCAGATGGGGCAGTTCTTGCCACTGCAGTGGGCTCTGAGGAATGCCCATGGAAGCTCTTGTGTTGCTGTAGTCACAGCTTCCCGTGATTTCCTGAAAAAGAGAGCAATGCAATCAGCCTCTGTGTGTGTGTGTGTGTGTGTGTGTGTGTGTGTGCGTGTTTATCCATCTGTGTTCTCAGCTCTTTCCCCACTTTCCCTCCCCAAAATCTCTTCTGAATCCCTTGGCAGTGTAAACCACTGAGGTCCCCAAGCGGTGCTTTTCCTAGACAGCCGGGAAGTTTCTGCAAATTTCTGGAAAACAGGTAGCTTGGTAGAGCAAAAGGACTTTGGAAGTTCTTGCAGGAGAGGCTGGGACTGTGTTCAATATGTCAGACCCCACACCGGTGAGTGGCACAGCAGTGATCTCACCTCCTAAACAGGCTGCAGATTTCATGGTGTAACAGGGGTTCCCATCATTAGTAGGTCCAGGCAGATTCCCAAAGCCGTATCCATGTCTCTATCCCAGAAGAAGCAAGGCTGCTGGCTGCCCTTTGGTTGGACCAAAATGTGTGGTTCCCCTGAAACTGAGGATGTTGCTGAAGGCATTGAGAAGAACATCAAACCCTTTATGGTAACAAAACCTTTCTGCATGCTTATCCTGCCTGTTCTTTGACAAAAGCTTGGCTTTTTCCAAGGACATCATCAAAGTCTCCCAGTTTTTGTTGCTTTGTCTCCCCCACTCAGGAAAACCTCCTGGTGCTGTCTGGGCCCTGAAGTGCTGGGGGTTTATTCGAAGGCCAGAGGCTTGGAGGGTTAGGGATGGAAAAATGACCTTGAATTATCCCAGCAGCTGGGGAAGGGTGTCATAGACTGAGATTGGGTGATCTCACTGAGAAGGATGGATATTAAAGACAACAGCTGCCATGAGTTCCCCCATTTGGGCAGGAAATGTAGACGTCCAAGGTACACTACACAAGTTGAAACCTTGGATCTTTCTCAGGTCAGATTCCACTCAAGTCAGCTTCAGCAGAGGGAGAATATCCTCTATCCCCCTCACCTCCTCCTGTGGGCATTTCCTGCCAGTCTGTCCACCTTCTCATGGGACAGCAATTGACATTGACTGCTTTGCAGACTTTTGAGTCACTGTAGACATCAGAAATCCAGGAGGTGGGACAAGAGAGAGAAACACAGACATAGATCAAAATATGAAATAGTGAAAAAAAGGCAACAGAAGGTTCATGTCTGTAAGTCCCTCCTTCAATAAGTCCTGCCCAAACAGCCTTAGGGCTGAACTTGTTGGTGTCAACTCCTGACTTCAATTGACTTTGGATCGAGTTCTGAATTAAGCAGTAAATCACAGTGCTCATCGTAGCCACTGGATGGGTGATGCAAGAGTTAGACAGTGATTTATGAGAGATTGGACCCAGAGCCAGCATGCTCACCTTCAAACAGAGCCTTCACCTTTCTGGACTATCTCATGAAGAGAAACTGAAGTCTCCAGCTTTGCTGCCAGAATGGTTCTTCAGAGGACTTTATCTGCAAAAGAGATGGTCAGAAACATTTTTGGACTGGAGCAGACAGTTTTGGAAGTTCTTTTTGCTATGTTATGTTTGCTCGAAAAAGACTGCCAACTGTCCAATGAGTTAAGTGGAAATTCACTACTGCACTCTGCCACCTTTCCTTTGACATGCCCACAAACACCAATGTGTGTTACCTACTCATCAAAATTCTTCAAGGTTTACACTATTTCAAATGTGAATTCAATTGACGACACCATTTTTACACCATTTTTAACTTAGGTGTCTTGACTGCAAGATCAGAATTTAAGCCTTTCAAAGAGATGGAAACAAAATTATGTAGGATTCAGGGAATTCTTTGTATTCCTTGTGCTCATGTTTTCCTGGCAAAGTATCTGAAATTGCACTTGGATATCTACAGAGTGGCATGAAGATCAGAGACAGCAAATAAGGGATGTTTGTTCACTGTCTCTTCCAGTACAAGTAGACATAATCTAATGACAGTAACAAACAGGGATCCAAATTAAACACAGTCAGAGCTTGTAAATACATTAAGGAACTCCACAATAAGTGATGGTTTGGATGTTAAGATTTTATTTTCCTTCAAAATGCAACTGAAAAAATTCATGAAGAAAAGAGAGATGTTCCATTCCAAGACACCACTGCTGGCTCTCCAGGTCTAAACAAAAAAGTGACAGAGAGAATTCTGGAAAAGTGTTCCCCATTCTTTCACAGACCCTCCCTTCTGGGCAGTTTCACAAATAGGGTCAGCACTGTTTCCAGCAGGTGTTTGGCCTGATACTGTACATCCATTGTGGTGCAATTAGATCCTTTTGTTCCTGGGGAAATCCCACAGCATTCCTGGTTGTTCTGCTGAAGTCCATTGGGTGACAAAAAGTCTCCCCATGCGCTTCCAAGGTGCCTGGGCACATGGTCCTCTCCTGGAAACAGCCACAACCCCACCGCTGCCATTGGGTGACCCCACAGCCCTCTGCTGTTGCTCACTGCTGGCATCCAATAGGGTCATTCCAGTGCAGCAGCTCCCTACATTTTGCTATTAGATTAAGGGATTATTGATGATGATTCCCTAAGCAAACACAGACCGCAGCTCTCCTAGCAACAGGCTGATAAACCTTGGTTCCATGTTTTAATTCCTCAAATTCCATTAGAAGACATTCTTACAGTTTAAGGCTTAATATGTTTGTTTTTCCAGCTCTAATGAGGATTATTAAGTCCAGGGGATGCAGTAAATATGTTTGTCATTAGTAGCCTCTATGTATACTTTCCTAGGCTTGCTATCACAAATTTCCTACGCTTTAGATCTTTCAGTCTAAAAGCACTGAGATAAGAAGTGAAAAAATAAATATTTGTATGTATGTCTAGGCACATATAAAGCTCTTTCCCCCAGACTTATCTTTTTTCTCTGTTTCCATGTGGGGCAGATTCGTTGTCAGATGGAGTTTGAAGGCCTAGCCTATGACTCCCATTGACAAAAATGGGCTTTAGCTGAGACTGCCTGAGAAGACAAAGAAAGAGGGTTCTGCAATTGATGGGGTGGAAGATGAGAACAGAAAAAGTAGCAAAGAGACATATGGCAAGGGCACAAAGAGACACACGGAGACAAGACAAAGCTACAGGGTTTAAGCAAGGCTTCAAGCTTGCTTATCAAACACATCTCTTATGAAATGACCCATTTAAATTACCCATTAGCTAATCCTCCCAGCCACTTTCAGGCTTTCAGTGAGCATTAGGGCAGGGCATTGTATGGAGAGATGTGAAGCCTGGACCTCAGCCCAGGTAGGAAATCCCCCTCAAATCAGATCAATCTCAGGTTTAACTGAGCGCCTTTGGAGCATGGTGGATATTTCTGTTGCTGCAAAAAGGCTTTAGGAAATAACACTGGAAACATCTTCCTGGCAGAAGGGCTCCAAGTGCTTTAATACCATGGGGGAACCCACTAGAATCAGCAGGCAAGCACAGGTTAAGAGCCAGAGGCAGGAATATTGTCCCTCTGTTGGTCTGGATGCTTTGAGGACCTTCCAACTACAGCAAAAGTGTGACCGTGCTCACAGGGGTCTTAGGATGAGGGAAGAGACATAGATCTGACTCCATGTTACAGAAGGCTTGATTTATTATTTTATTATATACATTGCATTAAAACTACACTAAAAAGAATAGCAGAAAAGGTTTCATCTCAGAAGGCTAGCTAAGCTAAGAATAGAAAGGAAAGGAATGATAACAAAGGCAGCTGCCTCAGACTCTCTGTCCAAGTCAGCTCTGCTGTGACTGGCCATTAATTACAAACAGCCACATGAGACCAATCACAGATCCACCTGTTGCATTCCACAGCAGTAGATAACCATTGTTTACATTTTGTTCTTGAAGCCTCTCAGCTTCTCAGAAGGAAAAATCCTAAGAAAGTACTTTTAGTGAAAAGATGTCTGCGACACAAAAGAAGGTGGCAGAGGCCACAGTGGCAGAGCTGTGGCTGGGGAAACACCCTCCAGAAACAGCTGGAGGCACCTCTCCACAAAGAATGGCCTTGCTGTGAGAGCGGGTTTGGTTTGGTAGATGTCACACACATCCCGTTCAGTCGGTCCCACCCTGAGCTCACATGAGATACAAATCCAGGTCCCCATGTGCAGGTGAGGGTGGGCAGAAGCCAGATCTGCACTGAGCCCAGCTGCAGGCACAGCAAAAACTGCAGGATCTCCTGGGAAAGAGGGGGAATGGGACTCTTCCTCATCTTCTGGGTCAGGGCCAGACCTCTGCACACCTATGGGAGCACAGACAGCAGCCTGGGGTGCTCACTGCAAACACCTTCTAAGACAAAGATTTCACTGCAGGCCATCTATATTTTCATGTCATGGCTTCTGTATTTCTCTTCTGACCACAGAGCAATGGGGAAGGGCCGAGGGACAAGAAAAAATATAAAGCCCATAGGGACTGTAAATAATAAAAGGCTCCAGCAGATTTGTCACACTATTTCACTTCTTATTAAATTGAATGGTCTCAGTAGAGAGAGACATAAAAGAAAACACAGATTCAAATACCTCTGAACTCTGGAAATACTTGGAGATAGCTCTAATTCTTCATTTATCTTTATTATATCTACTAAGGGAAGAGATGTATTTTTTAATTCACACCCCAAATTATTTTTGAAATACTTATGTTAAACACAGCTGCTCCAAAACAGTTTTGATTTTATATAACAATCTTTTAATATTGTCCCTATTAACCCTATTTAAAAAATATATTGTTCCAGAATAAATATTTTATTACAATTTTCTGACCTGTGAGCACTGAAACCTATAGGTACTGGAGCTTCCCATGCAACGTATGATTCTCAAGGTTATGTGCATTTTTTTGTGATAGAAGGCCAGAGTTGAACTGAGTAAGAATTAGAAATAGAGGAAATTCAGAGGCTTTTTTTATATTAAACTCAAAGCCTTTCCCAGAGCTGAGTGTTTCACTTCAGCTGGAATTTGCCTGAACTCATTTCTGGATTTGAAAGCGATTTTAGAAACCAAAGCCTAAGTGGGGAGTGATTTACCAAAGAAATACTCACTTCTGTGCAATATTCTTAGCAATAAAAAGAACTATTTTCTTTTCTTTTTAAAATGCCATTAGAAGTCAGATTCCATATTACTCATAGCTCCTCCCTGCCCCAAGATCAACTCCATGCTACCAGCTGTACTTACAGCCAGCAGGATATTGATCAAAACTGGTAGTCCTGTGTAAGGTAGCTGAGCTTAGACAAGTAAAATGCAAAAAAATGAACCATATAAAAACACCATTTATCCTGAAAAGCAAAGGAAGTAGAGAAAGATCTACAAAATAAACATGAAAACCTCTATGGGATTCTCAAAAATGGTCTCTTCCAACAACCATCATGTTGGTATTAGCTGTAATTTGCCAAAACCTCTTCCACCTGAGTCTTGTGCATACAGAGAGGTGCTGTCACCTCGCAAGGTGTTGGGCAAACAAATAAGGCTGATGCTGACTGCAGGGGAGTCCCTGGACTGAAGTGGGTGGCTCAGCAGGCAGATGCTGGGCGGATGTGACCGCTCGCCCTTCTCCTGAGAAGCAAATAAACAAAGTTTCCTTTATTTACCTTAAATAAAAGCTTGGTTTTCATGCCATCGCAGCTGAAAGGAAAATCTTCCAAAATATTTTATTTTTCTACAGGAAAGCACAAGGAATGTGCTTATTTAGCTGAGATAAAATGATAATTCCTAAGAAATCATTGTGGATTAGGGAGCGAAGCGATTAGAGGGAGATGGTATATTTATGAATGTGTGCATAGCCCCGCTGGTTAAAGGGGTATTAATCCCTCTTAGTCTGCAAAAGGACCTTCAGACTGCTCAAGCAAGCAGGGCTTAGGCACTGCAAGCTTCCTAGAAAGTCCTAAATCTTCACATTAGCTCCCTGCGTTTCCTCATCTTAAAGTCTAAGCCGTTTTCTAAAGGATACTTCCATAAACAAGCCCCCTCAGAATCTGCAAGGATTTGGAAATCCGGATTGGTGAAATTTTTTAAATCCAAGGTCCAAGTGGATAGAAGAAGATTAGGTTGCAGTTAAAAAGGCCACCTTTAAAGAGACAGTGCTGTCCTAGATCATTATTTAGGCTGAACTGAAAATGAAAAAGAAAGAGAGTGGAAAGAAAAGAAGACAAAAAGGAAAGAAAGGAAAAAGTGTTGTATCTGTGATCCAGTTGACTCAGTGTCCTGCACGGCCCCAGAGCCTGTCGGGGGGAGAAAATATGTGTATCTGCCAAAAACAACACTGTATTTGTCATACAGCATTCAAATTACTTGTGGCTGTTCCACCAGACCTTGCCCAGGGCTCAGTGGGACTCCCTGTCCTCCTCTTGGTGAGGTGGCCCTGGCTGCCACCAGACTGCATCTGGATTTCTCTGCCCTAGGTGTACAGCACACGGGGAAGTTCACATTGCAAATTGTCAGGGCATTCCTCAGGGAAACTGGGGGCATCCGACAGGGACACAATGGGTCATTCTGAATGGGCTTCACTTGCTCACAAGGTGGATGGATCAGGAGAGATCATGAGGTTGTCCTGTCTCTTCCTCCCATAAAAGTGTTTACTGCCACAAGAGGGAAGGGACAGTAAACCTACAAGGGAGCCAAATTCAGCAGAAGACAATGAACTCTGGCTCCCTCTTCTCACTCCCCAAGAGTGATGTCCACCATACAGATTTAACTTACAGTCCTGGTTGTTCCACCAGAACAGCCAAAGAGCACAGAAACCCTTTCATACCTGCCCACTTCGCCTTAATCAAGGAAAAAATCAAGCAGATATTGAAGGGAAAAGGAAACAGATTACATATGATGATGACTACAGAAGTAGGAATGACATTTGACACCAATTTGTGGTCTTGGCCAAGTCCTAGCTATGGTTACACTTAGGAATATATAGATAGTTTCATTTTGTCTCAAAATGAGTGTCTTGACACCAAAACAGGGCTCTCCATCTTGCCTGCAGTGTTCAGAGGTGCTCAGAGTGCTAACAGAAAACAGGTCTGGACATTGTTTCCTTTTTTCATAGCAGTTGGTTAAGGTGAATTGTGCAGGTCACTTCAGAGGAGGCTCTGCAGCTCAAAATTTCGCAAAGTCTCTCTATAGTGCTGCCAATGTCTCTAAATTAGCCATATCTCAGCATGATGGGATGTGTTATTAGTGTGTGATTACACTCAAAGTGGGAGGATTGGAAGTAAATCCATAGGAAAAGTCTTGTGGATGCCTCTGCAAGAGGTGAGGAAAATCTCAGAGGTTTTTTGGCCTCTGCTTCATAACATGGCCTGGCTGCAGTCAATTGTCTCCAAGCCAGGGATGCCAGGGGTGAGATTTGGGAAAAATTTTATCCATCTGCTCCTGCACAGAACAGAGGGCAAATCCTGGGGATGGCAAAGCAGCCCAGCAGGTTACACTGCACTGTGTGACACCTCCCTGGCACTGGAGAGCAGCCATGGCATACCTGATTCCCAGAAGGAGATTTTATTTTTCCAGCCTTGCTTCAGACTTCCTGGGTAATGTGCTCCTCTTTCAACCCAAGATACAAAGTCCTGGTTTTGGGCCACAAGCTTTCATCTTGTTTGTGAATTTATACTGGGACATTCCAGGCTGTCACTAAGGGTTAAACAGTCTCCTCCTTCCACAGCCTCTTCAATTGACATTTCTGCTGTCTCTTCCTATTGGTTTATAGCCTGGCTTTCCATTTAATCTGCTCTCCTCTTCTTAAAATACATTGATAACACTTATACACTTCCAATATTGTTAAGGCACAACCCCTCCCCTTTTGAGATGCATTCATCTTGTTATGAGCTTTGTGTGGAGTCTACATGTGACATATCAAAAGACAAAAAGACAACTGTAAAGTCTGTCAGGACAGTGTGACCCTTCCTCCATCAAATCAGAAAAACACAACACATGAAATGAGATTTTATTTGTGACTCTTGTAATTAGGAAGATGAATGGATTTGTTATGAAGACTAGAGAAAAGGACTCAAGAGGCTTCAGTTCATGTTCTAGCTTGTCTACAGGGTTTCTGTGGGATCCCAGACACATCCCTGAAAGGTTCTGTGCCCAAAATTCAGAATGAACATGGCAATATTATTTTGTCACATTTTCAGGAATCACTCTGAAGGCTGAACTTTTCAGGGCAGCAGTCTACTTACAAGCCTGCCTCCATCCTTTCCCCAAAAAAGCAGATTTTAGTGTTCCTCTCCTGCAAGCAGAGCCCCTGCCTTAAAATGGACTGTGGCAGGATTTTGTGAGTTTAAGCCCTGACACCTCCTTCTCTCAGATAAAGTTGCAGAGCCATGAAATCTTTAAAGTATTCCAGCATGTTTAGTACCACTTTACACACAAATGCTAATGAGATCATAAGCAATTGACCAGAAACAAATAAATAATTCAAAATCTACTGCAAGTGTGAAAAGTATTTAAATGCTATTGATAAACTAATCTACAGACTCCATTAGCAATTCAGTCACACTGCACCTGTATTGATCAGAGAATTTAAGCACATGCACAAAAACAAAACCCAAAAATACAGCAAGCAAAAGCTAGTTTGTTTGGCAGTTCTTTAGCAGGCAACTTCATTAACATTTAGGAGTTTACTATGTCATTTGCTCTGGGAGTTTTCTTGCCTTGCTGTTTCACAGACTGCAGTAACACCCTGAATACTGTATCTGTGGAGTAGTTTTTAAGAAGTTCATATATATATATCTGTAATATGGATTAAAAATCACATGCTCATTGCTCCTTTTGAGGCACATTGCTGGACTAGCCATTTCCGCAGGCCTACCCTCTAGAGTCTGCTTTGGGTTACAGACAGTGTTGGCTCCTGATGTGCTGGCTTGTTCAGCCTTTTCCCTGGGATTGCAACATTGAATTTCCTGCTAAAATAGCTTGTTTGGGTGAGGTCTCCAGCATCAGCATTGCTGATGGTCCGTGGGGCGTGCTGATGGGCTTGCTGCACGTCTGTGGGGCTTGCCGGTGGGCTTGCTGCACGTCTGTGGATGGATCACTCCTCACCCTGTGGTGGCAGGTGAAGTCTTAAATGTCCTCAGCACATCAGACACGTCCCCATGGAGCTGCTCAGGGATCCACATTTCCTCCACAGGTCCCAGGCAGTGTGAAACGTCCCTTGAGGCCCATCACACCCTGTCAGGCCTTCACGTGGCCCTGTGCAGCAGAGTGACACTGTCACCTGCCCACCACAGAGGAGCTGAGGGCTGGACCTTCCAGCACAGCAGAGGTGGGGCAGGACCACGAGCAGACCTTCCAATGGAGGGGGTCTCTTTTTATCTCCCCTCTCCTGATTGTCTAACACACCAATGGCTTCAACTCAAGGAGTGCTTTGCAGTGCTGGCTTCATTCCTGAAGACAGAGTTGAAGGCAGGAAAAAAGCATCAGGCTCAGCAGTGGTCCTGACAGATGATATTTGCAGCTAGGTCTCCATCTCCTCAATCCACCCTTAGGCTCAGCCAGACCTGCCAAAGCTCCCTTCTTTGCTCTTTCCTGCTGTCACCCAGCAGCCTGCATCAGGGCAATTACCAAAACAAATCAATCTTCTCTTGACAGTTCATTTACACTGAATTAATTTGGAATTAGAAACTGTTATTGCAATTGGCAGCTCCTGATATTCCCAATACAACGCGGCATCTGCAGGGAAAACAACTCTAGACCCCGGCGTTTGAATTAAAAAGGACAGTTCTTCTTGATTGAGATATAAAACCAGAAAGGATTTTTTTTCCCCCCACTCCAAGTTCTTGTTAGTTTTAGGCTGCTGGCAGCAAATCCGGATCTGCAGTGTCCTAAATAAAACTCTCCTTATGGTGGCACAATTTTTCTCACTCAGAGCAGTATTTTTGATGCTGCTGCATAGGGATGAGACATCTGAGTCTTAATTTGCACCTTCCATGTCACACTGGAAGAGGCAGTCTAAGCAATCTGGTGCCCATTTCACAGGTGAAGAAACTGAGACACAGGGAGGTTGAGAGGTGAGTTTGCCAGATCTGGTTTTCCCCTCTGAGGTTTGCAATCTGAGATGCTTCCATTAAAAAAATGTCCTGTTTTCCTTCTCAAAAAACCAACAAACCAAACCAAGCAAAAAAAAAAAAAAAAGCAACCAACCAAACCAAAAGAGTCACACAAACAAAAAACCCCAAAGCCTCACATTTTGTAAGAAAAAATAATAAGCTTTCAAGTAAATATTTCAGAATCCTAAGGTTGATCCCACAACATCACATTGCACTCCCTCAAGGTATTTATTTACACCCCTGTCTGAGGGGATTTGACCCAATATCTTCCACCAACAGGCACTCAAGTATTCAGCTCTAGGACAACCTTAATTCTGGGATTTGTTTTAAATTTTAGTCAGCCCTGAAGTGGTCAGACAGTTGGACTAAATGGTCATTGTAGGTCCCTTCCAAATGAAATGTCCTCTATTCTAACCTGTAGCACTTCTTAAAATTGTTTGCCAATTTGCTGGACCAGAGCAAAGACACACAAATAAAGAGGATAAAAATGGCAGCCATGAGGTTTTCTACCCTCACTATCACTGTTTGTACTTTGTTTGGGCCTTTGGGAGTCCTCCTAGCTACACTTCATGGATGAGGAAGGCTGAGAAAGAACCCCCTCAAGGAGCAGATAAGGGGTCCTGAGCTGCTCAGCCAAGCCATGACAGGGGTGCTCCCAGGAGCAGCCCATCTCTCAGCACCTGGGCGTTTTAGCATTGCAAACCAGCACACCAAAAAGATTTAAGGGGCGCCCAAGGTCAAGCAGGAGCTGGGTGGTGGTTGGGAGGCTTTACAGCTGGACTGAAGGGCTTAACATGGTAATTGTGAACCTATGTCCCTTCGTGGCTCTAATCCCTGGTCTGTTTCCTGCTCCACCTTTGCTAGGGCTGGCCATGCACCAGATTTCTTGGTTTCAGTGGGTTATTCTGTAATTCCAGTGTGTCCCTCTGCTCTGAGGGAGAGCTGGAAAGTGTCCCAGAAATGGAAAGGAGAAGGAAAAATACCTGTGTGGGGTTTCTTGTGTTGTTTCCTGCTGCCCTATGTTGCCCTATCCCACAGCACATGGGGTGAATGGGATATATCCTCAACAAATGTCCTGCACCTACATCCATCCATCTTGAACAAAAATCTGTGCTGTACCCCAAAAGTTCCTCCACCCTGTCAACCATGGGCTTGTGGACCAGGATACACAGATTATCAGCATCCTCCCTGTGCAAACCAAACCTGTATCCCTGTATAGTTTATTCCTGATAAAATTCAATTTTGTCCTGTATCCCTGTGTAGTTTATCCCTGATAAAATTCCATTTTATCCTTCCCACTTGCTGCTACAGAAATCACCACGGTGAATGCTTGTGCCTTGCCTGGATCCCTTCGGATCTTTCTAGAACGTGAAATCAAAATGGAAGTAAACAAAATGCTAAGTGGGAACATCCAGTGCTGAAACCTACTCATTTTTATGGGGATGAAGTACATGAGCAGGCAAGCACGAAGGCATCAGAAATTCAGACAACTGAATTGGAGACCCACAAACTGGGGGGAAAAAAAATAGACCTGACCAAAAAAATCTCCTAATCTCCTCCAAATTTTCATCATCAGCCCAGCCCAGCCCATCCCAGTGTGCACACACAGCCCCAGCAGCACCCTGCACCCCACCTGCCACATGCTGCAGATCCATGGGCTTGCTCCAGGAGGGAAAGGAGGGCAGGATCAAACCCCAGAACCCTACAGAGACATCCACAACGTCTCTCTGTGCTTTGGGATCCCACAGCCGGCCCAGCCTTTTGTGCCAGCACCCAAGAGCTCAGAAATAGGTTTCAAATTTGGGTGAGGGGGTGATGCCCCAGCTGCAGGATGCCCTGACACACATGTCCACGTGCCAGAGCAGCTCCCTCGGGTGCTGAATTCCCATCCTAGTGTCTTTGTTGGGATCCAAGAACTCACATTTCAGCAGATGCCTAAACGCTGTCTTTAGCAGGGATGCTTTGCTGAATAGGTGGAAAAGCCTGGGCTTTACACCAGCAGAGAGAGGATCTGGCCCAGGGGCTATCAGGCATATGGCTATCACAACAATGCCGAATTAAGCTATTTAAATTGCCTATGGAATGCCACAGGGTCCACGTGCTTTTTTTTTTTTTTCTTTCTTTTTTTTTTCTCCCCTTGGTAAAAGTCTTCTTTGTTATTATTCTGATGACCAACTTGGGCTGCTTTGCTTTGTCATTTTTAGTCAGTCCACAAATTCCCTGAGCTATACAATTTATGGTTTTATCACCAGTTCCTAAGCTTTTCTACCCCGTCTCTCCTGCATCTCAAATACTTCTCCCCTTTAAATAAACCTGCTTCATTTTTTTTTCATAACTTTCCAAAGCAGATAAAAAATTCTTGAATTTCTGAAACATGCAAACTGATCACTGTGGCATTAAGAAATCTTAAGAAGACTTATTTTAAGGGGTTTTATTAGGGAAATTCCTGCTCTTTAAGATATCTGTACGGTTGTCAAAAGCAGTCACTTTTGCAGATGTTGGGGCTTTTCTTACACTAATCTCCGAGGAAAGCCTGAGCCTCAGAGATCACTTAGCAATTTTTAGATTTAAGGAGATGAGAAGAAAAAGCCAGGGAGCTGGTCCCTCTTAGGGTCAAGTCTTATTTGAATTCTGAGATCTCTTCGTCTAACATGCAACAGTGTCGTTAAGATGACGGCTAATTAATGCAAGATGACTTTGAGATTGCGTTGAAAAAAAGGAAAAGAAAATAAAAAGGACAAAGAAAAAGTGTAACCTAAAGAAAACCAAGCCTGGCCCCTCCCCGAGGGGAAGCAAAGCCACAAAAAACTCAGTTTCCACTGGGTCACCAGTATCAAACCATCAACAAAGCCAAGAGCCAGCAAAAACTCGTCCCTCCTTACCCAGATCAAGGCTGGGCTGGGTGTAAAATGCTTTTTGATGTGCCACAGCTCTCAGCTATTTCTCCCTGGCCAGGCTGCTATCTGTCCATCAATCACAGTAATGCCACCCTTCATTTTTGTCTCTCGGGTGTAAAGGAATTAGGTAACTGCGCTTATTTAGGATCTCCATTAGTTCTGTATTTGTAATTTGTCAAGTCTCTAACACCTTTTTAAGCTTGAAGAGCACTAAGCCAGATCTGTACTTCTCTAATCACATCAGCTTATTTCTGATTTCCAGAAATTACAAGGAGCACAGGCAGGGGAAAGGCCAGGGTCTGGTGCAAACACGCAGCGCAGAGCTGTCCCTGTCCCTCTCGGTGCCACCAAACCCTCCCTCCCTGCTCCATCGGGGGGTCCCTGCCTGCAGTGGGAACCACCCTGGGAAGGGAAGGCAGCACCTCGCCCCTCTGCTCAAAACCCACATCCAATGCACTTGATACTCGAGGCACTGGGGAATAGCTGCTCCCAGCCCAATCCCTGCAAGCAGATGAGCAGCTCAGACTGTCAGATAGCTCACTAACCCCAGCCTCCTCCTCCTCCTCTTTTTTATTTTTTTTTTCCTTTATAAAGCAACACAGATTAGAGGAAGCGTGTTTCCATGTGGTATCCATTTGCAAATTAGCCACAGTTCTCTAACATTAGTGTTATTGGGTATTTAACTCCTGCCTCTTCCTCCTCTCTTCTTATCCTATCCAATCCAGTTGTTTAAAACAGAACAGTAATACATATATACACACAGTAATTGCATGTATGTATACATAACATTCAAAACCAACCTCAAACTATGCCCAAATGTACATTTCTCCCTGTCTCACAAGTCCTTTAATATCTGATTAATGTCTATTTTACTCCTTCCCCCCAGAGTATTTAGTGTGTGCCTGTATAAATCTGCATACATTTTGCAGATCCAGTGGAAGAACTGGGAAAAGCTCCATTGGTTTAAGTGAGGAGATTCAGAGCAGCCAGGTCAGATGGTGGGAGGAGCTCCAAAGGCAGTGAAGTGGCCATGTCTGGGGCACAACGTAAGAATTAATTAATTATAATTAACGAGCGCGTGAATTTAATGCTGTGACATTAACATATGTATTTTTCTTTCCTTTGAGCAGTGCAGGATTAGCATTTCCTAGCATGCAGCTGCCATTTGGTAGCAGAGATTTCCTAGGTCAAGCCTGCTGCAGCCTGGTGGAATTTGTGCAGAGTAATAATGCTCTTCTACATGACCCAGTGATTTCATGGGGAGGTAAGGAGCACTCAGATGGGTGTGCTGACATGTGAAGTAACACACATTTGTCAGTCTGCAGTGCACTGTTGATTGTAAGGATTTGAATTTTCTTGGGAATTGAATTTTCTATGCTGCTTTCAGCGCAGATCACAAAAGAGAAGCTCTGATCTTTGAGCTATTGGTATTTTCAGCCTTCCTTAAATATTTGTTCCCTTTGATGTTCCTGGTCAGATTCTCTTCCATCTCAGCTTGGAAAGGCCTGATCCAGTGCTCCTGGATCAGAAGAGAGGGAAAGGCTTCTCAGGACCACCAGCCTGGGCGTTCCCATCTCCAGATGTTCTGCTCAGCCACTCTGTCAGTTTGTGCTATTGAGAAATGAGCAGCCACATCAAAAACTTATTGCTCAGTTTGACCAGACTGTGAGAAAATTCAGCTCAATGACCTGTGGGGTACTTACAGCCAGAAATTTGCAGAAATTTGGTGTAAAAAAGCAGGTCAGGTGTGAATCCATGCTTGGGATGAGAGTGAAAAAGAGCTGAGTCTCTATTAACATGACTGGTAATAATTACCAGTCACCCAGTTCCAAGACAGTGTTTAGTGTGAACTCCTTACATAACAAAAAATTCTTGGTTGATCTGAGGGTTTTGTACTCTTACATCATTGTGATGAGCATAGTTTTAGAAGCTTGCCAAAATGAGGGACTTTGGAGTAGCCAGCACTGGGAATTTGGATGCTCCCATGACAAGCACTTAGTGATCACACCCCACCACCTTTATTGCTGCTGCTGGATCTGATCTCACTGCAACTGCAATGTAGTTTCACATTCCTTTTTTCATGAGTGCAGATGCTGCTGAACTTCCTGCCTATCCTGTAGAAACCTGGTGATCAACAGAGGATTGGGTTTTTTAATGGGGGTAAACAGATATTCAAAACTGATTGTACATGAAAGAAGGAAAAATCATACGATTTGTTGATGAAAGAGTTCAGCTTTTGGAATAAAACTCTCATCAGTCAATTACCTCTGGTGTTGTCTGTAGGAAAACCTTCATAACACTTTAAAGTTCTTCAAACTCTTTCTCCTTTGCCACTGAAGATGAGAGATTAATAAAAATAAAATGGAATTATGTAACATGTAGCTTCTTTAGAGGAGAAAAAAAATCTGTAGCACTTTGGAGGAGACGTGAGGTCAGTTTTACCATATAAAAGAAGGTTTGGAAGACTCAAATGAGCTCAACTCATGGATGGAGTACAACTGATGAAGCAAAAACTTTGGTCCTAGAAAGATGGTGTGTTTGCAAAATTTTAGTCCTAGAAAGATGGTGTGTTTGCAAAACTTTGGTCCTAGAAAGATGGTGTGTTTGCGTGTAAAACCATTCTCCACACAAATTTATTAATTTAATAATAAATTAATTCCATACAAAGAAACTTCACTGTTGCCCTTTTCCACTTGTTTTTGTTATACCCCCAAAGAGAGAAATTCTGACTGTTTTCCATACAAATGATGTCTGACTGTTGCTATTGCACAAGCATCCCTTCCAAGGGCAGCACAAACCCTTCACTGACCTGTATGGTCAGGCTCCAGGACACTGATCATCAGTAGAAGAAAACTCCACCTCTTCATGGGTCCTTTTCTTCCAGAATTTAAATCCTTGGGGAAAAAAAATCTGCCTCAGTGTCCCCAGAACTCTTCTGCCAAAATCTGCAATCAGCTTTTTAGTGCAGGGCAAAGAGTAGTCTGAAATAACCCTCAGAACTCCCAAACACCTTGACCACTTATAACTGCTTCTAGACTTCTTAAAATCTTTAGACTTTTAATAAGATAATAAAAACAGAGTAAACAAACCACCGGAGGTGAGAGAGGTGAAGGGTTGATGGAGGGTGATTTCCCCTGTCACTGCACCAAGCTGGGTGTTGATGAAGGTAAAGCCATACAGAACACCTGATAGATAGACAGAGATAAAACGGGAGAGGAGAGAACACAATGCTGTCAGTTCATCTCTGAGCCAGGATAAATATTAACATTATCAGACTACTGTGAAAAATCCCAGAGAGGGATTACAACCAGAGATTCCTTAGAAGAAGAACGGGTGAAAAGAGAAAAGGGAGAGATAAATGGACGCCTTTCTGAGCGCTCTGAAGGCAGTATCACTTTCTCTCAACACATTGTCAAGCCCTTTCACAGAGCAAACAGGTCTTTCATTTCACAGCCTCTTCTCCCTACTCAAGGGCCATGGGTAGATCCGGGAAATAAAGAGGATTTTGGAAACTTGTCAAGTGGCGCGAGGGGTTTTCAATTGGTGTTTGAAAAAGGACTCAGTGAAACCTGATCTCGTGTTATCACAAGCACCACTTTCCTTTCCATCCCCTGCCCTCGCCGGCTCCGCTTTGCTTTCCCCAAGACCTCTCCTCAAAGGGAAGTTCAGGAGAAGTATGTGGGGTGAGAGCCTCAGGTGTTGGCAGTGTCTGTGAAGCGGTGAAGGGATGCTCGGGGGCTCAGGACACACATGATGCACCCCAGCAGCTCCAAAAGCCTTCAGCAGGTGCAGGGGCAGCTCTCTGCCCAAGGACTGCTGTGTCCTGAGCCAGCAGCACCTCAGCTGGAAATCCATGCTCCAGCCTAAACAGCTGCCAGACTCTAGGCCTGGCTTTAGGGCTGTGCTTTCAGCATTTCTGCACTGAAAGCTCTTTCCCCTCTTTGCCTTGCTGCAGTTCTCCACCATGTATGGGCCAGGAACCAAGAAATCAAATGGCTACAGGTAAAACAATGAACCCTTCTCCATAACTGTGAGCTATTATTAACCTAGACCGTGTCATGATGGGGAAGAAAAATACAGATGAGTGGGACAGATTTTTTTATTGCTGTCACACTGCAGGATAATACCACAGTAATATAACAAAAAATACAGAATTTTTCATCAAAGCAGTAGACACCAGTTGGACATCCAGGAGGTTTATTAGTATTTGGGCCAGCTACCAACAGAGCACAGAACATTGTCTGTAGAAGAAAGAGTTTCAGTGACAGGGTTTTCTTATCTCTGGAAAAGAAATTATTGATGAGGAAATAATAAAAATAAAATGGACTGAAAACAGCCAACTGTGTTACGTCCATGTCACACACTACAACAGCCAACAGCAAATAGCTGTTCACCATTCCTCCTTCTAGAAGAACTGGAAGGCAGCAGCTGGAACTTGCAGACCCACTGGAAAAGGAAAAATAATTTTTCACACAAAGCCTGTTTAGTCTATAGAGCTTCTCACCACTGGATGTTGTGAATGATCAAAGGAAAATGGAGAAATTAATCAAGGAAAGAAATTCATTTTGGTTACATTGGAAAGTCCCTCAGCCACACATCTGGAGCTTGGGAGGCTGTTCTGGTGAAGGATCCCTGTGAGATTGTGGTGTGACATTCCTTCATCAGTGTTCACTGCTGGCCACAGCTGGAGCCAGGATGCTGAGAGGGATCAGCCCTTGCACAGAGATTGGCTGCATTTATTGGCCTTTGAAATGACCAGTGGAAATGCCACTGCCATTTAACACAGCACTAATAAATAACACATTCCCTGCCAGAGTCCAGGTTCCTCAGCAATTATTTTGGGTGATACCAAGACCACCAGGTCCAAGTAGTGAAGCTGGGGTGGGCAGCCAGAGAACAACTCCCACATCCTCCAAATCCACAATGGGCAATGCACTCCCCAGTGATAAATGAAGATCTGGGCTTCCCACAGCCGCTGTGCTCACACTGATTGTTAATCTGAGCAAAGACCCAGGGCTGATTTTCATAAGTGCTGAGTACAGACAGCCCCAGCTTAAGCCAGAAGGAGCTGTGAGCCTTCAGCATCCAAGGCAACGAGGCTGAACTGTCAAAATCTCCTCTGCTCAGAAACTCTGTGGTACTACAGAGTCAGCTCCAGCCATCTGCTGCCTGGCTGTGGCTGGTAAACTGGGTTGGGCACGGAGGAGGTTCTGGGGATGGGGTGGGGATGCTCCAGGACTGTGCCACGTTCCTCTGGAAGTGGTGACAATGCAAATCCTATTCCAGTGAGCATCTTGGGAGAGAGGCTGCTTAGCAAAGGAGGGCTTATGGGGATGTGGGGACTCACTGTGGCACCTCACAGCCTCTCATCTAGGCAGGGTTGTTGTCAGGGTAACATGATGGAAGTGTTCCCCATGAGTAAGAAGGAAAATATCCCCCTTCCAGTTTGTTTAGCCCTGGACCCTGTACAGCATTAACCCCACAACACAGGTTTTCCTCCCTTACCTTCCTCCCTTACCTCCAAGCCTCTCTCACACTCCTCCCAGCAAGGAGGGCTGATGGGTGTTCTGTGAAAATCCCCTCCTTGTGTATTTACTTCCTAACCCAAATGCCAGGAGACGGTCGACAGCTGGCTTAAATCTCTTCAGCTCAGGAGATCAGTCCTGAACCCCCCCACCCCCCTGCTGCCTTTTCTAATAAAAATTAATTTATTATGATCCAGAGAGTTGAAATTAATCTGCCTCCGGAGAGGCTGTGTCTGGCGAGGCCCGGTGAGGAGGAGGCAGAGGGCTCGGGAGGGCACATTAACAGCATTGCTGTGCTTAATGTTGTGTAGCAGCAACATCTGCTAATTTAATGCACGAGCAGCCAGCTGCCTCCGACAGCTCCTAACAAGGACTGGGCAGTGCGAGAGGGGAGGCAAGGGGAGCTTAGCAGCAGGCTGAAGGTATGAGGGACTGGGCTGCTCTCCAAGTCCCCCTCCCCAGATCCTGTGTAATGGCAGCAGTAGCTGATTCGAGCTGATCAAACCCTCAGGGACCAGCCCAGCACGTTTCTGCAGCTGGGATCTAGGTGACATCCAAGCTCTGCAGTAGTGAAGGGGTCACTGGTGGCTTGAAAGCCCAGTTTCACCCTTCATTTGTTGGGACAAACAGAGCAAGGAGTGAAACAAGTTTTCTGCTTAATCCAGACATGCCCAGAGCAAATGGAGTGAGGGATGGACACCAAGCCAGAACATCATGGAGATGGTGTAAGGAAAATCACACCTGTACCAAGCCTGGTGTTATGCCCAGGTGGCTCATCCAAGCAGTGGGCTCTTGTGAGCCACTTTTGCAAAATTTCTTTTTCCTCTTCTGACAAATGGAAGAAGCTTAAAAAGGAAAAAAATAATCCCAACCCTCAGACGACAGGGAAGGATTCCTACGTAGGGGATCATAATCAATGTAAAGCTGTTCAGCAGTGTCATGGAAGCGATGTCCTCATAGGGGATTGGTGTGGCTGCATGAATAAATAGATATGGAAATTCCCTGGGTGCTCATGGACCCTGCTCAGCACAGCCAAGGACCTCAGGGGCTCACACTGGTCTCACACTGGTGGATGGCTCAGAGGTTTGGGCAAGACCCAGGACTGAAGCAAGGAGAGCCCCAGGCTGCCAATTTCAACATGCTGGCCCTGAAAAGAGCAGGGAGGAGTTTTTCACCCATTATGGCATTGGGAGAAGGCTGCAAATTTCAATTTCAGATCTTGCTGGGGGAGGAAGAAAAGGCAGAGCGGAGGTTTTGATTCCTCCTGTACAAAGAATTGCTCTAAGGGTGAGTTCATGTTCCTTCCCTAATCACACCCAGTGCTACCTGTGTTCATTTCACATCTCCATCCTAAAGGAAAGGCCCAAGGTCTGACTGCACCCCTCCCATCACCAGAGAATCCAGCACACACAGGAAAGTATTGGTCATTGGGGAAAAAAACAAGGATGGACAGCAACTCTGACTTCCACTGGGAAACAGAGAAATCCATAGGGGGTTTGAAAACCAGGAGTGAACAGGCCATGGCATGTTCTCTGATACATGGTGTAGTCACAGCAGAGACGTGGACAGGCTCTGACCCTCAAAAGAGGAGGTGATAATTCACAACTGCTTGCTGTGCTGTGGAAGAAGAACCAGGATTCGTGTCCAGTACCTGACATAGGAAATAGCCAATGGTATTCCATGGGAAGAGTGGCTGTGAGACCCCAAACACTCAGACTGCTCATACCCATATGGTGAACCCCTATAGGAATATGAGGTTCCTGGTCCTAAACTTCTGGGGCACCCCCATGTCCCTTGGGCAGAACAAATTCAGGGCCTGCCTCCAGGCAAGCCAAGGGCAATACAAACAGAATGGGAAGAGATACTGCATTGGGATAAAAGAACATGGTAAACCTCTTAGGGAAGGGAATGAAATGATTTTTTCTCAAATAACCAACATAAGGATTTGAAAATGAACATCTCTTAGTATTAATTTAATTAAAGCAGCATGCTGCCGTTACTTATAAAGCTAGAAGAATCAGTCTGTTTAATGGGTTCTCAGCTAATCAAAAATTAATTAAGCGTTTAGTGGGGATTCCAAATCCCTGAATTGGATTTAAAGAAGCCTGTTTCCATGTCTTTTTCAAGTGTTGCTTGTTTTACTATAACAGGAGACGTGTTTGATTGTGCAGACCTCCCATTATCCCTGGCTTGCAGGTGTCAGCCTTGAAATTCATTCTTGTTAGTTGATAGCTGCTCCATTCCCGAAATGACTGTGACAGAGCATCACTAAGACTCTGCCAGCCCTAAAAGAGGGCTCAGAGCTTTCCTTTGAGCATTGTGCCATGCAGCTCCTCACTAGTTCACAGGTGATAAAGAATGAACAGCAGAGCAGGGCTGAGGATGGGGAAATTTCCCCCTTATTTCTGAGGTTTCTTGGTTATGTGGGGAGTGGGAGTGTCTTAAATGGGCTCTCTCTCTCCACAGCTCTGCTTGCAGATGTCCTGCTAC
Source organism: Zonotrichia leucophrys gambelii (assembly GCF_028769735.1). Classification (NCBI taxonomy): domain Eukaryota; kingdom Metazoa; phylum Chordata; class Aves; order Passeriformes; family Passerellidae; genus Zonotrichia; species Zonotrichia leucophrys. The sequence goes on along the minus strand of NC_088178.1, from coordinate 22,189,028 downwards.
CTTTGCCCTCAGTAAATAGTGCCCATTGCACCCTTCTCCCCTCTCTCAATCCCTTTCCCAGCACTCTGCAAGGCAACATCCAGCACTGAGTGATGGATGCCATTCACCAACAGGCAGCAGCTACCATGGCCCAGCCCTGAGCTGGATGAGGACAGCTCCCAGCAGCAAGGTAGTTCAGGAATTCCCTTTGCCCACACCCATTTCTCCTGCCCCTTTCTTCCCCACAGTGTTGTACATTCTGTCTCCATGCAGAAAACAACCCCAGGGAGCAGATACAGCTGGAAACGCCCTGTCCATTCAAAGGAAAAAAATAAAAATAAACTATATTTTAACTGCTAACAGTTCTGCAGTCCCTTTGGCAGTGAGAACAGCAAGGTGGGCAGCCAGGCCCTGGGAGGGAAGGCTGGTGAACAAGGAGATGTGGTGCTCCTGGAGTGCCTGCAATCACTGCTCATCAAACTGCTCCCTGCAATGGTCTGAGCCTGCAGCTGGAGACAGCTCCATTTGCCTTTCATCTCTGGAGATTCCTTTTTTTAGCTATTCAGCATGCTGACAATGTAAATAATACCAATAATATTTTTAAAAAGCAAGAAGGAAAAAAAAAAAGCATCAAGTGTCAGGCAGGATGCAAAATTTTTCTGCCTCTTTTTTCGGATTGGGGGGTAAGGGGTGGAAACTTAGTAATGCTCTACCTGAACCCCTTAAAGCACAACATCTTTGAAGTAGCAAACTGGCAAATACACTCAATCAATTATAAATGAAATAATCTTCTTAAAATATTAGAGATTTGGGTGCTAAGCAATACTGGAAGATTACGGAGAGAAAATCAGTTTTAGAGCTTCCTAAAGTGACAGAAAGAGAATAATCGGAAGAAATGGTGAGAAGTTTAAAACGATTATGTAGATTTGTGTCAGTGAAAATGTCCCAGCAATCCTTAGCCGATCTCTCGTACGCTGGAAATAGATTACGTTCAATCCTTTCTTAAAGGGGTAGGTTTCTTTCAAGTGCGGGGGTGGTTTAATTTCTATTTTTTTTTTTAACTTTTCTAAGCACCTTTGTGTTATTTTTAACCTTCAACTGAGGCTGGACCCAAGGGCAGGTCTGTGTTTCTTGGCAGTAGTGGAGGTGTATGCACTGGAGCAAGAGTTGGGGTGCACTGGTGGGTATGGGGGGGCCCTGTCCTCACCTTCCAGCTTGACACCCCACATGGAAAGAGACATCAAGCCTCAAATATCCACAAGAGCAGGGCATTCAGGCCTCATTCTGCTTGAACCGGGCCGATACAGAGAGTTTTCATCAAAGCCAATTGGTTTTTCCCATTGGAAAACCATCCTTTCAGGGAAAAAAATGTGCTTTGGAAAGGCTGAGGTACCCAAGTTTTTGAGCAAAATTCATTCCCAACCTTCCTGAGGCACAAGCGGCTCCAAAAGGAGAGAGAGGCAACCTAGGAAGGCAACAGGAGCACACAAGGGGCAGTCTGACCTTGGTTTTGGTAGAAACAGGTTATGGAGATTCTGCACTGCATTTTCTTTTGTTGCTGTTGTGATTGAGATCCCACCTGATCCTTGACTGGCTCTGCATTTCACATTTTCAGCCTCAGTGCAGAGTGTTGGGGTAGGCCAGAGCCTACCCTTCACACAGACACACACTTTTCACACAACCTCCAGATAAATCCCCAGCAAAAAGGACTACACCCCTGGAAAACAGCTTTTCCACACAACCATGCCTTTGGTTTCCTGAGATTGCTTGAGTTTGAGGTACAAACCATGGAGACTTGGGAGGTGCTGGCACCCCTGTAGGGAGGAGGCTCCCAGGGCCAAGAGAGGAGGGCAGGAGTCCATTAATCCCCCAGGATTTCAACGCTGGTGTTTGCACTCAGAAGCAACAGAATAATTCAGAGGGAGAAACTAAAATAGGACAAAAAGGCACGTCAACGTCAGGGCTGCTTTTAGAGATGGTGCAATTAAAGCAAGGGGTTGGTGAGAGCTGTTGTTAATTGATAGCGAAGGAGAGGAAGCTGTCTCCAGGGAGAAGCTGATAATGTAGGTAATCTTCAGAGAGGATTTGCCTAAAGAGGTTTGGGAATGGAAATTCCTGGAGTCAAGTCGGGGTGGAAGAGGAAGATGAAATCTGGTTTGTCAACAGCCATCAGGGAGGTGTGGACCCACCAAAAATCAGCCAGGCTCTCTAAGATAACACTGCTGCCTTCACTTAGCAACCATAAATCTGTTCATCTTTTGAGTCATAGGTGTTTTCAGTAGAGAAAAAAAGCTCTTTTTAATTTCTAAATCAGATCATTTCAATTGCAAAAAAAAATCTTTTTGACAATGTGCATTTATTCCACTTAAACAAGAAAAGTCTTTTTTTCTCTTGTTTGGGTCTTTCCCCCCATCATTTGCTTATTGGCTTCCCTACCTTTTTTGCTCTTGCTTCTTCTTTTCCTGAGGGCCAAAATGAAAAAAGGAAACAAAGACAGGCAGAGAAGTATTTCCAGATGAAAACCTTTCTTTGTAGAGATTCTTGCAAAATGCCAAAATTAAAAACTTCCCTAAAAACAATTAAAAAAAAAAAAGTTGAGTACAAAATGTGGGATTTCTTAAAGGTCCTATTTTTCAGCTTCTCTGAATACTGGAAGTGGTTTTTTTGGGGTTTGGAGGAATTTGGGGGTTATTCCAAATTATGGCCACTGTCTGTGCTGCTCACCCCAATACAGCCATGGCTGCTTTGGTCCCATCATCTACAGCAGCTTCCCAGAACACCTTCACCTAATCCCAGCCCTCCCTGAGGATTCTGGCAGTCGGAACAAGCAGCCCTTACCTGTCTCTGATGGAGAGGGTAGGCAGAATTAGCTAATGTTTGTAAAGCTCTTAGCAGATGACAGTGCTGTTGTGTGGTGCTACACCCATATTATGGCTGGATGCAGCTTGATAGTCAGGCATGGAATCAATTTTTGAATAATGGATATTAAAAACGTCAACTATGACACCCAGCCATAATGCCTGCCGTGTGCTGAGTGCCTGTATATTGTTTCACACACTTAATATACAGTGGAGGCTCTGTAATTACTCCCTGCTAATCCCCACACTTCCTAATCTGCCCATCCTCATGAAACCTGGCTGCCTCTTCCCACCTCTAGCAAAGATTTCAGAGCACAAGCTGCACCTAGCTGTCACTGCGCTAAGACACCTCTCTCTCTCTCTTTTTTTTCCCAAAATATTGTGAGTTGCCAAGCAAAGATTTGCTAGTTGCACTTATCCAGATCCCTCCACCTGCTCTCACAGGCTGCATTCATTACCAGCAGTCACTTAGCATCAGTGGCATGGAGCAAGTTGTTTACCCAGGAAAGGCAAAGGCCCTCAGAGAAATGCTGTCAGGAATTATGCACCAGGGAAATACATTTATTTGCAGCATAAACTGACAGGGGGAAATGTGGGCACACTTAGAATTAACCATCTGAAAATTGAACATGAGGTCTAAAAAAATCTAGGCAAGTTGATTTTGTTTAGAGTTCCTTGGGCTTTGAGCCAGTTTGTGTTGCCACTCTCCTCTGTCACTTTAGGGAGATTCACCCTGTTTCTGCCAGTACACGAAAGGCAGCTGTGGTTGAGAAGGGACACTGAGTAGCTGGGAAGTGATCATGAATATCTGCAGACTGGGAAAGAGGAACCTTTTCACAAACAGAAAAACCTTGAACCAGTCTTTCCTGTTGGAGCAGAAGGGCCTGAAACAATCAAACCAAGCTTCAGGTACAGCTTTGATAGGATAACAATAATTTAGATGGGTATGGACTTATCCAGCCTCCTGCTGCAAATAGGGATCACTCTAGGTGAGATCCAATTTCAGCATTATATCAGGTCACTCAGAGCCTTGTCCAGCTGAGTTTTGAGTGTCTCCAAGGATGGAGAACCCTCAGCCACCCTGGACCCTTTTACAGGTTAACAACAGACTACACAACATGGATGACAGGGGTGGTGGTGAGCAGGAATGGGGTGGGAAGGGGAGAAAGACCAGAATATCAGTACTCATCTGCTTCTGTCCAACTCACCTGGCACACCCCACGTGCACACTGTGCTGCAGGAAAGCAGTTGTGCACATTCCATCCCTTTGGAAAAGCCTCAGTCTGTCCTCCCATCCGCCTCAGTGCCTGCAGGCACAGCACAGGCTGCAGAGGGACTGCTGTTAGGGAATATAGCTTTAATTATTACATCCAGGCCCAGTTTTCTCACAGAAGAAGGAAATTACCTGCACTTGAGCTGAGCAGGAAAAGCCTCTTTTCTGCTCCTATTGCACATTTCATCTCCCCCTCCACCCATGAGTTTTGTGCTGTGCCAGAACTCCTGTGTGGGAAAATCCTGGCTCGTGGCTGGAACTGGGGCATCTCAACACCCCTGAAAATGAGTCAGAAGAGGAAGAACGTTGCTGGGGTGATGACTGGGTTTTAACCCTTGAGCTCCATCTCTGACAACTCCCCACTCCCTGAAACCTTTAGGGCTTCAATGAGGTCAGATATGCCACCACAGATCAGGCAGAGCCACACTGCTGATGACCTGAGGGCTCAGAAATAAAATAAAGGCTCCTTGAGGTAATTTGTTCACAGTCACCTCAGACATAAACCCACTTTGCTTTAGAAAATCCTCTGTGTGTCATACAGAAGCACTACAGACGTGCCACCTGCATCTCAAAGCAGGTCTTTACTTGCACATCACAGAGGTAAACTGAGGCATGCAGCAGCAGAGAGGGAAATGGAAGTCAGACCTGTCTCCTTTTCTTTCTAGTGGAATTGCTAGGATTTCTGTGTTATATTACTTGGGAGTAACTCAAATACAGACCTGAGCCCCAGAATGCTGCATGTTGGCACACAGAAGAAAATCAATCCCTGCCCAAGTGTCTCTTATTCCCCATCCATTCTGATAGAGCAGGGTTAGAGAATGGAAAATCTTCCTGTTTACAAGAAAGTCACAGTTTAAAAATAAAAAAACCCCCCACATTTACAGGGCTGCACAAAATGTGCTCCTTATTCAAGTGCTCTTCTCTCCATGTTCAGCCTCTGCCTCTTTCAAGTCGCTCATGGGTTTAGCCCAGAGCTGCAGCACACTAACACCACCAGGTCCTGGTGCACAGCATCTGAGGACCCAATTTGGTTCATTTTAAACTTAGAGAGTGTTGGGGAAGCAAAAATTCAGCAGCACCAGCACCGTGACTCCCTGCACAGCCCCAGTAGGGCCGGTGCCAGCCCAGCAGAGCAGCCCCGAGCCCTGCACAGAGCCTGAGACAGGCAGCACGCCAGCCTGAGACGGCTCTGAGCCCAGAGCTCGATTATTGCTCAACTTTGCTGCCAAGCCTGCAGCTCCCTCCGTGCTAAATCATTGCCCATCGATCCGCTCCCATTATAAAGCTCCTGTCTTCCCCACGAGCACGCGACTCCATATGACTCCACTGCCAGCACAATTGAGCTCAGACCCTAAAAATCAATACTGCAGCAACCCAAGGATCAGAGGCCAATGAGGTCTTTAACAAACGTGTCTGCTGCTCTTGACTTGAGTAGGCTTCAGCCTACTTTGAGGTCCTTTCTGATCCATCATGGGTTTGTTCAAGTTGTCATAAAGCAAATTTGCAGTCATTGATCCAGGCAGAATGAAGTTGTGAATATCAGATGGGGGATGGAGGGGGGAGAATAACCCTAGAGAAAGAGTTTTAATAGCTTATAGGCAACACATGTCTGAGCCAGAGAAAAGCAAATTAGGAAAATGCAAACGAAATAAGCTTTTTGTATTTGTTTGGTTTGTTTTTTTTTTTTCCCAGCCTTTCTTCCCTCTGAAGAGGGAAGCCGCTCTGGCTCTTAAGAAAAACAAAAGGAAACAATAAATATTGTTAACTGTAATACAGGGCAAGGCTTTTTCTAATGGATGAGGACTATGGCTACATATACTTGAGATATTAACTGTAGACAATGTTATAAAACGATAACTTATAAATATATAGAAAATAAAAGGCCAGATTCTTCTTTTCCATGAAACCCTGTGGCTCCTCTGAAGCCAATTCAGCTCCTGCCAGCAGACAGGACCCAGGGAAACTCATTTCAAAGCAAAATAACTGAAGAGGGAGGAAAGTGGCTTTCCATAAAGTGCGATTCTGATGACAAATGACCCAACCACCTGCAAAATGTATTAACGAGGCTTCTCTATGCAACAAATTGCACAAAAGCCAATTGAATTTAATATAAGGGTCATTCATCTCCATGGCTTTTTGTTACTTTTAATTCAGCTCCAAATCTTTTCAAAACTCATTAAATGAAACATAATCAAAATTCACATCTCTGCACCTTTTCCTTTATTTTCAAATCAGAATCCTACATCCCAACGCTCCCAGCTTGGCTCAGCTCTGCTTTCAGAGCTACCACCCATCCTCTGCAAGGATAAAACTATTTCATGTTTTAAAAATCACTGAGAAAGGGGATCCAGGATGGAATTCTTGTGCAGGAAATGTCCACTTCACCTTCACATTACCTAAAACATTGGTGTGTTCAGAGCAAATATGAGATGTTCAATGAGCTTTTAATGGCAGTTCTGGAAAAGGAGAAGTAGCAGCTTCCATCCATGCATCCATCCATCCATGCATACATCCATCCATCCATCATCCATGCATGCATGCGTGCATGCATCCATCCCTCCATCCATGCATCCATCCATCCCTCCATCCATCCATCCATCCATCCATCCATTCATCCATCCATGCATCCATCCATGCATCCATCCATCATCCATCCATCATCCATCTGTCCATCCATCCAGCATCTATCCATCCATCCATCATCCATCCATCCATCCATCCATCCATCCATCCATCCGTCCGTCCACCCATCATCCTGCTGGGAGCCACCAAGTCCTGAGGAAAGATATCTGTGTCCTGTGAAGTGCAGGGGGTTTTGGGAAGGGAATCCAGCCAGCATGTCAGGCTCCCCAAAAAACCCAACAACAGAGTCACCCTGGGTTTGCACCATCAATAATTCAATTCCCCAGGCCCATATCTACAGCAGCATGGGGATATTGTCTCTGTGCAAACCAGTTGTGTTCTTCAACCTCCCAGCTTCCTGCTCCTTTCCAGATTTGAACCCATTTGGTACCACAGAGTGTCATGAACTTGCTCCATCTTCTTGCCTGATCTCTGAGTAGCAGCCTCTGACTGCTCACAGCTTTCCCTGTCACTCAAGATTTATCCCTTAAGTCCCAGTGAAACTACCCTTGAGTTTTGTCATCACTGGTTAGGCCCAGAAATCCCAGTCCAAGGAAGATTTTCAAGTTTTCTCCCGTCACTCACCGTGGCTGAGGTGACAGAAGTGTCCCTTTTACAGGAAAACCGATGATTTCATTTTCCCTGCCAGTCCAAACTGTAATGAAAACAAAAAGTGCTGCAATTTCTCATGCTGCTCTTCCCTGCTGAGCATAAGTGACACAAGGCAGATGAAATTAAGTTTCCTTTTCAATTTTGTGTACATTTTTCACCAAAGAGTTTTGTGTTTATGTTTAATTTTAACCAACAATTGTCCTATCACAGTCTGTCCTGTCACTCCTGTGTTAATAAGACAGAAACAGTTTCCCCTTCTGGCTGGTTCTTCTCCTCTAAAACCTTTTGCGCTTCTCATATCTTCATTATCTGTCGAAAACAGGCTCAGAGAGAAATTTCCAGCTGGGTGCATTTGCATCTTTGCACACTTGGCCATTTGCTGGCAAGTCAATAGGGCAACGCAGCAATTTCAGCACTTGTGTGGAGGGAGCTGCAGCACACTGTGTCCATCTCTGGTTTATATTGCAGTGATGGAGGAGTAACAAGGCTTCCATTCCTGATGAACAGAGAGAATCGAGGATTGCTTTCGCTGCCTTTGATCCATTTGGCTGAGAACATCCCTCCCTTGAATTCATTCCCTTTTAGAGCCATCTTTCTTCAATGGAAATTACTCCTTAATTCCTCCTTTTTCCATCACACCTGCCTACTTGCTTTTCTTCATATCCATCAGCCCTTGTGCTCACCATAAATAGTCTGTGTGAATGTTTGCTCATATTATTGCTGCTTCCAAGTGATGCAGCCTCCACCTTGCACTCTCTGCTCCATCTCCATCTATTGCCTCACCCGCTGCCTGTCTGAGAGCGGCTGCTCACACTCCTGCAAAGCGTTATCTCATTATTTCAATTCTATCTGCTAAAGCGTTTGGAGAGACAGTGTATTAAAGACACTATATAAAAATAAATTGAATTGAGGGGAAATCTATATACCTAAAGTTGTAAAAAGGAATAGTCTCCAGTGATGACTCTATTTCCAGCTACGGCATTGTAACAAGCCGGAGCCCATCTCTCAGCTGAATTTTAAATAGCTCTGCACAAATTGAGCAGAGCTGCCAGGCTTGCAAGGCTGGGGCTGTGTCTTGGGGAGCAGGGGCTTGGGGAGGCCTAGGAGAGGGGTGCACGGAGCAGGGAATTGGTGCTGCAGCCCAATCTGCCCCCTCCCTGGGCTCCTCCAGACCAACAACCCACCAGCACAACTTGCCCAGCTGAGCTGGGAGTTGCAAAGAGGAACAGACTGCCTTTCCCTCAGCTGCTCCCTGGGGCATCATTCCCCCCATTCAGCATTCTCCCCATCACCAAGGCAGCAAACCCTGGCAGCTGGCCCTGTGCTGGTGTAGTGAGCTGACACTGCCCAGATGTCAGACACTGCCCCAGCTTTCCTCTCACTGCCCTTCACAGCTGGACAGGGGAGAGAAAATATAACAGAGAAAACATAACAGAGGGTTCATCAGCTAAGGACCAGGGGAGATCATTCAGCAAATATCCTCATGGGCAAAACAGGCTTGAATAAGAGACATCTACTGAATTTACTGCTAACAAAATCAGATCATGAGAAGCAAAAGAAAACCTTGGAAACACCTTCTCCTCTACCAGTCCCTCTTTCCCAGTTCCGGCTCCTACCCCAGAGGCACAGGGGGACACAGAGAGGGGGTTATGGTCACTGCATCACCTGTGCTTTCTCCTGCTGCTCAGGGAGAGGAGTCGTTCCCTGCTGCACCGTCAGGTCCCTCCAACAGGAGACAGTTCTCCATGAACTTTTCCAACATGAGAGCATCTCACAAGCAACAGTTCTCCATAAACTTCTCCAACATGAGTCCATCCCTCTCCAACTGCTGCAGCGTGGGCCATTCTTCCATCAAGGACAGGCTGCTCCAAGGTGAGCTTCTCTCTCCATGGGTCTCCCACAGGCTCACAGCCTCCTCTCAGGCTGATCCCTGTGGGTCTCCTCCACAGGCTGCAGGAGAACAGCTGCTTCACCATGGTCTTCACTCTGGGCTGCAGAGCAATCCCAGCTCTGCCTAGAGCACCTCCTCTCCCCTTTCTCCACTGACCTTGGTCTCAGCAGAGTTGTTCATCTCACACGTTCTCACTCCGCTCCTCTCTGGCCGCAGTCACCACTGCACAATAACTTGTTTTCTTTCTTCTCAAATCTGTTGTCACAGAGGCGTCGCCACAACCTCTAATTGGCCCAGCCTTGGCCAGCAGCACGTCCATCTTCTGGAGCCACCAGGGATTGGCTCTGCTGGACACGGAGGAAGCTTCTGGCAGCTCCTGGCAGAAGCCACCCCTGTAGCCCCTCTGGTGCCAGAGATTGAAAGCTTCCAGAGAGCCTGTGATGGTAGCCTGTTTGCATTCATATTCCTGTGAGAGCTGGTTATTTTCCTTGTTTTTACTGTATAGCCTAAGATTTTCTGCTGTACCCTCTGCCCCTTTCCCCAGTTTCTTTCTAGGCCCACTCCCCTATTTCCTTGGCCGAATTTTCTCTTTGCAGTATATCCCTACCAGCTCATTTCAACCTGTGGTGTCGATTTTCCCTGCACTGGAGGCTGTATCTGCTTTTTTTGCATTCTGTAGCCCACCATAGTCCTCCTTGAATCTGCATTTTGGTTTTGCTAGTGAGTGAGGGGCAGCAGTTAACTGAGTTTACAGCTGAATAAGCCTTTCTGCTGCAAACTTTTGGGACAGAATGTTATCTCCTAGTGGTGTGCAAAATGCCTCAGAGAAGGGCCCACAACAGGTCAATGGAAAAACTCTGTAATAAACAATATGTCTGATGGTCACAGCAGGCAAGTGAGGACACCTGACATGATCAGGGGATAATAAAGAGTCTCACCAGGTTTTCAGGAGCATGGGGCTCAGAGACAGACAAGCCAGTGCTGCTGCCAGGCTCATTCCTTGCTGCCAGGAGTGAAACAACTTCATTCCAGCCACTGAGAAGTGTTTTCAGGGAGTCTCAGATATATTCACCGGGGAGAAAATGACCTGTCAAAAGACTGATAAAGCCACTGTGCTTTGCTACTGGAAACCATTTGTTCTCACTGGTGATGGGGAAGAGCTCAGGCTGCATCGTGCTGCTGCTGAATGGATGGATGCAGGGGGAAGTGTTAAAGAGTAGTGTCCACATTTATAGCATGGTGAGATGCACTATTGAACAGTACAAATATCCTTTCTACTGCTATGCCTAAGGTTAGACCCATGCATGTGTTTGCAAGCCTGAACCTGAAGGCAATGTGCACTTTGTAAGGACTTATGGGGTTCTTGGTGTGGCTGTGACAGGGAAAATGTGTCACATACACAAACCAAAACACAATCAAGCATCACTTTTGCTAGAAAAAATGAGGGTAAAACACTCTCATTGACACCATGGAGCAGCTCTGTAGATATCCCTGTCCAAGCTGGGATGGTTTCACAGGGTGGGTCTCCTACTCACAGAAGATAAGGTGGAAGGCACTTCAAGAGGTCACTTGTTTCTGTGTTTCTGTGCTTTTTGCAGCTAACTGGGGGTGTTTAGAAAGACAACAGGACCAGAACACTTCTCATCAGTGCCAAACAACACAAAATTGAGAAATAGCCACAAACTTGGCTTGGAAGGTTCATGCTGGAGAGCAGGAAACAATTACATACCAAGCATGTGGTGCAGCAGTCAGACAGGACACCAGAGGTGGGGTCTCCGTCCTTGGAGGTGTTCAAGCCCTGCCACAACCACAACCAGCCTGATTCTACAGGGGGAAATAAACAATGTGAAAATAAAAGCCAAGGCAAAACTCTTTAGAGCAGACAGCAGGAGAGAAAGGAAAATGCTGTTGTCATTCTTCCACATGAGAAGAGTGACAAAGGGAGACCTCCATGCCCACCCTTCTGGGTGCTGCCTGGATTTGCCAGCAAGGTCACACTAATAAGCAATCAGCTGATTGAAATGCCGTATTTCAGCCACCCAGGAGAATAAGAGGACTTTCTATCAGGATTCTCCACAACAGAGCATTCACTGTGATAAATGAACTGGAGAAGAAGACAAATGAATATAACCTACTGCTGTGCATGGATTCATCAGCACAGGGAAAGCTTCTGACAGAGACAGAGGGAAGCAAAAGACACTGCATGCGGGAGATTTGGGAAGAGCAGGGACACAGGAAGGTTGCAATGAGCTCCTAAGAACCACATGGGTGGGAAGGAGAGACTTTTGCTATGTGCAGAGGTGACCAGAGGGTTTGGGGGTAAAGGAGGAGCCTGCTGATCTCTGGTGGCTCAGAAATGGTGTTGGGCAGAGGGAACTGCACCTCTTACACAGCAGCTCCTGGGTTTCTAATCTTGGCTCCCTGATCAGAACAGCCAAGTCAGGCCAGTCCCTGAGCAGGTATAAATACATGAAAAATCCCAGCAAATTTCCTGCATGGTCCTGCTGTTCTCCAAGGCAGCCTCTGGGATGACAGGACTTCCACCCATGGATATAACACCCTTCCTGCTTCCCATGAACCACAGACAGAATCACAGTCTGTTGTCCTTCACGTGGCATAAAGCACTTTTTAATCCAGAAGACAAAGACACAACAACAACCATTGCTGGCAACTGAAACCAACAAGGTTCAAACCAGTGCAAATCACTGGCAGTCAAGGTAATTAGCCACTGGAATGGATTGCTGGGAGTTGGAAGGAACCCTCCATCACTTACCTTCCTCATTACTGACAGTCAGGAAACTGGCAGCAGAGGCTTTCTAAAAGACATAACTAAGCATGGCCAAAAAAAATTCTGTGAGAGATTCAGGAAGGATGGGGAAACATTTTTTTATGGGGTGACCCTAGAAAACTGCAGCAGGCCTTGCTGGCTGTTTCAATGCAATGCTGGTGACTCCCTTTATGGCACTCTGCAGTGTCCAGCCACCACAGGGAGCCAGCAAGGAGCTGGGTTCAACAGAACAGTATGAGAAGCCATTGAAGTTGCCTCTGCTTCCAGGATTAAACTTTTGTCAGATGTCTGGCTTTTCAAAGAAATTTAAATACATCTCATTGCAGATCTCAGGGTGATTTCCACCCTCCCACCCTTATGATGCAAAAATAGCCTGCAATGAGGCTTTATTTAAAGCCATGGAGTTAATTTTCTATAATAATTGTTAACAGTTGGAGTTTTTCTTTCTTCAAGCTCAAGGGAGAATCATGGACAGATTTATTAATGGTGTCCCCTACGTGATTGATGGGCTGTCAAACAGGGAAACTTCACACCTGAAAAAACTTGAAACAAGAACACTTATACCAAAAATAACAACGCCTGTGCCTGGTAGCCCTGCAGGTCTCTCTGCAGTGACTTGTAGAGGCTGAGCCTTCTGCCATGGCTTAATCCCAGCTGGCAGCTCAGCCCCACACACCACTCACCCTCTCCCAGGTGGGATGGAGGGAGAATTGGTGAAAAAACTCATGGGTTGAGATAAAGACAGTTTAATAGGTGATGTGAAAGCCACATGTGTAAGCAAAGCAAAGCAAACCAAGGAATTCCTTCACCCCTTCCTATAGTCAGCCATCTCCAGGAAAGCTGGGTTCCATCACATGTAACACTCCAGAAAAGGCAAGGACAGCACCACCTCTCCAAACTTCATCCCATTCTTCCTTCTTCCCCCAGCTTTATATGCTGAGTGTGATGTTGTAGGGTCTGAAATGTCCCTCTGGTCAGCTGGGGTCAGCTGTCCCAGCTGATGGCATCACAGATATAGTGATAAATAAAATGGGAAATCATAAGATTTGTGAGATGGATAAGGCGGGAAATCATAAGATACAGTGATGGGAAGAAGGGAAATCATCTCTCCAAAAGGGTAAGCAAGCAAAGAATAGATTCCCTCTCTCTTCCCAAAAGTGTTTCCTGCAACACAAGTTTCTCCAACACAGAGCCAACAGGACTTACACATATAATTTCCATATATGCACACAGTGATGTATGGGCAAATCTGAGATTTTGAGAACAGCCCTTTCCCCATCTTTGACAATAGGCACACCTGATATCAGCCTCCCAGAGACTTCCCAGTAGAACAGATTACACACCTCTGCTCAAGAAACCACCAGCGGCGCTGAGATTAGGCTGGGCAAGTAAAAGTATGAAAGCTCTTGTCTTAGCTGCCTGGCTCAAGCCTTTCCCATTGATCACAACTTCTACTCCATGGCAAAAATAATCTGTTTTAATAATCTTAATAATCTTTCTCTAGTATCCTTTGTCCATATGGCTGGTAATCTGGCTGCTTAGGAATGAATTATAAAAAAATCCTCAAATAGGGATCTGACGGCTTAGCTCAGAGAATCAAAGAAATTAGAGGAGCCCTAGCTGGCCACTTACTCTTCCTCACCCTCCAGGCCTCCTTCCCACAGGATTCTGCCAGCTGGAGTGACAGTACTGGATCAGACTCATGGGTGGAAATCACATTCTCTTCCAAGCTTTTCCCCACCCTCCCATCACTGCAGCCACTTCTGTTGTTGCTCATTTCTGCTCCCACTTAGCAAGGCCACGTGTTCTTCAGGACAGTGACTGTCCCTTACAGTGGCTTCACACAAATCCCAGCTTGCAGGGACCACCATCAGGGGCAGACCCTTCCCATGCTGTGCCAACAGTGAAAAGTCCTTCTGCATGAGGGTTTCTGTCCTCTTCCAGGGTTTGCCAAGGTCTTAGATGAGATCCCACAAATGTGTCTACCCATTTTATCTTCAGCATAGGATATGGGCAAGGAGGGAGCTGGTCCAGCTGAAGTCACAGGCAGTGAATTCACTGGTGTGACCACGCTGTGATGGGAGGATCTGGCTCTTGGTGCTGCTGAAAGGGGGGAGCTCATATCTCACCTATTTTGACTTGTGAAGATTCATCCCGACCAAATCAGAGCCACCCTGGCAACACTGACACACAGAGAGCCATGCCAGCATCCACAGCCCAAGGTCCAGAAAACAGAGCCTGCTGGTGGTCTGCAATGGGCTTTTAATTTATTTAACCATTGGTAAACAGATGTAATCAACAGAACCTTCCCCATCTCCTCTGGCACCACATGAGAGCCCCAGCCCAGCTCCGCTGGGGACCGGCCGTCGCTGGCTGCAAAGCCTTGAGGTTATGGGACCACTGCTGTGAGTTTTGCCCAAATCTTTACATGCCCAGTTGGTCTCAGCAAGACACCATTAACTTACAGAGGAAGAAGAAAGGAGCCCCATCTGGAGCTTAGAAAGCACAAATCTGCCATTCTCCCCTCACAGGCTGGGGCCGTCTGAACAGAAGGTAAAGGTTGCAGGGAGATGCTTTCATAGGGAACAATGCGTGGGAAACACAGAGACAATGCTCTTTGCTCTTTCCACCCCCCAAACACTTCTCTTGGGGAGCAGGTACCCAAAACCAAGAGCAAGGAAAACTTCAAGTTAGGAACATCAATAATTTTTCAAGAATTCTTCCCTTGCTCTTCTCTGAGCCAGTAAATATTTTGCAGACTTGTACCAGCGCAGTGTTGTCGAGTCCTCTGGTTGAAGAAAATACAAATCTACCCACACTGATTTTATATTGCAGCGGCCAAACCCATAAAACAGACCCTGGCCACAGTCACTGTGGAAGTGAATTACATCAGCTTGCTCTTAGGGGAGCTCCAGGCTCAGGACTTTAAAGGATTTTAAAGAAGTAGACTGTCAGAAATGCTGAAATCTGAGTGTTTTCTTTCCCTTACAGAAGCTGTCCAAACTGACAATAGTGGTGTTTGTCTGCTCTGCTCTGAATAAATCAGTAAATGAACTTACTTCTTTTCCCCTTTTTATTTTGGTCTATTTGTATAGGCAAGCTCTGCTTTCTGTACTTATTTTTGAAGCATGCAAATTTGTCAGTCACTTCAGAAAACAAGTCGGGTGCTACAAGTCCTTTTTCTTCCTCTCAGCATTTCCAAGGGATGATTGTCCAAGATGTGTAACAGCTGCTCTAATTCCAAATGGCAGAGAAAAATTCTCCATCCAGAAGATGCCCTGATTTCCTCAGTTGCTCTAAATATGGGAAGATCAGACTCCTTAGGGTTGGCTTAAGAAGTTTCTGCCCTTCCATCCCCTCCACGCTGATCAGACAATTGATCCAGGATTAAATCTCTCCTAAAAAAAAAAAAAAAAGCAAAGGAGAAGGGCATTTTTAAGCTTCATTGTTTTGGTCACTGAGATAAGAGCAGTGCCCCAGCACTGACAGGGCAGGGAAAGGCAGCAGAGCAGGCAGGGAGAAAGGTGACTGCTTCCCAAGCTGTCATGGTGCTGGAGGACAGATTTTGTTAAACAATGATGTAATAACTGATGTAATTAGGAAACTAATTATTTCCTCTAAATATTCCCCCCGTGGTTGCAATTTTAGGTAGGCAGGAGTTACTGAGTTCTGGCTCACATTTCCCACCCCAACCAGGAGCCAGCACCTGGTTGGGGTGGGAAATGCACCTGGTGGCTTGAGCAGGAGGTGCTGTGACTCTGTTTGGTGGCACACAGACCATGACTACACAGAAATATCCCAACACCTGGAGATCAGCTTAAACCCTGGAGCAGGAGGTTTAATGCCCCTTACAAATCATTGACTGTCATTGAGGCTAACCACAAAAATCTCCAGATATCAGCATCAGACATATATGAAGCTGTTCCTTTCAATAACACATTGCAAGGAGGGGAAAAAAACCTCTGCTTCTTATTCTTAATTTTTTTCCTACTTTTTACACCTCCTTCATTGTAATTACAGCTAAAGTCACCCAGTTAAAACCTCACAGTGGTTTCCAGACAGGTATTGGTGCTCAAACTTCCCAGCATGGGCAAACTGAGGTGAGAGGCAGCCATTAACTTGCCCTGAGCTAGCAAGCACATCAGAAGAATAACACAGTGTACAGTGGGCTGTGCTGCTTCCCTCTGCCATAAATAAACCTCAGGATGCTCAATCCAGCAGTAAATAAAAGCTGGACTGCTGCATGCTGTGATTCACCAGAAGAACAGAGGAATTCACCAGTAACACACCAAAAAAAAAATTACAGAAAATCCAGTTGCACATCCAGAAGGGAATAGAGACCAAAGGGGGAGAGATAATCAGATGGAAGAAAAATCTGAAAGCAAATGCTTTTTAATTATCATCATTTCAAGGGAGAACAGAATGACTCCACATGGTCCCTCATGGTTGTAGAGAAAGACCCAGGTCAGGGCAGAGGGCAAACCAAGGGTCAGATTCTTATTGAAAGCCAAAATTGTTCTTATTGTGCTTAACACCAGCTTTAGGAATATTAAAGAACAATTTGGGTTTTGTCAGTTAATACACTGTGGCCTGTGCTTAATGTGGCACTAAAATAGATTTTTTTTTTAAGGCTATTAATCTAGCAAGATTTTTAAAAGCTCAGCAAATATAATGTGACTCTAACATACTGCACCTAGAAATTAACACCAGCCTGCTTCAGTGGCACAAGCAATAATGGTTCTGATCCACAGGTCTTGTTCACCCACCACAGAAAGCTTGAAAAAAGACTGGAGGCAGGTCAGCACCAGTCTCCCCGGTATTTAAAGCACTCTAGGTTGGTTTTTTTCACTTTTACAGCACTGGAAGATGACCAAGGGATCTTTGAGAGCATCCAGCTCTCAGCTTTGCTCAGGTCTAGGCTCATCATCCTGTCATTTCTCTGACAGTGGCAGATGGTCCTGTCAAAGGGGCTATACCCATCTCCAGGACACTCATTTCCCTGCTAAACACAGCCCTGTCCCATGCTGCTAAAAAGCACCATGGAAAGGGTGTGTGAGGCCAGGAAGAAACTCATGAAGTTCTGCTCCAGGATTCCTGGATGTGAAAACGTTGGTTTAGTCTCCGGCAGAAGAACACACAGCTTTGCTTCCATGTGGAAAAACAAAACAAAACAAAACAAAAAACCAACAACCCAGCATAACAGTGAAGGAAAAATCTCCAAAACAGCCAGATTGCCAAAGCAGTGCATTAACAGGGCTTTTTGGTTTGAAACGCTACCAACCTGCCAGTTCTCAGGAGAGAGGCACCATCAGCAGCTGATGTCAGCCAGAGAATCCTGCTGGGATGTCTGCGCAGCCCAGCCCAGCATCAGTTCAGTTTGTACAAAGACGAGAGGCATGTTTTTATGTTTTTACAAACTGAACAGGGAACAGGAGGGGCTGCAGAGAATCTCACTGGTGCCTGATGTGCTGGGGACTCCTGTCCCGTGGTGGGAAAGGTGCCCATCCCTCTGCCCCTGCAAATTCCCACTCCTCCCATAAAGGAAGGGAGAGAATGGAGCTGCTAGAGGGCCGAGGGGAAAGGGGATTTGTCTGCAGAGATTTAATTAGGAGATTTCCTCCAGTGGCACATTCCTGGCTTCTCCCTGACCCTGTGGAGGCACCTCACACTCCCAAGATGAGAAGGTTCCCCAGGGTGTTTGAAAGCCCCTGAAAAAGACTTGCAAAATGACATCCATTTTATGATATGAAGTGAGAAATAGAAAAGCCTGGAGGGATCAGCTCCAGCCCCTCTCCCCACTCACATAATGTTTGTGCTCCATTTTTTTTCCCTCTCAATGTTTCAATTCTCCTCTCTTCCCGAGTGGCACCCAAACCCTATATACAAACTCCCCTGCCCTCATCTTTAGCTGGGGGAACACACCAAAATTGCATGGTTGGTGTTACTGGGATCATTGATGCCTTTCTCCTTCCCTTCTTACTGCCAGATTTTTATTGCTGCTGCTTTTTGCTGGGTGCACAGCATCATTATGGCCTTAGAAATAAAGGAATGAGACCTTTCAGCCAGCAAAAACCTGTAAATAAACAGTTTGGGTTGGCAATCAATGGGCAATCTCTCTAAGCCCTGGGATTGTTCAGTTAGATTAAGCCTTTCTAATGAATTCCTCATTGAGCCACTGAACAGAAATGAAGCCTTGTTAGCTCATTATCTTTCTAATTAACCCATTCTAAACCTGCTCCTTCCCCACCAGGAGGTAGCTGTGCTGTTTGGGTTTCACACTGAGGTTTATCAATGACCCCCTGAGAGCCTTTTGTATCAGTAACTGAGATTTATTTGAAATGACTGGGGAAGGCAGCTTCCAGTTTATTCCCTGTGCCAGATGAAGGTCCGAATGCTGTGTTATCCTCAGGCTACAATTTCCCAAGGACAAGCCATGTGCTGCGAGGATCTCCCGGCCCTTTCTGCCCGATGAATGTGCCCCCCTCCTGCCCTTGTTTGCATGCAGATTGTGGGGTTGTTAAGCTGATGAAGGGGCTGCCCTCCCCGATGGGCTGCTCTGCCTCTGCCTGCACAGAGCAGCAGCATTTTCACTGCTCCTGGCTGGGGGGTTGTCTATAGGCAGGGTCCAAACACAGATGGAGAACCCTCTTCCCAAAGGATGACTCCACTTCGTTTGGGCTGCTTTGAAGGAGATAGGCCACCAGTGACATCCAGCAGAGATCACTCTGAAGGATGGAGGGATCAGCCTGATCAGTTCAAGCCTGGTGTCCCCACAGCCCATGTGACAGCAGTCCCTGCTTCTTGTCCTCTCTGGTAGGCCCCAGCAACTTCTGGGATCACTTTCTCAGACATCTTCACACAGAGCCTGTCCTTACACTCAGACATGGAATGCTCATGATGCTGTCAGGGCTCTGTCACCTCCTGTCACCTCTCTCCCTAAGCATGGCTGGGATTTTCTCCCCTTCCTCCCATTTATCAGCCCCTCTCCCTCTTGGGCTCTCCCTTGGCCTTATTCCCACTGGGTTCAGGACCTGCCTGACATCATTTCCACATGGGTACCTGAGCTGAGAGAACACTTTTCCAGCCCAGAACACACAAGGAGCTCATCAGAATCCCTCAGGGGAGCAAGAGAGGCAGAAGGATTCCTTCTGGCTCTCAATCCCTTTTGGTATCTCCTCAACACACACACAGGGCCAGGATTCCATATCCAGACACATCCCACTGCATTCAGCTTTCAGACCAGCTTGGGATGGACAGCCCAAGCCATGAGGCTCCCTGAGCATCACCATTCTGCAGCATTGCCATCCCTTCCTCCAACACCACCTCTTTTTCCACCCTTGCCTGGGTTATCTGTCAAGGAGCTCTGCCAGACCAGCCATGAGCACTAAAATATGAATTTCAGTCCCAGGACCAAGCAGGGCACAGTTTGAAGTGCCCCACGCAGGTTTTTCTCAGTAGAACAATACCAGCCTACAAACCACCCTCAGGGCAGATTTGGAAACCTTTTTGAAGAAAATTAAAAATTAAATTCTCTGCTTTTCCACTCATTTTGTTATTTTCAGTTCCCTGTTTCTCCCCTTACCTTACTCCTCCCACCCCTATGCAGCTCAGGGGGATCCACAACCCCAACCCAGGCTGTGAGATTCAGACTGAGCAACATTTTATTAACCCAACCAGCCAGGGATCTCTAAATCTCTCCTAGGAAAGGAGGCAGTGAGGATATAAACAAAAATATGCTTTGCCTAATTGTTTCTTGCGTGGTCACGAGCAATTGAGAACAGCTCCTAGGGCAATATCCATTACATTTGGTAACAAAGGGCTCTAAATGAAGGAAGCCCAGGCGGAACAGCAGAGCCAGAGCTGGAGACAAGGCTGGCATATAAATCTGTGCCAATCTGCCCCCACCACCACCCCAAATGCTCCAACAAGACCTGGAAACTGGCACAGCAAGAAAGAAATTCCAGCACGTGCCACGCTGGGATCTCTGCCCCAGCAGCTGGAGGAGCCCCCTCCTCACAAGGAAGGCAGCACTGCCCATTTAGGCACCCACTGCAGCATCCACATGCCACAGCTCCCCACTGGGATTGTGCCAGGGCCCCCATCCACCCACAGGGCTGTGGGCTGGCTCTTGGGACAGGAATCCCTGTTCTGGCAGGGGTACAACCCAAGGGGTGAATGCTAAGCTGAGATAAGCACCTCTCTGCATCTTTAAAAAAAAAAAAGGTAATTTAGACTGCACAGTGTGCCAGATCACTGGGTCTGGGTCTCTGAAATTATTTTGGTCAGTACTTGGTGCAGGATTCACTTTGTATATATTAGTCCATCCTGCCAGCAGCATCTCCCTAGGGAGCAGTGGAATGAGACTCTATTTACTGTCCTGCCCTATTATTTGATACCTATTGGATAGATAGATAGATAGATAGATAGATAGATAGATAGATAGATAGATAGATAGACAGATAGATAGATAGATAGATAGATATCATCAGCTAAACTTTAAGTAATCTAATAGACAGGCAGTTTAAAAAAATATTGAAACAGTAAAAACTGCAGCTATGAGCTCTTCTGCTGAACAGCTTTGTGGAGTTACAGGGAGAAAAAAAGCACAGGGGTGTTAAGCGGTCAGACAGAGAGCATCAATCAAATTTTCTATCCAAAATAATTCATTTTTTCAAGAAATTTTGGAGTTTTAGACTGATCATTCTTTTTTCTTTTAATTTTTTTATCTCTTACTCCAAGTAGTCCAACTTTATGTTTTGAGGACAATATCCCTGCACTCCTGGCTGATGGATTGGTTCCTGCATACAGCAGTCTTTACATTTCAGAGGCTGCTTCTGGAGGCAGTTTCCCAATTCCAGACACAGGCAGGCTATTGCAAAGCAAAATGATTTTCATGCTTTTGTGTGCTCTGTCCGTCATGGGAACTCAGAGGTTTTTTCCTTGGAAGGACTCTGCTGTGACTAAAAATCTCTGCTTTGAGCCCTCATGATTTGAGTCCTTGGCTCTGATCTCTTCAAACCTCAGCTCCTGTGAAACAGACAATTCAGCTTGCTTGGCATTTACCCATTTCTTGTCCCTTCCCCTTCCCTTTCCTCTTTGTTTTACCTGTGGTTGCCAAAAAGCCTTGCAAAATGTGACAGAGCCTCGAAGTCAGGTGACAGGGCAAAAGAGACCTTACTACACAATATTTTCATAATCCCAAGATTCATTTTGTGACAACTTCATGTCACCAGCAGCAGCTGTTTCACCAGAAGTTAGTATTACAAGTGGATACAGGTGTTAAAGTATAAAACTGCTCTTTGTGCAAAGAAAAAACCATCAAAACCTCTTAGATTTGTCTTAATATTTTCACTCTCAAACATTTAAAGTCCCATCAATGTCATGAGAAGGATTTCACAAGATTCTTTCATTCTTTAAATGTGGGCTTAGGAGAACAAGATGATCCTGAACCAACAAAACCAGGAGGAGCTTAGTTCTCCATGGGCTGTTCCAGCTGCCTTTCTACCAACCCCTGCAGGTGCTCCAGGGTGGATGAAAACACCATTAAATCACTTTTTTTTTAACTTCCATCTAATTTTTGGAGATGTGTTGGTTCCCCTTCTTGCAAAGGAAAACACCCAGGGCCAGCATGGATGTGTGACATTGTTTCTGGGCAAGGAATGAGGCAAAATCAGCAAAATGCAGCACCACAGCCAGATGCTGAGACAGCACAAGGAAATCAGCCCTGTGCTCACTCTTACAGCACTTCTTTCCTTCCTCCTCTTCCCCTGCTCCCTCCTCCTGAAGGTCCCCCCATCCAGCCCCTCCAGACACGTCCAGAGGGATCTTTAAAACTCCATAAAAAACATAAGAAGCTGTTTTCGACTATTAAGAGAGACTGTTGATAACACAGTCCCAATAAAAAAAAGTCTATATATGTGCTTTCTACAGCTTCCCTTGGAAAATAATTCATTTCTCCCTGCATTATATTTCATGGCAACCTAGAGACTCAATATGTTCTGGATTACTGCATCCATTTCTGTTTCTGCTCTAATGGCCCACCAGAGTATGAACCTTCCAACCAGAGTCCCCTAAATCTGGTGGCTGGGGAGCAAGTTGTACTTTCTTGTTTTCCACTTGATAACTAGCCCCTTCCAGCATTGCTTTTATGGCAGTAATCTTCCTAGGCTGGTTGCAGATTGCTTGTCCTGGCTTTTTTTTTTTTTCCTTTTTTTGCTTGCCTTTTTTTTTCCTTGTCCTCCAGCCACTAGAGCCAGTGGTCACTGTGGACTATCCATCATGTTGTTTTTTATGTCAAAATGGAGTTCCCCAGGTCTGTTTATTCCTTTTTTTTTTTTCTTTTTTCCCTCCCATTCAAATACCACTGCAGTCTGCAATTCCTTGTGTGAGTGAGCTGTCCCTTCCATTTAGGGAAAGGGATGTGAGACTGGCAGTGCCTATCAACAGGATAAAGATAACCTGGGTTTAATTTTATGGCTCTACACTACAAATGATGGGGCAAACAGAGGAGGCTAAGCAAACACCTCTTTCCCCTTACTGCTTCAGAAAGTGAAAGATATTTTTAAAAGCATGAAAGGTATGGAGGAAATTAATGAAATCAAGCCCTGGCTGTCCATGCCAGCCTTGCTCAGTGCCATGAAGGAGTCCTGACTGCGTGGTGCATTCCAGGTGTTGTCCATGGGACAGATTCCATCCTGCTCCATTTGCACCTGAGATCCACCACAGACACTACCCACATGTGGTTCTTTATCCTCATTGCTCTGAAAAAGAGATAAGATGAAAAGCTTCAGTGTTGTGGAGAGGAGAAAATTAAGAGTTCAAGCAACCAGCCCTGGTGAAAAGTAAGGGCTAAGCCCTTATTTCTGCCTCCAAGCTCAAACATGAATCCATAACTTACATTTAAAATTTATAGGTAAAATACTTTGCCCCCAAATATGGGATAAAAGGATATATAAACTTTTCAGAAAATTAACTCAGAAGCATGTAGCTTAGCATTTTTTCTCAAAGACATTTCTAGGAGAATGAGAGCTATTTCTTTGACAGCTCTTTTTAGCCTACAGATGTCACAACCCTTTGTCAATCATACACACACTGTGTATTTTTTCACTTTTCTGATCCAGCAATAATTCAGATCTGCATCAGTTTTACTCAGTTTTAAGGTCACTTTTAGGGCTTGGCTTCTCTAGTCTCCTAATCCTGGTGCTTTTCCTCCTCAAAGTGTTTTCTCTGCCTTGCTGCCATTTAATTGTGCCTGTGAGAAGCAGCAGAGAATCAGCTGAGCTCCTCAAAGCCTTGCTCATCTATCCACAGATTTGCCTTCAGGTCCTGCAGAGTTAAAGGTGTGGAAAAGGCCTTTGTGCAGCCTTTCCCAAGGCCAATTCCTAAGGTTAGACTGATCTTAGAATCCATACCATGTTTACAACTTCCATTTGCTAGAACAGGTTGAGTTCATTGGCATTAAAAACTCTCTATAGTGCATCAGTCTTAATCCAATTTTAAAAGGCAAGGCCAGCAACTGTGTTAAAGGGATTAACTCTTATTAAATATAGTGTATTTGAGTAAGCCCTAAGGGAAGGACTCCAGTTGCTCCTGTTTGCATGGATGGAGGCAGTCATACCAAGTTACATCCCAGGGACCTGGCAGTGAGCTCAAGCTGTAAATTACATCATATTACAGGAAAGCAATTTGTGGAGTATGGAGGTAATTGGAAAGCTGTGTCCTCGCCAGGCTGTGTAAACATTCAGAACCAAAACCTTCCTCTCCTGTAAATCCACATGGGAGGGAAGAGGCAGGTGGGGAGGTGAAGTGCCATGGCAGAGGAGCGGCTGCCCACGTGTCACAGCAGGCTGGGAGCACATGAAATAACATTACACTGTTGAAATCCATAGAGAGGGATAGACCTGCACCCTCCAAACTTTGGACATAGAGAGTTAACAACCTACAACAGCATTATCCAAAGAAAATGGATTCTAAAAGCCTAGCTTTCCCTCCTGCGTCCCCACGAGGGATTCACTCTAACTCCAAGGAAGGAAAGGCAGGCAGCAGGCACATCATCCCACACACAACCCACCAGCAAGCAGACCAGGGAGGCAGAGCCTGAGCCATCCACAGGTCTCATAGGGGCCCCCTCCAACCCATTTTACAATTCCTGCAAGGTCACAAACCTCCTGTTCAGGAGATGTTCTGAGCAGGCCCAGCAAGCTGCCCCATCTGCAAGGACTCAGGCAGGGACCAGCCTGCTCAAAGGTTGCTCTCTCTTCACAGTGGAGAAGAATTTACAGACCAGACTGCCATTGCTGTGGCATGTCCAACTCTAGGGATGGGAAACAGATTATGTTGATTTAAAGACAACCTAACATTGCCTAAGAAAAATTGACTTGGCAAGCTTGAATGAGTGAAAGCCTCTCTTATCCACCCCACGTGGTGTAAGCAGCACATGGGAACAGCACTTAGTACCTTCTAAAACAATGGGGAATTGCAGCGCAACCAACAAATCCCTGCTTATTCATTCCTAACGGGAGCAACAGAAGATATGCGGATTTGTAAATATTTTAACCCAGCTAACAACTGCTGCCAGGGAGTTTCCAAAAATCAAGGTCTTGGAGAATGACCTTAATTCCGATCCAAAAAAAAATATAGCAGATTAAAGAGCAACTTGTCATCAGCTATTCCCTGTAATTAGTTTAATATGATCAGCTTTCCATGATAATGAAAGGCAGCATCAGAGCTGTCCAAAGAGAAACTTCCAGTGGATAATAAATACTGACAGATTTCAACCAGATGGCTTTACCAGACTGCAACTTTGCAAGTGATTTTGAAGCTCAAATATTAGTGCTTATTACTTAGGATCAGCCAATAGCCAGGAGAGATCTGCAAATGGTTCCAGCCCAAGGGCAGGAAGGGCAACTGAGGGCAACCATAACATATGGATAAAGACTTTGATTAAGGGGTAAAAGATCAGTTTTGAAAATTACTTTCAGTGAGCACTCAAAGCCTTGCAAGTACAACACTCTCCTCTTCAGCCTGGGGCTTCTCCTGTGCGATTGTGCTCCTGACTGAGCATCTCAGCCCACTGCCAAACCCAGGAGGGGTGAGACAAAGCCCAGCAGCATCAGGGCTGGCATCAGGGATACCATCACCTGGTATCACCTTTTCCAGGTGGCTTAGTGCTGCCTTCAGTCCTGGGAAGGACATGAGGAAGGGAGAGACACAGGGGACATCTGTGAGAGCCTCTTCAGGCAGAGGTACAGGAGGGAGCACAGTCTGCACAGCCAAGCCCTTTGTCCCCACAGAACACAATGCCATATTACCCTGGGGTTGCTGCAAGGACAGGGGCACCATGAGAAAGTTTGGTGTCAGCAGCAGAAAAAAAGGAGTACAGGTCCAAAATCAGGGGTGTGACATCAGCCTCTTTTGCCAGACACAACCACTGAGAGCTTGGTAGGGTTGGCAAGAGCTCTGGGGCAGGAGATCACAGAGCCACAGAAAATGCTGGGTGGGAAGGGACCCTCAATGATGGAGACCAGCACAGGACCATCCTCAAGAGTCACACCATGTGGCCAAGAGCATTCCTGACCTCTGTCAGGCCTGATGCTGTGACCGCTTCTCTATTCCAGTGCCCAGCCACCCTCTGGGTGAGGAACCTTTTTCTAATATCCAACCTAAGTGCACCAGGAGCAGAGGGGAGCTGGAGGCCCTGGAAGACCCACACCTGAGGGGAGAGCAGCCACCTCTCCCTTAGCTCAACCTCAGTTTAACACAAACCAATGCTCAGAGGCGCCACAGCTCACCGAGACAGGCACTGGTGACCAGTTTCTGGCCAGGGGGAGTTCAGCTGCTTTCCTCCAAGGGAACCTGTGATGGTGCTCACAGGGGTTTTTGGATGAGGGAAGAGATGAGGATCTGACTCCATGTTTCAGAAGGCTGATTTATTATTTTATGATATATATTACATTAAAACTATACTAAAAGAATAGAAGAAAGGATTTCATCAGAAGGCTAGCTAAGAATAGAATCGGAAAGAATGATAACAAAGGTTTGTGGCTCGGCTCTCTGTCTGAGCCAGCTGACTGTGATTGGCCATTAACTAGAAACATCCAACATGAGATCACAGATCCACCTGTTGCATTCCACAGCAGCAGATAACTATTGTTTACATTTTGTTCCTGAGGCCTCTCAGCTTCTCAGGAGGAAAGATCCTAAGGAAAGGATTTTTCATAAAAGTTGTCTCAGACAGGAACCTTTGGAAGCACATGTTTTTGGGGTGACCAGGCTGAGATCTGCAGCCATGGGACACCTGCACAAGCCACACTATTAAAAAGGCAAAAGACAGCACCCACTGTGTCCTACAGCACCTCCAGGCCAGGAGAAGGAGACAGCTCAGACAGAGGAGCACCTGGTGGCACCCAGCCCTGCACAGTGTGGGGACAGCCCTCAGGTGCCACCGGCACTGCTGTGCCAGCCTGGGAACATGGATGTGGGCAGCAGGAGCACGAAGGGACACCACAGCAAACCAGTTTTGCCTGCCTCGGTTCAAAGATACATTTCAGCTGTCTTCTTACTGCTCCACTCTGTGAAAGCTGCCGGTGTCTGAAGGGGCTTTCTTGCTTCTCTCGGCATTATGGGCAAAATATCATTAAGACTTCTGTAGCTGGAACTGAGCTGTCAGTAAGAGAGAGAACTTGACTGAAGGCATTTTTGCAACCAAGGGATTTTAATTTTTCCCCCTTCTTTTGCCTTATCCAAGAGAAAGAAATATAACAAAAAACCAAGACAGGGATTTTTCAGCTGAATTTATTTCTTCCAGCATTTGCTGCAATGGGGACATGTTTGGGTTTGCTGCCTGCTTGCTGTTTGCAGGGGGTTTTATGAGCTATTCACATCCAGTGTTAAGAAAAGCAATAGAAAGTAGAAAAGGCTGAAGGAGAGAGCTGGATGCTCCAGGCTGCAGATTCAAAACCTGGAGCTGAAAGTCAGCTCCCAGTCAATTTTTCAGGGTGAAAAGTAGAAGTGATATCACAGTAGCACCAGTACAGTGAACTCCACAGATTTCAGGTGGGTTCATCTAGACAACAAAGAGGATTTTACAATCTTACAAAATATCATGCTGAATAATTGCATTAAGCCTCAAAATGCTCTGTGCCCTTGTCCATAGCTTGGACCTTAAAGTCAAGAGATAAAAAAGAACAATAAAGCATAAAAAAGAAAAATAAGGCATAATGTCACACATTTCCTTTCTGGTTTTCAGGCTTTTGAAATGATACATAGGTCCCTTCCTGCAGCTTGATTAAAAGCCAAAGTGAAGAGTCTAGCACCATCACATGACTCCTGGACCTGAGATTTAGGGATGGAGAACAAATGGGGTTGCTCACCAGGCTGCAGGCTTTTGCAACTTTCTTTTCAGTGAACAGATTGATTACCAGCATTGAGATCAAACTGGGTATTCCCACATCCCATCACTTCCCCCTTGAACAAAGGAAAAATATAGATTCAAATCTAAATCTAGGGGAAAAATGTTCCCCACTCCCAGTCACTACCCAACTTTTGAAAACAAAGGAGATGCCCTCAGCTTACCAGATGCTTTTTGGGATAAGCTTTACCCAAAGAACCTTTTTTTTTTTTTTTTTTTTAATACAGATCAAACCCCTAATACAGATCCCCAGTGCAAATTCCCTGATGCTTGTTTGACTTCATTAGCACAAAAGCAAATGAAGACGCTTTCCCCATTGTCCTGCTCCAGTGGAAGAGCACTGAAAAGGCAAAGTGCCAGTGACCTGTGGAAACTCTCCCAGGCTGCCCCATCAGAGGGACAGAAAACATCCCATTACCTCCACAGTGGAGCTCTTCAGAGCCCCCTTCACCTGCCAGCTTCCCGTGCCTGGCAAAGGCAGAGTCCCCAGCCGCAGGGCTGCATCCTCCAGTCCTTGTGAAAATCAGTTTTTCCAAAGGCCAGCAGGGAGGAGAAGCATACTGGGGAGGAATAAAATCAAATTAGTGCATTTCAAAAGCTTTATCCCACCTGACATTTGATCTCCTGGGCCTGGCCATGGGCTACAAGACCCAGCCCCTGTCTCATTCCTGTTCTGCAGCGTGGGGCTGGGATGGGGTAGGGGGGTGTACTTTCACTCTGGCTGCGTTCTGAGGTTCAAAGTGTTGAAGTTTCCTGCTGATCATCCTTCTCCTCCACTGGGGCTTCCCCATTCCATGTATTTTGTGAACAGAGAACACATCAGCAGGTGACACAAGGTGCTATGAAATCAGTCTGTTGCTGAGCAGTCCAGACCCATGCTGGCCACACCAAAGGCTGCTTCCAAAAATCCCAACTGTGCCACAACACTTCTGCAGGGTCATGATCATCTGGTGGAAAACCACTGCTGCCTGGGCCTCCAGAGGGGAAAACAGATCAAACAAAGGCTCTTTGCATGAGCAGAATGGGGGCTTCACTCAGCGCCCACCAACTCTGCTCCTTCCCTTCCCTTCCCTTCCCTTCCCTTCCCTTCCCTTCCCTTCCCTTCCCTTCCCTTCCCTTCCTTCCCTCCTTCCCTCCCTTCCCTTCCCTTCCCTTCCCTTCCCTTCCCTTCCCTTCCCTTCCCTTCCCTTCCCTTCCCTAAGGAGGGAAGTGAAAAGCTCCCACCTTGCTTTGGGAGGAAGAAAAGAAATCAGCTTAGCTGTGGAGGGAAAGGCAGCCACTATTTGCTATTCAAATCAGGAGTCACTTCTGGGCACAGGTCAATGAGAAAGGGAAACTTGAAGGCTGAAAGGATATGGGCTTTGAGATTTCAGCCCAGAAATGGTGTTTGCTGGTTTCATGTGCCGCGCGAGGGCAAACACACCCCGCGATGCTGGCTGGACTTCAAAAGGGCCCTTTCAGTGTGGCTGAGCACAGCCAGGCTGGGGGTCCTGGGGGAGCTTAGCCAAAGATTATGCACATCCCTGTGGCCGAGGACAAAGCTCCTGGGCAGGCAAGGGCCTCGGGAAACACGTTCCTGTCACAGCTGCACAGGGAGTCACGTGCAGCCAGCAGGGGCAGTGCCAGCATGGGACCCGGTGGAACATCTGGGAGACCATCAGTGGCTTCCCTCAAAGGGGGATCCACGGCCATTGGTGCAGGCTGGGCTGATCTGCAGCACGAAGGGGCTTGGGGCTCCCCCATGAGCTGGATTTATGGGAAAGGTTCCCAAGGAGTCAGGCAGAACCGTTCCCCATCTGACTGCAATCACACGACATGTGGCAAAAAGATGTCATGGCTCGACAGCCTCTCATAATGGGAGAACACCCAAGGAATCTGCCCAGAGTTTCTCTGCACATTGAGCATCAAAACTGCTTCATTTCAGCAAGTTTCCACACGGTGGGGAGTTTCCTCACTTTGTTTAGCTTCTTCGTTTATGCCATGTCAAAATATTCCTACAGCTTCAATTTTACTGAATACCATGTTTGTGCTGTATTTGGTGTTTGCTCACATCCTGTGATGTCCGAACACCAAAATTATCCACAGATCATTTTGACTTCCCAGTGGTATTTGCACCAAAGCACATTTCAAAGCGCTGGAATTCCCCTGGGGAGAGAAATTCTTTTTTGGGTTTTTGTGCTGCTCCCCAGCCAGCTTGCAGGGAGGATCTGTGACAAGGAAAGGTCCCATCCCTAGTTTGGGGCAAGGTCACAGGTGTGGGAGTAGATGGGTTGGTTTCCATCTCTTCCCACCAGGTGTGCTGAGGGAACTGAGACCTGCTAGCATCCCCCTCCTCACATCAGCAAGGTGGTCAGGCTGCATCAAACATGTTGGAAAAACATGGGTACAGATTTTGAGTAAGGATGAAACCACGATGCTGCAACGACCCCACTCTTCATCCTCCTCATCCTGCAGGCAGATTGCTGAATGTCTGACTAGATGCTGATGGATAATGAAAATTCCTCACAGTGAGTGCTGAGATATAAACCAGGGGAAGAAACCAATGGTTTTAGCTGGCTTTCTGCACACACGATGGGAGTGAGACAGGCACCTGCTCACTGCTCAGACCAGCAGGGTCCCCATGGAACCAGAGCAGTAACCCCTGATTCCTCCAAGCCCAGCATTTTCCCACAGCTGAAACCAAGCAGCACTAAGCCACACACACGCTGAGCCCCCAAGTCAAACTGTAACACTTCTACATCCCACAAGGAAAATACATTTTAAAAGGAAGGAAAATTCAACACTTGGTTCGTGTCTGGAGTGAAAGCTTGGCCTGACTGTTTAAGAGCTTGACTTCTCCTCATTACCATACTTACACACAACCATCCTGAAATTAATAAAGAACTATCTTTAATGCAGTCAAAGTGGCCCCAGATGTGAGCCCCTTCCTCGGCCCATTATCAGCATCGTGTTTGTTTTTCCATATTGACCGTGTGTGTAATATAATCCTTGTTTATGATAATTGATTTTCCTTGGACTGCCTTCCTGGGAATAATATGCACACTTTTAACTCTCTCTTTAAAGATCAAATGGCATTTGGGCCTGGTGATTTGAATCTGAGTTGGCCAGAGCATTTAATACAATAAAAGTGAGCTTAAAGGAAAGCAGTTAAACCCTGGATATTTTTCTTATTGCATAGCCTGAAAACCCTTGAATTGAGAGGAAAGTTTGCATCTATTTTCTTGTCGTCTATTTTAAAAGCTGTCAGAGTTGGTTAGTCTCTCTTAAAATTAGTCCTTTGGATCATCTTCTTACTAAAAACAAAATCTGAGCTTTTTTTTTTTTTAAAGCGATAGCGGATTAGGGCAAGAAGCTTTGTTTAGCTAAAGCGAGGGATTAGAGGAGATTTGCCCCCATAAAGTTGTGGTTTGATGGTGCTTTTATCCCTGGATGTTGCTAAAGCTGTGTTGCTTCAGGATTAGGAGCATACAAAGAGTCTCCTTGTGCTGTTTCACAGCCAAGAGAAAGACAGGGGGGAGAGGGAGAGACAGGGGAGCACATGCAACAGAACTGGGAATTCCTTGGTCACACAAATCTGAAGTTTAAACCCCCTGACACAAACTTTGCTGGACACATTGTGAATGCGAGATGGCCAGACCTGCAGTGGGAACAGTGGGTGCTGGGGCACAGGGGGTGAGGCTGCCTCAGCCTCCCAGGCTCCTGCCACAAAATGGCCAAAATTCAGTGGGGAAGGCAAGAGAAGAGTGAGGGGAAGGCAAGGCATCACCAGGGTTTGGGCAGCGTTTGTCCTGAGTGAAACTTGGACCACCATCAGCAAACCTGGTGAAAAGACGCCACAGCACTGCTCCATACATGCTGGAAGATGAGGGAATCTCATTTATTCAAACACCAGCCAGCTGTGTAAGGAAATGGTGATCCTCAGCCTTCCCACCTTTGGGAGATGCTTAAATCTTAAATCTGGGTGAGATGTCCCCATCAGCCAGACCCAGGTCCTCTGCCATGACTCTGGTAGGAAGCAGAGCAAGCTGGAAAAGGCTCATGTGATGATAGCCTTGCAAAAAGAAGCTGTAAGTAAAATAGAAATAAATCAGGACCGAGCACCAAGTGATGATGGCATTTCATTTTCCCTGCCAACAGGATTTCCAAGCATTAGAAGAGAGACCATGGGGGTTTTTGGCAGGAGACAGAGAACCTCCAAAACCCTAAGTTTTTATACATATGGGAGATTTACCCCTACCCAAATCAACATACAAAGGGGCATTGCACTTGCCAACCCTTCCTGCCTGACAAGATCATTTCAAAAGCAGGGACGAGGAGCAAGAAAAAATAAACCCCAACTCAAATCCAGCAAAACTCCTGAATGACAACTAATTTCCATCCTCTGGGGATTTATGTATGTCCCCAGCTCTTTCTTAATTTTGGTGGACATGGGGTCATGCCTTGATATCCACAGCACTTGTAGCAAAGCCGTGAGACTACAGATGCAACACCATATTGGGATGCAGGGTCTAAAGGATCCTCATCCTCCAAACCCCAGTGAGTGTGACCCTGTGCAGCTGTATCAGAATGGAAAAAAAAGAGTATCCTTGCCTAAATGAATAAGGGAATCAAACTCTTCCCTCCAAAACAGAAAATTACATTTTACTAAAGAGATAGTACGCATTTAAAAGAAACCCTAAAAATCCCTCTTGTCACAAGTAGACTATTACATCAGAGTTTTCTGGAAAATTAAGTGAATCAGAAGGTCTTGGACTTTATCAAAGGACATTCCGGATGATAAATGCGATAGTCTAAAAACTGTAGGATATACACTTGCCCATGTGCTTGAATGTGAGCACATCAGTATGTGCACATGTACTTTTTTAAGCTAACACCTTTGCTTAAAAACCAAATGGCTGGTTAAGAAGTTTTTGTTAAAACCAAAGGGATGATGAGCAAAACTCTCCAAAGCTTCAAAAATCTCTGTTTTGCTTTTCCCTGTGCTTTGCCATGAGCAAAGCCCTACTCCTGCTGGTGGAAGGGAGAATGGATGGGAGCAGGACCTTGGACGGGCTGGCTGACACCAAAGTGAACCAAAGTAACCCGATGACATGGTCCAGCAGTTTTCAGAGGGGCCAGAGGTGGTGGGATGGGTGGGAAGTGCATCCCAGGGTGGGGGAAAGGTGCTTGGAGAGATGGTTCTCTGGAGGAAGGGTTTTCCTCATCATCCTTGCTGGTGTCTGGCTGCTCCTCCCCACCTCTTCACAGGGAATGTCCTTCTCCTTGGCTCACAGGAGGGAAAATAAAAGCCCAGGCTGATGTAAAGTACAGATGTTCTGCTGTTTTGGGGCATCTAAAGTCTGAGTTTTTATCCAAGCAGCCCTCACCCCCATGGATAGAGCAATGCCACTTGTTCCCTCCAAGTCCCAGGCATCAGAGCACGCGGACATTTCAGCCTGAGTTTATTTCTTTACTGATTAAGTGCTCTATCAGCAGCAAGAGGAGCCACAAACCTGAAGGATAACAAAGCCTTTGTGGCTGGGGGGAAGAGGCAGAAGCCTCTCTCTCCCGTGCACCAGTCCAGCAGCATTTTCCTTCCCTTGTGGGGCACTTGCCAGCAGCAGAGCACTGCGACTCAGGGACAAACCTCCCTGAACAAGAAGCACTTCCCCTCCATCCTCTTTGCATCATATGACCTTCAAAACAAATCAGAAGGTAAAATAAACACATAAAAGCAGCCAGGGTATTTGGCCTGACTGAACTCCATCAGGGCTGTGGAGCTGGAGGAATGCATTATCAGTTCTGAGCAATTTTTGATTTCTCCCCAGTGTGGGACTGCAGAAGTGGCCTTATTGAAAGGCCAGAATCTGCTTCCATTTCAACCAGTGACAGGTATATTTATATTAAGTTGATTCCCTCTTGAAATTATCCAAGTTTAAAGAATTATCTGTCTGCAAGGGGGGAAAAAAACCCCAAAAAAAGAAAAGAAAAACCAACACCATGCACCAGCAGTGGCTGTTCAGGATGATGTTCTGGGTTTGGAAATTACCTATTTAAGTCAATAAATGGGTTAGGAGGCATAGAAGGAAAGAAAGGTAGAGTTTGGGGCTCTTAATCATAGCTTCACAGGCTTTAGCTGCTCTCCCACTGTTGAAAAATGTTTCAAAAAGCAAAATAAATGATCTTCTAGTTACTAAAATATTGATTTTGCCTACATCCAGTAATAAAGAGCAAGTCACCTGTAGGTAAAACTCTTGTAAAATATATTTGATACTATAATAGTCTGGAGATAGAGTTACATGCAGCTGAGAGAGGCAGAGGGATGACAAATCATTTCTAATAAGGTGTTTACCTAACATATTTCATGTCGTGTTACACAAAACTGAGCAGGGCTCATTTTCCTCTCCCCTCCTGTGCCGCCCCCTCAGAGAAACCCACTGAGGTGGGGTGGCACAGGGGATGGCGCAGCCTTGGCTGGTGCCTGCAGCAGCCACCACATCCCCAAAACTGGCACCAGTGCAGGGAAACTGGGATGGAACACTTCCTCCAGCTGCTCCAACACCCAGCACAAGGCTGGAGCCACTGGTGCACAAATGCTGCTGCAGGTGGCATGGGCCATGCTCCTGGTCTGGGAGGAAAAGTTCCTTTTCCCCAGTCCTCTCGTGCCCTTGAAATTTGTGCTGCAGAAAACACAGCCAGCCTGGCTGTGTGCCTGGGAGATGGATTTTATCCCCCAGGAAACGTATCTGTCATTTTGCTCAGAGGTAGGGACAAAATAAATGCAGTCATGCATTTGAGCATCCGTTACTGAAGGACTGAACTTAGTGCTAAATGATGTAAATCTAGATAAATATCATTGCTTTTGAATAAATTACTTGGGGTTTGCACCAGCAAAATAGCACTGAGCTGCATCCAGCCTCACTGCCAGGGCTGGCAGAGCCTGCACTGTTGTCCAAGAGATCAATATTTGGGATTTCTGGTTAGGGAGATCCAGCTCTGGGTCAGATCTGCTGCTGAGGGACAAATCCTGGGTGCCAATGGCAAAGCCCCCCTGTGGTTTCAGGGATGGAAAGCTGGGATAACCCAGCTCTCAGTATAAATGGAGCCTGAGTGCACACTTGGAGCAGCCAAGCTGCAAGAGTAATGTCTTTCCTGAGGACAAGGAGAAGCAGCTCTCTGGGGGATAAACCACAGCAGAAAATGATGCTGGATTCAAAGCACCCCCAGAGCAGAGCTGGGCCTCAGCTAAAGGAGCAGAGGGCTGATACAGCAGTGGCTTAAGGAAAATCAGGGTCAGAAACACCTTCACTGCCCCAAACTCTTTACATGACTTGTGCCCATGCAGGCAGGTGCATCATTTGTTCCCAGAGGATGCAGGTCCTCTTATGGATATACCTTGCACTCTTAAAACAAAACAAAAACAAAAACAAAAATCAAACAAAAACAACCATAACCCCAAAACAAACAAACAAACAAAAAATCCCCCAGCTGTTGACGTCTGCCCAACTTATGGGGTGCTGCAAGGGGAACCCAAGCAGAGAGACTGCCTTGCTACTTCACCACCTTTGCTTCTCATGTGGGAAGGGTCTCAAGCTGGAAGATGCAGTCTCTCCATGCCAAGCTCATGGGGAGGGCCTGAGTATAAACAACTTCTTGAAGTTTGTTTTCTGCTTGGAGAACATTTCCAGACCTCCAGGAGCTGTAACATCCCTATCACAGCCTTCCTCCACATTCACATTTCTCTCCATGAGTCCCATCAGGGTCTGAATAACAATGGAGAGCTCTCCACCCCTCAAGCAGGCAAGGAAAGGCTTTTCTGGCCAGGAAACACCTGCCAGAGAAGAGGCAGCATCCCAACCTGCATCCCCTGAGCATGGAGAACATTGAAATTCCAGTCACAGCCAAGCTTTAAAGGATGTCTGTGGAGCTGCCTGGTGGATAGGTTTGGACCAGGTTTCAGTAAAACCTCAAGAGATTCTTTTCCCCTAAATTAATCCATGGGTGAGACAGACACCAAAAAACACCAAACCCCACCATGTTGCCCAGCCTTTACAAGGAGCTTCCCCAGTTCCTCCTCCAGCAGCAGCAGATGGTCTGAACCTTCAGCCTGTGCTCCAGCCCTCCTCATCTGTGAGCCTGGCTGGAAAGTGGCTTGCTTTCAGATGCTTCCCTGCCTTTTGTCTGTATAATACAGCAAAAACTTAAAAAAAAAGAAAAAAAAACAGTAAAATACAAAGGTGAAGGGTCTATAATGACTTCAAATTGCCATTTCTGCAGCCCCACTGGGGAGGAGGAACATTTTTCTCAGGAGATCTAAAAACCCAGGAGCTCCCAGGTCCTTTTGGCCGTGTGGTGGCTGATGGACCAACCTCCCCCCCATGCTGTGTCCCCCACATGGCCTGGGGGATGTCACCTGCCCCCACCACTCCATCCTCAAAGAACAGGAGATGCCTCATACCCAAACTACAACTGCAACACACCACAGCAGCAGGGCCAACTCAGAACCACCCACATTCCTCCCCTGGTTGGATTTTTTTTCCAGGGTAC
This sequence comes from Zonotrichia leucophrys gambelii, assembly GCF_028769735.1. Lineage (NCBI taxonomy): Eukaryota > Metazoa > Chordata > Aves > Passeriformes > Passerellidae > Zonotrichia > Zonotrichia leucophrys. The sequence goes on along the minus strand of NC_088178.1, from coordinate 22,153,070 downwards.
TTAGTTACTTGGAAGGTGCCCTCAAATTCCTGATAAAAACCCAAATCTTCCAGAAGTGGGATGTTTTTTAAATCACCTCCACTCATTTACATAACCTTTTTTAAGCAAATAATGGCATTTCATTGGCTGCAGACTGATGAATAAAAACTGCATGAGCATAAGGAGTAGTATGGGCACCGGATGGCCCCAGACCAGAATAAAGCCACAGATAAAGGGCTCTGAATCCAACCCAGGTATTAACAAAAAGGCAATTTTTGGTGCATCCAGACAGAAAACAAATTAGTAACATTTTAAATTAAAGAGGAGCCCTCCTGACACAAAAATTTCGATTTTGCTGGTTCTTTCCAGGCAGGCTGTGAAAAGAGAGGGGGAGAGACACCTGTGCCTTTGTGACAGAGCAGAGCAGAAGTGTCCCCAAGGGGAGATGGACCCTGAAATCCATTTCTGCCAGGAGGGCAGGGACTCAGCTGAGGGAGGCCTCTCCTCCAGACTCTGCTGGGCACATCCCTCCTCTATTCATTTGCCTTTTCTCATCACCTTTCCTGCTTATCTCCTTTGCCCTGGATGCCCTCCTTCATCTGCAGCTCCCGGGCTGGAAAGGGCCCCCTGTTTGGCCAGAGCCTCTGAACACAGCTGGGATTCAGTGAATAAATAAATAAGTAGATCTGCCTGTCATAACTATACTTTAAATTCCCTGCACGGGAGAGACTTCCCCTTTACATTCTCTCAGCTAACACTTTTACCAGGAACCACAGGCTGAAAAAATTGATCTTTTTGGCTGTTTTCACCTAATGCTCTTGGTAGATTTGATTCCTTACAGGTATTTTTCGAGAAATAGGCTAAACTAAGGAATGGCTTATTACAGTTACGAACTTCAGTTAATAGCAAAAAAAATAAATAAATTCAAAATTCCTTGGCTGCATTTGAGAGAAGGTTGAGACCAATGAGGGAATATGAAGATGAAGCATTTTTTTACTCAAAAACATAAAACTAGTTATTATCACAATTAAGAGAGAGCAGAAATGAGAGGAGGAGATGAGCTTGCTCTGTATTTTGTAATATTCAGCTCACATTCTCCTTGAGGGGCAAAATTATAAACTCACATGCCTCTGCAGTCCAGGTTTAAACTTTAGGTCTGGATGGAAGTGTTCTCTAACTCTTGACAGAAAAATGAAAAGCTGGATGAAGAACTGGAGGAAGTGTAGGAAAGCAAGCAGCAGAGAGAAGGTGTTGGGTTCCCTTTAAAGCAGGTACCTAAATCTGAGGATTTTTTTTTAAACCCTCTTTAAGATGAAGGCTCTGCTAATAACATGTCCAGAAGATGGCTCCTGGCAAATTGCTTTGTTATTCTTGTCAAAAAAAAAAGTCCCTTGGAAGCAGTCAATTTTAAACCATATATCAAAATGATTAATTGCCCTTAAATGAGCAGATGTTGAAGTACCCTTGAATGGGGCTAACGCTTTTTGGATTGCAAACATAATGTATTCATGGACTTGGAAAAATATCATTAGGGCTATTAATTAGCTATAAGCACCAAAAGCTTTGGTGACTCCAAGGTGTTCACTCTCTCTCTTTTTTTTTTTCCTTCTTCTTCTTTTTAAGACTTAAAGGGGAACAACTGGTTTTTCTGGAATAAGGTTAGCAGGTATTTTTTTGAATGCAGTGCAGAAAACATTGTCAAGTAGCTCAAATTGGAAAAAACTGTAAGAAATACTGGCTGACCTCTAAATATGGGTAGGAACCAGCCCCAACAGCCAGGACTTAAGGAGGGAGCACTAGTGGGCCAAAGAAAAAGAAAGGAGGGAATAAAAAAAAGAAACCTGACATTACAGGAGGCTGCTTAGAATATAATTCTACCCTCAGCCAAAGGAAAATGTGCTAAACCACAAATATTGCTTCAAGGTTTGAGTCGATTTCGGGGGGGAAAGGTGCTTTGTGTCCTCTTAATTTAGGGAGAAAGAAACTTTTATTGCATACTTGACCCCAGAAGGAAAAAAAATATAAATTCTTCTTCCCACTAATCTCACTTTCCTCCAAACCTCCAAGAGCAAAAGGAGAAATGCAGCAAGCTGTGGCTTGAGACTTTTTAGTAACAGAAAATCCTTAACTGTGAGCCAACTGAGAGCCTATTTTGGTCTCTTTTCAAATACTGCATCAAATATATTTTCAATGAATTCATGAAAAAAAAAAAAAAAGAAGGAGGCAGAGAAGAGGAAAAAAAAACTTTTTAAATCTGTTTAAGTTTATAAACAAGATTAAAGAAACAATGTCAAGGGTCTTATGGAAATGGTGATAGTGCCCCTTTAAATAAGAGCAAGTGGAGATTTTCTATATCACTGTGCAGTTTAAATCTTTCTTGATGGACCGGACACTAGTCCTCCTTAAATCCTTCAGAAAGCTGCTTTAAGGAAAAAGGCTGCGAGGAATTTCTTCTCGCTTTAATTGCTTAAGAAACGGTTCCCACAATGAGCTGTGGCCTAGATTTGCCTCTCATTTAAGTTCTGATTTTTAAAAGTTCACAAGTTAATCCCCTTTCGGTCTCACACGAATGCGGTTGGCGTCGGGGACAAAGTACTGGACAATGTCTGGAACATTTCAAACCCCCAAAAGATGCCCCATACCAAAAAGGAAAAAAAAAAAAAAAGAAAAAGAAAAAACCAAAAAAATAAAAAAGAGAGAGAGGTTGGGGGGGAGAACCCCAAAACAATTCAAAATAAAACCAAGCAGCAAAGTGGCCTTGATTTAGTTAAGTAGCTATTTTAAGACCCTGTTGCCATTATAATTTGAGGCAAGTAGAAATGCCTTGCACTGTATTTGCCACAGATCCGGGGGGTTAGGAGGTTTGTCAGTGGTCTGAGTTTTCTTCCTTGACCATCTTCCAAAAATAAAGCTTTATTTCTCATTATTCAGCCTAAAATTAAAATTTCACTTCTTTAACACAGTTTACTATCCTGGCATGAGATATTATAAAATTCACACCAAAAAAAAAAAAAAAAAAAAAAAAAAAAAAAGGGCAAAAGAAAAAAAAAAAAAGCCAAACGATCAAACAAACAAACAAAAAAAAAGAAACCACAAAGAGAGAGGGAGGGAGTTAATGCATTAGCTGTTTAAAACATAACCAGCCTGGCTTTGATTTTAGTTGTTCTGAAGGAAAGGACCACGATTTCTGTGCAAATGCAAACCCATTATTCTGCAAGGATGGGGATGGGGATGGAGTGGTGTGTGTTCAATACCCGAGATAGGGAAATTATATGTATTTCTAAATAAAATGAGAAAACCACAATTTTCTTCCAGCATTATACCCTGATCGTTCCACTATTTTGTTGTTTGGTTAGGTTTTTGTTTGGGGTTTTTTCCCCCCACAAAATAAGCAGTTTTTCAAATTAAAAGTAGCAGCTGTCCTTCCCGTTATGCAGGTGAGGGGGCTTAAAGCCTACATAGAAGCCTGAAATTCACGGTTTACTTAGAAAAAACATTAAAAATTGTCTTTGAAGGAGATTTTTTGGTACATGTAAAGTCCCAGACAGTTAGCCAAAAATATTACCGTTAATATCATGGAAACTTAAAATTTCCTTGCTACATGGCGAACTAATAAATTCCTCCAACCCCGTCTCGAAGTGCAGGATCGAGTCGGGGTGGCAGATTTATTTATTTCCATATTTAATTTTGTTCTGTGAGGCAAAACTCACAGAGAAAAATTTGCCCGGTATCTACACTCGTCTCCTCCGTTGTTTATTATTGTTATTATTAGTGGTGGTATTATTATTATTATTATTATTATTATTATTATTATTATTATTATTATTATTATTATGGCAGGGGTGAAAAGAACCATTTCTCGCAGAGCCGAGCCGGGGTTTTGTGTCGGAGCCGGTGCCAGACACAAGTTTGAGGAGCCCCGGGGTGGGTGGGGATGCTCCTGAGGGATCCCCCCGGGGCTGTCTTCCCTCCTCCTGCACATTCCGCATCCCTCCCTCGCTTCCCCGCGTTTTGGGGAAGAAACCCCTGTAATCCGGGCACGAGCAGTGCGATTCCCCGGTGCTTTGCCCCATCGATACCTCGGGGCGGGGGGAGATGTGATAAATCGGTCCCGCTCACAAGCCGGGGTCACTTTTCCGAGCTGCGCTAAACGCGCTGTTTACTCGTTTCTGCGAATAAACGCCGAATTAAACGCAATTATTTATTTGTGGGGGCTGGTTAAACGGCAGGAATCCCGTCGCTGGAAAGCTCGGGAATATATTCCGAAGACAGAGGGGAAACTCTTTATTATTTCTTCGAGGGGAAGGGAGGAATTAAATTTTCCGTCGAAGTCATGACAAAATCTCCCGTGCTCGCAGCGAGCAGGGAGTCGAGACAATGGTGACATCGCGGTCGCAGGGCTTGGGAACTGTGGCAATTGTGGGAATTGTGGCAATTCAGCAAGAACGGAGCAGAGGCGCTGCCCCGGCCCGGACGGGCGCAGCCCCCGCTCTCGGAGCCCCTTCCCCGCTGCTCTGAGCGCCGCAGCCCCGCAGAGTTCGCCGGCTTTGGGGCTGATTTTTGTCCCCCGGGGTTGATGTTTGTGCTCCCGACCGGGCTCTGAGGGGCGAGGAGGGGCTTCCAGGGGGGCCGCTGAATTTTGGGAAGCGTCGCCAGCCGGCTGCTCGCCGTGCCCCGCTGCGAGTCGTTGTGATCAGTCGTTGTGCCACACTCGGGGGGCGGTGGCACTGCTGGTGGCCACTGCAGGGACACCTCAAAACAAGCACGAAGGGACACTCCGCGTTGTTTGTGCGGGGTGATGCCCTGGCCAGCCCGGGGTCGGGTCCCCGAAAAACGCACCCGAAAAGAGAAAAGAGATCGCGGCGATCAGCGCGCTGAGTTTCGCCCAATCGGTTTCGCGGCCAAGAGCGGGTGGATGGTTTCGAGGGTGCGGGAGAAACACGGGGCGAGGGGCGCTCCTCGCTCCTGGGGGCCAGCGGCACGAATAGGCTGGAATAGATTTCAATGGGTTCACCCCCTCCCTCTCTTTCCCGAGACGATCACTTGGTACCCCATAACCTCTGCTTAAAAAAAAAAAAAAAAAAAATAAATATATGCAATAAAAATAAATACAAGAAAGTGGCACTTGGAACCTTCTGGTGTCCCGAGCCAGACCGATCCCTTTTTTTTCTTTTTTTTTTTTCTTTTGGTCAGAATTTGTACAAAATATCAAGCTCAAATTAAAAGGTCCTCTCCCCCCCTCTTATTCTTTCTTGTTCCCTTAATTCCTGTCTAAACGGTTTTGCTCTGGGAGAAGAAATCTTTTCTATAGGAGGGAGAGAGGAAAAAAAAAACCTTCAAGAAGAGAAGGGTATTATTGTTTTAATCCTCTTACCCGCAGTCATTTTAAAACAGGGTGTTTTGGAGCCTGAAATGGCGTCTCGTCTCCCAATCCCATCCTAAATCCTCCTGGGCTGGGAGAGAATCTAAAGGCAAGGAACTGGCATCTATTAGCAATCTCTCTAAAGGCTTTAAACTGCTCTTTCTGCTGCGAAGGCATGGCAAAGCTGAAAAGCAAATACAACCACCGCTCCAGTTAGTGAGCTCTGCCAGATAACCAGCCCGGCCGCTGGACGGGAAGGTACCTGCGAAAATCCCGCAGAGAGAGTAAAAAGGGAAAGAAAAAGAAATGCACGGAAAGGAAAAGCTGGTTTTCCCCTTTTTACATACCGAAAGAAAGAAAAAAAGTATTTCGGGGGAAAAAGTATGAAATAAAAATCATGAGCGGGGAGGTGCGTTAAGCGCTCGTTCCTCGCCCGTCGGAGCTCCGCGGGGTCCCCCCGTGCCCGCTGTCCCTGCCCGGCTCCCCGGGCCCGGCAGGGCCGCCCGTGCGCTCCCGGCTGAGCTTTCCCGACGGGGCGGGCGGCGAATCCCTCGCCCAGCGCTCCTCTGAGCTCCTTCCACCGCTGCTGTTTTATTTCTCCGCGTTGTGACTGTGCCCGTTCCCCCAACATTTAAAGAGTACTGGAGGGGTGCAGCCGCAAAGCCGGGGCAGCGGGGCGGCCGGGAGCAGGGTGGGGGGCCGCGGTCGCTGTGTAATTAAATTGGGAGATTATCCCCCACCAGCATCCCCACCCAGGGGCCGTCGGGGGAGAGGGGAACGTCAGGGTCTGATCCAGCGCGGTGCTGAGCGGGGGGCGCGGGCAGAGGCAGGCTTGGCTTCCCTTTCCTGTGCCCGGCGGACCCCATCACCCCCCCGGCCCTGGCTCCAGCCCTCCTCCCTCCACCGGCATCCCGTCCGCTTCCAGGGATTTAATTAGGCGTTTACACCTCGGCTTGGAGTAAATGACTAGTAAGAAGCGCTGGGGGGGGGGTGGGGGGTGTACCAGCAGCCCCGTTTTGATTGACAGGGTGGAGGACCATTGAAAATCTTGCTGGGTAGCTCCCGGGTCGCTATGAAGCTCCTTTTAAAAATCCTTCTGCAATGCTGCCTCCCGGTAGATGGCAGCTCCGCCGGGCGCGCAGGCAGCGCGCAGGCAGCGCGGGCGGATGGAGTAGGGCGGGCCGGGGCGCAGCGCCGCGCTCCCACGCGTGTCCCCGCTCCCACGGCGGGCCGGGAGGCTGCCCCGCCGCCCCAGGTAAGGACCCCCGGGCAGCGCGGCTCCGACGGGGAGAGAAGAGGACTTGGGGGATTGCTTGCGAGGAGGGGGAATCGGTCTGTCCGAGGGGAATGCGCGGCCGGCGGAGGCACCGCTGGCAGGGATGCGCGCACCGCCGAGGAGAAACCCGGCCCGGGCTCCAGCGCAAGTTCTCTATCCTCCTGTCCCTCTTTATTTCCTTTTTCTTTATTATTTTTCTTGTTTATTTGAAGTATACCGCGCTTTAAAAAAAAAAAAAAAAATGAAAGAAAGAAAAACAAACCCAAACTACCGCGAAAGAAAAATAATTCAAACCCCCACGAGCTCGGGGCCGCGTTCCTATCGACTCCCAGTGCCAGCCCGCTCCGGTGCGGGTTTGGGCAGCTGGCGGGGTGCGAGGGTTGTAACCCGGCTCGGGGAGCGGTGGGGGACGCGCATCCCTCCGAGAGCCGGGCTCCGTTGGAGGAGAGCGCAACTTTCTCTCTATTTACATAACGATGTTTTAGTAAACTGCGTAGCCTGGGGAGAGCTGCCGAGGGCTGAAACAGCCCCGAAAGGGGCCGGGGACGGTGGCCATGGCCCCGCTCGGGGTGGCTCCTGGTTTGGTTTTTCTTTCTGGCGCGGCTGGAAGTTGAGTGCGGAAGGGACGGCAAGGGAGGGCAAGATGCCGGCAGCGCTAGGAAACCTCTCTAGGACAAATCGCACCCCTACATCACCCCGCTGCGAGGTTAGACGGCAGAACGGATGGGGAGCCCCCCATAAGGAGCGGGCAGGCCGGTCTTTGCGGCCCCCCTGCATACTCCCTCTTTAAGGGGTGTATAAATCCCGGACCTGCGCTGTCAGCCCTTCTTGATAAATTAAGGGCTTCGCAGTCGAAACCTATTTACACCTCCATTATAGGGCTAACCAAATGGGGATCCGCATGCATATTTTTACCGCGAGAGATCTCATACATCTCCGCCAGAGTCGCCCCTCGGGCCATGGGATAACAGATAGAGAAGGGGGGTGGGCTGTGCTCCGCCGCGGCCAGCACTTGAGCGGAACAAAGTCCGTGTCCCCCCTCGGTGCTGGCTGCCCGGGGCACCCGGGACCCGCTCCTCTTGCAGGGACAAGGAGAGGGCGAGGGTGACCTCCCGAAAGCCTTGCGGGGACCGGACACACAGGCTGCTAGAGCCCAAAGCAAGGCCCTCGGGAACTTTCTCCTCCGATGGAAGTGGGGTTTGACTGCGACACTCGCAGTGCCTGCCCCTTTATTTGCGGAGAGAAGGGACAAGAAGAGCCCCATACGGAGCCGGTCGGTCTCCGCGGTCCGTGGCTTTTCCCGGCTGCGCTTTCCATTTATTTCCCGGAGCCTCGGGGGAAAAAGGGGTCAGCGCATCTCGGGACAGGTCCTTGGTGTCCCCGAGGGTCTCCTGGGTGAGGCCGTCAGCAGAAAGGAGGGAGGGGGCAGCATCCCCCGTTTCCCGGCGGGATTCCCGCACCGAGCGCTGCCCGCTCCCTTCGGAAACGAAACGCGGCCGGAGCGAGGTGGTACCGCAGCCGCAACCCGGGGAGGGCTCGGCCCAACACCCCCGGCCCTGGCTGGCCTTTGCGGGGCTGTCCCCGCAGCCTCCGCTCCGGCCGGCCGCGCTCCGCTGTGTCCCGCATTCCGCCTCTGCCGGGGAAAAGAAATGTCCCCGCTCCGCCTCGTCCCGTCCCCTCCGGCGGCCCCCTCCAGTTCCACTTGGTTAGCTCAAGTTTTCCATGTAAATGACAGTAATAAATATCTAATCATGTCCCGCAGCTATCGGCGGCTCGCCGAGCAGCCGGCATTAATGAGACATCCAGGGGAAGTGGGGAAAAGGAGAGGCGGGGGGAAGAATAAAGAGGAAAGTTTTTCCGCTCTCCCTGAGATGGTTTCTAGAGGCGAGGCCCGGCCGGGGTGACGGGGGCATGAGAGGAGCCCCTTGCTCCTCCGGAACGAGCCCGACTGTGGGGTCGCGTTCAGGTTCGAACCTGTCCCCTCTAATTAACCTTATCCCCAAAATCCCAGCGGTTCCCCGCGAGGGAGGGCGAGTCCGGCCGCATCCCCGGGATGGGCGCTGCTGTCCCGAAAGCCCCGCGGTGCTGCGTGTGCCCATCCCTGCCGCGATTCCCGAACAATTAACGGAGCTGCGATGGGCTCTGAATGCTGATGCTGGGCCGAGCGGGGAAGGCTGCGGCTGAAATTAAACCATGAGAGTTGGATTTGTTCGCCTAACGCTAAACAAATGGACTGATTACCTTCTTTCCAAACGCATCAGTCATACTACATTAAGTAGCAGAGAGCTAATTATCCCAATTAGGAGGCTGATTTATAATTAATGGCTTGGACCAAGTGATAATTGGATGTTAATGGATAACAGTTTTGTCTGAAGTAGCCTCCCGCTTCCCCCAAGGCAGGGCTGGAGGGCTCGGGGTTTATTTACCCTCTCCCTCCCTCACCTCTGCGCGGAACGCAAAGCGAAAGAGAAGCGAAATGTGCTCGTAGCTGGGTGGGGTGGGACCCTCCTCGGGCTGGGGGAGCCGCTGGACACTTCCCAGCCTGCCCGGGTACCTTCAGCACCCAGCTTCCCCGGCTTTTCAAGCAATTTCTGCTGCTTTTTTCCCCTCTTCTCCCTGAGTTTCGAAGCCATGGACAACTGACCCTGCTGGGAGCATCATCACCTGCAGGACGTGGGTGGTGTTCTCGATGAGGGGCAAACCCCTAACCCTAGAGCTCCACGGGGTGCCCTAGTGCAGATCAGGCTTTTCCTCTACCCTGCCCGTCCCAGGGAGAGCAGGATGGGACTCACGCTGAGGATGGGAGGTTTTCCACCCTCCCTGGCCCACACCCCCTTGCAGTGGCTGGCAGAGGGTAAATCTGTGCTTTCTCACTGCTCTGTTTCTCCTGAGCACATCTCAGAACTGGCTTGCTCACTGTTTAGCTTATCCCTTCCGTGTTCACTTTTCACCCATGAGTAAGTTGGTGCAAGTCAATCCCACTTCCTTGTTTGCCCCAGCCAGAGAGACTTGGAGCTACAACCCTTTGGCTTTTGGGTTGTGTTTCTAGGTTCAGTTTTTCCATTCTAACTGAGAACTGCAATGGACATAAAATTCCTGAAAGGGTAAGAGTGTCTTCAACCCTGAGTTACCCCGTGACTGATGAGAGGTTGTATTAAATTGTGCCAACATAGTGCAAAAATATACCCAAAATTGTACTGCCAGTACAGAGAAAGATGGTTTAGATCAGCTTTCCAAATTTGCATGCTAATTTAAAGAGATCTTGGTGTCTAAATGGGAGATTCTCCTCATGTTCGCACACATGAGAAGTGATATTATTGCCAAATCAGAAGGCACAGCTCTGTTTCACGGAGTTGGTGTAAATGTTGCTTTTCCTTAGTGCCAGTGTCGCTGCCTGCACCAAAGAAACAGAGTCAGAGGAGCTTCCCACAAATCACAGAAGGGCAGGCTTGCCAGGCAAGTTTTGCACAATATAGTTGCAGAGGGAGTGACTGCAGTGGCTTTGGTTCCCAGTGTCTTTATCCTTTAAAAGAATATTTTGCTGAGAAAGAGAGAAATCAGATGAAAAGAAGCCAGAGTGAAGAGTTTATTTTTCCTCTGTTATTTTCACAACCAGCCCTGACAAAACAAAGCTGCTGCAGAGAAGGTCCTGGACCAGCTCTTCTGATATAAATCCCTGCAGGTTTTACTGGTTACACTACAGGTAAACTGTTCAGCTAGAACTAGTCCACATTTTCTAAGATTCCAGTGGTTTTCTAGGGGCATCTCAAAATTCAGCTTGTCAAGTTGAAAATGCTTGTACTGAGGCACTGACGAATGTCAGCTGTACTTAAACCCTTTCAAAAGGTTGAGTGTTGGTTTCCAGAGCTTGTGTCTGAACAGAATGTTTATAGCTGCCTTGCTTCATTTGGAAAAACATAGGAATAGGAAAAATGCTGAGAACAGGGGTTCAATAAATCCCAAATTTTCCAATCCTATACAGCTACTAATAAACTAATCTACTTTGGGGGAATTTCCATCAAAATGTGCCGGTGGAGAATTTGGAAATGTAGCCAAATAGTCAAGAATTAATTCATGGTGCACTGGGGTTAGCCAAACCCTGGGTCTTTTACCGTCATTTTCACTCTAGGAGTTATTGAAATGGATTTTTTTTTTTCCTTTTAACTTCATTAGGTTTTGGATCAGACTTCTTCTGTTTCCTAAAGCAGTTCTGGTGGAATTAGAGCTTATGGGAAGGAGAGAGTCTGGGAGCAGGATGGACCAGCAGTCCTCCGAAGGGAGGGAAATGGATATTTACACCAGGAGTTGTGGGCGGCTGGCACAGCTCTCTTAGGACCAGCAGCAGCCTCTATATACGGCCTGAGCAAATACTGAGTGAGAAATGCTGCTGTAAAACTGAAAGTGTGGGTGTGATGCTTGGGAGCTCCAGTAGGATCTTCCAAAGAAAGAGTCATAGTTGCACTGGGGGAGATGAGCTGATGGATCTCACCAGGGAGGGAATGTTCTTCCCGAGGGAAATTTGGTGTTTCCAGCCGTGCCGAGCTCCGGGCAGAGCGAGCAGGGAGCAGCTCTGGGAGCTCTTGGCGTGTGTTTTTTGTCCCGAGGTGGGTGAATGTGCCTCTGCTGAGGGGCTGCAGCTCCCCACAAAACCCAACAGAAGTTCAGCAGCTCTGCCTGCTTTACAGCACGCGGCTCTTCAGAGCACAGATCACCTGCTGGTGGCCAAAGTACACTGCTTGCCTTGGCAGCACGCTGAGTTCGGTGCAGGGATCCAAAGGCTTACGGGAAGGGAAGCCTTGCGTGTGCCGGTGGTGCTCCCCAGCCCCTGGCACTGCTGCCACTAACTCTGTTTTGTGGCCCTGGTTTAAGGTGGCACAAGTGTTTCCCCCACCCCAGCCCCTCCTTATAAAAGCCGCTGAGCTCAAGCATCTTTTTTAGTGGTAGGATTTGTGTTACCACTTGCAGAGAAGAAAAACTTAAAACTTCTGATTTATTCTTTTAAGGTATTAGAAGTCCCTCACAATTGCATGGCTTGTAGAGCTGCCTTTCAGGAGTTTTTTTCCTTTTAAACCAAAGTAGGATTGTCTGTCATTTTGCCTTATAGCTGATTTAAGTGTGAGCAGGAGCAGTTGCCATCCTGTGTTTTGTGGCTGTTGTTTGGAGTGCTGCAAGAATCATCTGCAGAGGCAGGGTCCAGCTGAACGTGCAGAAACATCCTGAGTTCCGCTCTCAGCTTCTGTTGCTCTCAAGCTTTGCTTGCTCTTTCTATCTCTCAAAATCACCTTCAGGCAGAATTGCACTTGGCACCATAACCTCACACCCCTCCATCTGATCAGCTGAAAGAGCCCCTAGGAAAGTCCTTTTGTGCCAGCAGGGTTAAACGCCAGCAGTGTGGCAGGAACCTCTGCATTTCACAGACACGCTGCTCCCCTCCTCGTGTGGGTGCCAAACTCCCTCAGCTTAACACCCAGAATATAGAGCTTCAGATTTTTACTTTCTACTTGATAAATAGTGGTGGTGGGGAGAGAAATCACCATCCCTGTTTGCCTCATCCCTGTGCCTGCCCATTGAGCCCAGCATCTGGGCTGAGGCATTACCCAGGGCAAGCCTGCATTCCCTCCTGCCAGCCTGGATGGCAGCACCTGGGAGCAGCAGGAGAGGAGCTGGGAATGCCTTAAACTGCCTCAGGAAATCTTTACAAAGCTTATCTGTGCGTTTCTTGCAGGGTTTGATCTCCCTTGTTAGGGCTCAGGGTTAGATTGTCAGATCAGCGTCGTGGTTGTGGTGTTCAGGATAGACACAGGAGGGGTCACAGGCTTAAAAACATATTTTGACACAGAACTGTAGATCCTTGTCTTTTTAATGAGACTGTCATGGGTAAAATCCTCCAGGATATTGCTCCATCTTTCCAGGGATGGGAGATTCCTGAACCAGAAGTCCCAGGAGGCTGCCTTCCAAGACAGTCAGTTTGCACATGGGAACAATCTGCAATCAAATATGCTGCAGGCAAAAGCTGTTTTGGGGGCAGAGAGCAAGCAGGGAGCCACCCTCATGCTTCCAGCAGCCCTGGGAAAGGGCAGAGTTTGGTTTGGAAAATTCCCCTTGCCAGTGTTAGGGAAAACAAAATGATGCTTCTCGAGGAAGCCTTTTCCACAGAAGCGAGGTGAAGGACTGAGCAGGTACTTTGTTGTTTTTCTTTTTATAAAAATACACCAAAAATAAACCCTTTAAGCAATTTGTGAATTCAGCAGTTTGATTGCAGGGTGGTTTAGGTTAGTCCAAGTTGTGAGTTCAGGGCAGTGCAGAGGCAGAGATGCTGTGGGGTCTGCAGAGGGGAGAGCAGCACAGGAACACGCAAGCCTGGCTGCAGCGGGATGCGAGCGCGTTCCGTATCCACGGATGTGCAGCTGCAGCAGCAGCCTTGGCACAGCTGGGATGCAGGGCTCAGTTTCCATTCTGCTGTTAATGACAGCAAATCTTAAATGCATGATTTTTTGTTGTTATTGTTGACTGATCTGGAAGCAGAACGAGATGAGAAACGAGAGTCAAAGTGATCTTGGTATCAAGAGCTTCTCTTTTTCCAGGAAAACACTTCAATGTAATTTCCAAGAGCTTCCACTGAGGTCTGAGTGCTGCTCTGAAGGGGAGAAGGGAGATTTGTCCTGTTTTGATCTGTCAGCACTGTTTGTCTCATACAAACTACAACAAGCAAGGGATTTTGCACTGCAGTGATGTTCAGTGGTGCCACTCCTGGCTCTACACTGCAAACTGCTGGGCTCCAAGCCCTGAAACTTACACCCCACTCAAAAACAGAGCCTTCAGGGATGTCTTTATTTTATTTTCTTTATTTTGTACCTGTAAAGCCTGCCCTCTGAAGAATTCCTCTGCAAACAGAGGCATTGGAAAGTCTTTTGCCAAGAAGTGTCTAATCAGTCACTTAATTCCGTTATCTTTTGGGTGGAAAACGATGATTTAACGAAAGCCTTAATAAAAATCACAGCAAATTATGTGAGTTACCCCTGTCAGCCAAGCCCTGTTACCTCAGCTGCTCACAACCTGGTTTGAGAATTTCTAGGGTCCTGCAACAAAACTTTCTTGTCCCAGCAGGATGCTCTGAGGTTTGTTTTGCAAAAATTCCAAGCCCTCTTGCATCCTGTTATGTTTCCACTGCAGATAGATGAGCGTTACAAACACAGTTGCTGTGCTCATCATCAGCGCAGCCTCAGAGTCAGTTATTTGACAAGGTCTTCCCAAAACTGGTGACACTGTCCCTAACTGGAACTATTTCCAGATTTCAGCTGCTAGCAGTCCTCCTGGTTTTAAGAAAAAATATCTATTTATACCAAGGGCATTGGGAATAGCTGAGTGTGAGCTGCAGGAATTGGTGTAATTGGTCAGGTTTGGCTTTTGGTGCATTGTCACGTAGGTTTAACTAGATCCTGCCTAATTACCATCTCTCTCTGCACTTCAAAATTAACTTTATTTAAATCCAGGAGTGTTCACAGGGGTAAAAATATTTCAGGCAGATTAGAAATGCAGAGTCTTGCAGGGTTTTTTTTGGGAGCTGTTCTTAGTGCCTTATTTCAGTTACAAGAAAAGTCTTTTGGAAGCCTGTTTTTATAGTGCATGCTGCTCTCAGACTTTGACATTTGAATGAGGAACTGTGATGTGTTACAGTATTTCAAATTATCAATATTTCATCCACTACAAAGATGAAATTGTTTCCTTAGATACTTGGTAATCACACCTGAGGAACAAAACTCATTTATAACATGTTGTTTATTATCTTACAATATTTTGGGCCTTTATATATCTAAAAGATTTAGGGATATAAAAAAAAGAGATTGAAGAAAACCTCTTGCTAAGATCCTTTATTCATAACCCCCCAGGTATATAATTCATTTAGTACCAAATACATATAAACCCAATGTCTGTCTATAGAGTGAGCCTGTTTTCCTAGAATGTGAGTTACACAGAATCAAAGATTTGTTATTTATCTTTCTGATTTGAAGTGTTCCTGAATAAGGAATTAAAACATAAAATCATAACCCAGAACAGCTCTGGGGGAGGTGAGGGGGAATATTCTGCTGTGATTCTATTTTCAATGATGTTTTTTCCAGTGGTAATAAGGAGGAAAGGATGTTACAGCACAAACCATTTGCTGTTTTTCCCCTGTTAGTAATGAGCAGTGGGTTCCTGTGCTTTGCATAAACACCAGCAGTGATTTGTAGCACCTTTGCAGGTGTTTAAGCTGAGGACCACAACTTTCCTTTTACCTGACAGGGCTATTCCTATTTTTTTCTGTCACCTGCAGAAGCCTGAACACCAATCAAGTGCACCAGACTTCTGTTTCATGCTTGATTTTCTTTTTTAACTGATCTTTTCCTTATGCTCAAGCTGTGCCTTGCATCAGGGCACAGACCCGAGGCTGTGCCACACTCTTCCAAACTTTCAATGAATCTGTGCTGGATCTCTCCACAAGCAATTAATTGTACTGTTGAAATTCCCTTCTAAAAGTGACTTCCCAAAGTCCAGATTTTACTTTTTTTTTTTTTTTTTTTTTTTACAGCTTATTTCCCACATAAAGCTTATTTCCCACATAAAGAAGGCCTCATACACCTTCTCTACCATCGCCAACCCTCCCATTTCTGGGACAGCTTTGATGAAGTGATAAAGAAACACCCCATGGTGCCCACCAGTCAAAAGCAGACTGGCATCCTCTTCTTGAAACCTCTAGGATTCCTAGTTATTCAGTATTTCTAACTCACAGGTTTTATTACCCCGTTCTTTATGATGGCACCTGAGAGTCTCGTGTAGATCAATGAATTTAGTCTCAGTATTTCTTTGGATTTGGGATAACTCACTGTTTGGAGGGAAAAGGGACAATGGTCCAAAGCCCCTGCAAAGCTGCATGTCCTACATCCAGCCTCATTTCACCTGACAGAGTTTGCTTGAGAAGGGCAAATGTCTTGTTTGATATTTTGGTTTGGTGATTTGTTGGCTTGGTTTTTTTCCTGATAGAAGGGAAAATATGGAATTTTTTTTTGCCAGGTACTTTTCAGAAAACTTCAATACCTCATTTTTTAAATTGTTCTCAGATCTGTCTGAATTCCACATATACAGAAGCCACTAGGAAGGGGGTTTTCAGCTAAGGAGGAAATGCGTGGGTCTCTCTTCACATCTTCTCTCAGGACAGAATTACATGCAGAATTATACAAAATTAGTTGCCAGCTAAATAGGAAAACTTAAAGCCTTGTAGAAAGCCGAGAATATTAAAACCCAGAGTCAGATCTCCCCTGTATGCCATGCTGTTACATGGTGCACCATAAATTGCAGCACTTTTGTGCTGCATGGCTTCAGGGGCACCTGAGGTTTTGAAGACCAGTGCTGGGAAGGATGGATGGGAGCCACGCTGGCTGGAGCTCTGCCCTGGGATAACAGGGCTGCTCTTTCTGGATGGTAAATGTGCAGGTTGTTTTGCACCAGATTGAACAGCAGCAGCTGATTACAGAGTGGTGGGTCCCTGGATTAGTCTGGGAAGGGCAGAATCCTGCATTGCCTGGCCTCAGAGCAATGCAGGAATGGAGAAAGCTGGGTTTCTCATAGACAGCAGCAGTTACAGCTGGGGGAAATCCCACGTGCTGTCTGTGAGGCTGGGTGCTGGCAGGACGCGGCTCCTGAGCTCTGAGAAGTCTGCAGGCTTGGGAAGGAAGATAGGCACAGCATCCATGAGCCTTCCATAGCAAGAACTGAGAGCTATTTTATTTATTGCTATTTCCATAGCAATAAATGAGAGGTGCAAGCCATAGGAGGGCTTTTGACCCTGGGGTGGCAATGGCAGGATTGTACAGACAGGAGGAGGGGGAGCCCCGGCAGGGTCTGGTGCAGGGCATGTGAGGAGAGCTCACAGCCGGTGCTGAGCAATGTGGGGAGCTGGGAGAGGGCTGGATTGGGATGCTGGGGGTGGGAGAGTCTCTGCTGCTGCCCTGAGGGGCCGTGGAAGGAGATGCCACCAGCCCAGGCACTGCCTGCAGCATCCTTTATGCACTGTGCTGAGCAAACGCTGCAGCATCAGCCCACAGGCCCCCACCAGGGCTTTTTTCTCTCACTTACTGTTTTCCTGCACCTTTCCTCAGCTTCCATCTCCTTTCTTCACTGCTCCTAACTCTTCGTTGATCTCTGATGCACAAAATCATGATGAGGAATCCTCTTTCTTTCAGGATGGATCCTGTAACCCTCCCAGCTTATCCACAGCTGCTCAAGCCCATACCCTTCAAGAAAGCAGGAGTTCAAACTTTGCTCTCATCCTGCTCCTGGCTGTGGCTGTTCCTGAGGCCCTCCAGCCACGCAGAGACATAAAAGATGCATTTGCAGATTTTGAAAATTAAAACCATCTATACAGCCAGTGGGAAGGGATCAGCTTATTTGGTTGCTTAATGAAATATAAAGATTATTTTAACCAGTGTAAGCACTATTCGACAGCTTGTGAAACACAGCAGTGGCTTGATGAATGGCTTTCTCCATTAAAAAAAATTGCTGCATGATGTCTTTTAAATATTTAATTTATTGGGGTTGGAGTGAGCTGGGAGCTGACAGTTAAACAGGAGCTATTTGTGGTCTCAGTTAACTTTGCTTACCCGGCTGAACCGTCTCGCTCAGTAAATTCCCTCATTTTTTATACAGAATCTGGGATGATACATTTGCTGCACAACTGAGTAGAAGTTCTGCCTGTTGTCTGCACTGCATCACCAAAGCTGTGATGGGCATTGACTCCCTTCCCGAGTCCACCCCTGCGAGGTCCTTCTCTTTTTTTCTTTTTTCTTTTTTTCTTTTTTCTTTTTTCTTTTTTCTTTTTTCTTTTTTCTTTTTTCTTTTTTCTTTTTTCTTTTCTTTTTTCTTTTTTCTTTTTTCTTTTTTCTTTTTTCTTTTTTCTTTTTTCTTTTTTCTTTTTTTTAAATACGCTTTCTTCCAAGCCACCGGAAAAATGTATACATAAAATCATTTTTTAACAATCAAAACCACCAAAATATTCCTGGAGCAAGTGTTTCAGTGGAAACACTGGGCTGCAGACACAACACCACTGGCAGTGTCCTTGGAAGACTGTATGGTATGGGAAAATTCCCCTCCTCTCCCTCTTCCTTTTTCCTTTAATGTGCCAGCTTGCTGCACAGCCCATGACATGCAAGGGGGATTAGAAGAGAGAAACAGGCATTTCTGTGAGCTGGGAGTCAAAGACGCTTGGCCTCCCACGTATCTCCTGGCAAGGCTGAGCCCGGTGTGGATTCTCCAGCCCCTGTCAGGGACAGAGGTCTGGCAGCAGCCCAGGGCAGTTAATAGGCTCTGTGTCCTCAGATGGTTTTCACAAGACACTCAGGGACTTAACAAGCTTTGAGACCTCCACCCCGCTGGCCAAAGCTGGTGCAGCCAGCCAGCTGGTTCACAAGTGAGGTGGTGAGAGGGGAGGAGGCAGAATGGAGTTGCAGATCTCTGTTTTGCTGCCTGTGTTGGCCAGAAAAGCCAGTCCTGCCCTTGTCTGTGACAGCGAGGCAGTGAACAACTGCATTGGGTGGCATGATGCTCTTGGCAAATGATCCACACCAAGGATGGGTGAGGCTGCACCACAGGTCAGGTGGGAGATGTCCTCTATGGCCATGTCACTGGGACATGTCCCTTAACACATGCCACCACCAGCAAAACTTTGCAGTCCCAGAAAGCGATATCACAGCTGTAATTTCACTGTGAAACCCATCGTGAGGAAAATAGATAAGAATGCCAAAACTCTCTTGATTTGCAAAGTCCATTTCCTTGATCAGAGAACCAGCAAACAATTTTGTCATTGCTTAAATCTTCCCTAAGCTCCATTAGAGCAGAGCTGTGGCATCCTTGTGAGCTTTGGAAAACGTTCATTTTCACATTTTATCTTAGAAGAATGGGGAATCAGCGCAGAGTGGGTGAACAGGCAGACACAAAGCAGATGAAGCTGGCATCAGGGTGTGTCACATCTTTGTGGTATCACCACACCCGGACCTGTCACCCTCCACTGGCACTCAGTGCTGAAATGATGCAGTGGCAGAGCACAAGGGGCTTGGGGAAACAGGAGTGAAGCAGAGTACTAAATTGCAAAATTACGGGTTTGTAATTTCTGCTGCATCTTTGAGAAGACAATCCCAGAACCAGAACTCACATTCATGAGGGTCATCCTTGGGCTGGCAGAGTGTTTCACCAAACTCAGCTGCTTGTTTCCCTCCCCTGTTCCTGGGCACCACAGTGCAGAGATGCTTGTGATGGTGAAGCCATGAGATGCCCCAGACCCTGCTGTGCTAAATTCAGCTGCTTTTTAAGGAACTCCTGCTTGGTTTCTGGCTGTTACACAAGGTCACTTCATGTTTGTACTTCTTACATCAAGGTGGAAAGAGCAGGAGTTCAGAGCAGGAGGGGCAGTGGCACCAACTCATTTCCATCTCTGCCTCGTCACTGTGAGTCTGTCCCTCCATGGTATAAATAATTTATGGACAAATACAAAGGTCTTTTTGCAGTACAGAAAATACAGCAGATAATTGCTCTTCCAAGTTTTCACATTCCTCCTAAAACCATGGGCATTTCTCCTGAAATCATCACCTCCCTCCAGTGTTTAAATTGCTTTCTAAGAGGTTGCCTGAAAAGATGTCTGCTTTCCTTAAGTTAGTCCGGCTGAGCTTCTTTCCCTGAGCGTTTGTTCATTGCACTGACTTTCCAGATGGTGACTTGCTGATGTAAACGGTGGTTTAAAAAATTTATTTTGTGGCTCATGTTTCACAACTTCCTTTCTGATGTCTTACAAACTGCAGAAACGACATCCTGGAGGCCCTCAGTCATTTACAACAGGGATGAATGAAGCATTGCTTGGCTTTTGAGATCAATATTAGCTCAGTTTTACAGATGGTCTGTAAGGAAAAAGAGCTTGAAGTTTCACGCAGAGCCCACACTAGAAAAAAAAAAAGCCATTAGTTTTCTGAAATAATTTCCTTGATATTGAGCTATGAAATGTCAGTATTTATTGCAAAACTTATTCCCCCTTTAGCCATAACATTTTTGGTGCTATTATGGTGCAGATTTATCTTCTTTTTCATCACATGCTCTTTTCTCACCCCCCCTCCCCACCATGCCATTTGTGTTTTCTTAAGAAGACCTGCTAGAAAAATGAATAATGAATGGAAGCAAATTATAAATGAGTGAGTTCAGATGAGAAACATTATTTGACGTTCCAGTGGACTATCTGTAATCTATTACTATTTGTAATGGATTACAAATAGTCCACTGTAGGCAGTGATAGGGGCAAAATCCCAGCTAGCCCTGGGATAGAGCTAGGACAATGCATTAAAAGTCACTGTAATATGATAAACTATATTGTGGCATGCAAAAAAATTAATTTCCCATATTTTGATCAGCATGAGTGAGATATAGTCAGATTCTGGGCTTTAAGTTTGGAAGCTGGACTTGTGTTGATGGTGCTTCAGGTGTACAGGAGATATTTCCATTCCTGTCTCAGAACCTGCTGGAGCTGCAAGGTTAAACACGAGCTTTGCATGCCGCACTTCAATTCTGAGCTCAGCGTTTCCAAAGCTCTGCTGAGCCACCAGGCAGCTGGAGCAGCATGTCCCTAAGCCCCTGGGTGTTGTTTTTCAGGTTCATATCAGATGCAGCACTTTGGAGTGAACGGGTACTTGCTGCACGCCGTGAACTCGCTGAGTGCCATGTACAATCTGCACCAGCAGGCAGCACAGCAGATTCTGGGCTTTACGTTTGGAAGCTGGACTTGTGTTGATGGTGCTTCAGGTGTACAGGAGATGTTTCCATTCCTGTCTCAGAACCTGCTGGAGCTGAGATGTCAGCCACAAGCCTTGCATGCAGCACTTCAGTTCTGAGCTCAGCGTTTCCAGAGCTCTGCTGAGCCACCAGGCAGCTGGATCAGCAGGTCCCTAAGTCTCCCTGGGTGTTGTTTTCCAGGTTGATGTCAGGATGCAGCACTATGGAGTGAACGGGTACTCGCTGCACGCCATGAACTCGCTGAGCGCCATGTACAACCTGCACCAGCAGGCAGCCCAGCAGGCCCAGCACGCCCCCGACTACCGGCCCTCCGTGCACGCCCTCACCCTGGCTGAGAGACTGGCTGGTAAGAACAACCCGTGGCAAGTGCCCTCGCCGGCTCTAAAAACCCCACGCCCAAAAAAAAAACCCAAACAAAAACCCCCCAAAAAACAACAACGAAAAAAGCCGCACGCACAAAGAAACCAAAAATCCCAGCGCAAAAAAAGAATCCTTGTTGCTTGCATTGAGTGGAGCTCTTCTGATGTGTGAGAGGGCCAAGGGGCATGGTGTGCTCCTCAGTGCTGTCCCTGTGGGCAGGCTCTCAGGTGACACCTGCCCTCCCGTGTGTTCTGGCACCCTGCTTCAACCGGTCTCAGACAGCTGGGAAGCTCAGGGGAGACGGGATGTGGCTCCACTATATGGGATTGAAAAGAGAAAATTAAAAAGACACCAAAATGTCTTTTTAACAAGTGAACAGAAAACAGCAAAGAATTTCCCTTTGTTGTTAGTAAATAAGGGCAGAGTGAACATAATCATGAAGAATGGAATTATCTTCCCTGACTGCCTACAAATATATATCTGTTCTAGGATAGCTTTCTAGTTGTCTGATATTAAAGTCTAAAAAAAAATAATTGAGGAGTTCCTTCCAGTCTAGAGTTGGTGGGAGAAATTACCTGTCCAGACAGCCTTGGTGGGCTAAATTTCATAAATAACAGCTTAAACCAAAATAAGGATGCAGAAGTTTCAGGAAGGTCCTCCCAGGTAGGCAGTCCACAAAGGCATGATGAGAAAGGTCTTGGACTCTTTGGATCAGTGAGCCACAACTGGCTGTCAGATCTTTGTGCCAGCAATGTTCCGTTACCCAGCTGCTATTTGCGACCTTCTTAGCATGGTTCTAAGTGGCCTGTGGGATCTTTGGGGTGGCACAGGGCAGAGCAGGAGTCACTGTCCTCATCAATAAACAACCAAAGTGGAATCAAAGAGAGCTGGACTCTTCTCCTGGATGTGCTGCTGGGCTGCAGAGTGATGGGGAGAGCACTGTCCTTGTCCTGGTCATCCATCCCCTTGTTCCCTGCCCCTTTTCACTGTGCAGGTTTTAGATGGGAGCAGATGGCCCTGAGCTCTGCAATGCACCTTGCAGACCCTGCATCTCAAGGTGCCCCTTTCCTAACTGCAAGGACCTCTTGAAAGATGTTTGTGATCTCTATCTTTTACAGTAGAGCACGGAGGACTTAATGTTTTTGGCCCTAACTAGGCTAAAGCAGAGGAAGATTAAAAAAAAGAATAAAAAAAACTATTCTCATATTCTTGACCAGAAGATTAAATTGGTTTCCTGACCTCTTATCTTTAAAATTAATAACCCACCTGGAAGACTTTCCAGATTAAATCCCACAGTCCCCTTGTCTGCTTATCATTGGCAGTGTAGGCATTATATACCTACGAGCTGTTTCCTTTGCAGTTGCCTCACATTCTGTTACTTCTGAATATCTTTCAGTGCAGGTTATAGATCTCATTTGCCTTCCAGGGACAGTCAGAATAAAGCAGCACAAAAGCAAATGACCTTAAGTCAGAAAACAGAGGTTTCTGGTGGTAACTGCAAAGCCTCACCTGCAATTTATATTCTCCTTCTTGCACAAAGCCTGAAAACATAGTTAAAACAGTAAAATAATTGCTGGTTGCCTCTCGCTGGAGTGGCCAAACTTAATGCATGAGCTGCCGCCTCTGGGGAGCTGGTAGGTGTAACCTCTACTCTAGAAATTTGGGAATATTCCAGCCTGCAGGTAGGGTGTTTAGGTAGGGTGTTTAACCAGTGCCCTTTCTCCTGTTTTTGTGTACTTGAAACACAAATGTTGGCTTTTATAAACGTTTCAGGGCAGCTTCAGTTTCATTTCTTGTGCTGGAATATCCCTTCTCCTCGCCTGGCTGCTCCGTGAGCTGTGCCTGGATGCACAAGGATGGTCCCACTGCCTCCCCAGGGGCAGCTTTATCACCAACATTTGAACTCCCCAAGGAGCTCTGATTCCTCAAACACAAAATTCTCTTGTATGCAACCAGCACTATATTGCTGAAGACCTTTAGCCTGCTCACATCTCTGCCAGGCTGCCAAAACCACGCAGCTCTGGCAGTGCCCCAGAAGGGCGCTGCGAGTGCTGACCTAGAATGGAACAGCTGGAAGTTCTGGAAGAGGAATGTTTGAGCAGTGCAAAGCTGATTTGCTACGCTCGTTAGCCAGTGGGTCTGGGGCCTGGCTGTGTGGTGCTGGGGGACAGCAGGTTTTTGTTTGCTGTTTGGATTCGTGTCACGACGCTCGTGACAAAAGCACAAACAAACAGCAGCCAGAGCCTTCACCGGGCTTTGCTTTGCTCCCAAAGTGCCAGCTTTGCTCCCTGCTCTGCTGTTTTCCTGTGTGTTCATTCCTCCCTTCTACTGGAAGTCACATTCTTAACCGAATTAAAAATGATACCAGACACTGCTCTTTCTGCATTTCCTCTATGAGAGCAAACCTCTTGCCAGACGGTTTCATTCCAGGGCTGTAGCACAGCATGTCCCAACTTGCATAATAAAGGGTGGGTTTTTTTCATTTTCAAGTAACTTATTTTCATTGATTTAAGATCTTTCTACTCCCACTAACTGTTGTGCAATAATAACCCCTCTGGTAAAATAATAAGCCCTTTACTGTTAGCCTCAGATTTCCCCCAGTCTGAATTTCTTCTCTGCCCTCAATTTTCCAAGCTTGGTTTGCAAAGTCAGACCTTGTGAGTAGGTGCTCTGCTGAGAAGAGCTCAGCACATGAGCTCTGGGCTTGCAACCAGTAGGGCTGGACGTGGCCTTGGCTGCTGTTTCCACCCCAGATGCTGCAGAGTGTCCGTGCTCAGTGAAGGATATGCTTTGGAGCAAAATGCACAAAAGCACATGAGATTAAATGCTCTCTGAACTGGAGCCCAGAACAGCTCTCCAATATCATGCCTTGAAGACTGCAGTGAGCCATACAAAGACATTAAAAAAGTACAAGAATGAATGCCCCCACATTCATTTTTAATTGTGTTTCTTAATGGAAGGTGCTTATGCCCTGGTAGGGTCTGGGCATCTGCATGTTCTGCCCTGCTGATGTAGAAGCAGATTGAGTTATTTCAGCCAAATTCAGCACTGGAGTCTCAAGAGCTTTCACAGCTGTCACAGAAAGAGGCTCTCTCTCCAGAACAGGCTTTTAGAATCATTTGATGGTTTGGGCTGGAAGTGATCTCAAAGGTCATCTAGCTTTAACCCCTCTGCTATGATTTTACCTCTTTGGACACCTCAGCTAACCAGTAAGATTCATATGTATGTGTTTCACTAGCTCCAAAGCAATGGAAAAAACATTCCATAGCTCTGTCTGATGTTAGCAAGTGCTTTATTCGACTGTCAGCGTACAAATTCCAATAATTAAATTGGCCACTTTCCTTGTCTTCCAACGGCTGTACATTTCAAGACATCATTTTGGAGGCACGTTATGGATCCCAGCACCGCAAACAGAGGCGGAGCCGCACGGCCTTCACCGCCCAGCAGCTGGAGGCCCTGGAGAAGACCTTCCAGAAGACCCACTACCCAGATGTGGTGATGAGAGAGCGGCTGGCCATGTGCACAAACCTGCCTGAGGCCAGGGTCCAGGTACTGATACGCTGGGGGTTTGCCAGTGGGGATGTTTACAAGAACACAGCCGGGCTCCCAGAGGGCTGACAGCTCCCTCGACCTTCCAGGATTCTTGCAGTGCAAGCAAAGATTTTGGGGCAGTAAAGTTGTCAAAGGCAGGGGCAGGGAGGGTAAAATTATTCAAAGTCACACATCTGCTTAAGAAACTTCTAATCCACGCGCACATTTTTTAAATTTAGGGTTGTCTGAAGTGTGCGCTGGTTTTCATTTGTTCTTTCACATTTCTTAGGGGGAAATTTTAAAAACAGCAACAGAAGTCTATTTATTTATTTAATTGTGAGGCTTTTCTGGCTTTCTCAAAAAAGTAGAGACCCAAGTAATTCCAGCTGCTCTTTTCCACCAGTGTCAATATTTGTAACATCTCAGGCCAAGGTTTGGGTTTGCTTTTTGTTTTTGTTTGCTTTTTAGTTTCAATTAGTGAAATGTGCTGGTTCATAACCTGCTGGTGAAGCAGTTCTTGTCTTTTAAAAGGCAAATATTTTTAACTGTGAAGAAAAAAAGTTATGGAAAAAAAATTGTTCATTTATGCAAGCATCAGGGCATTTTGATCTAAAAAATTGTTTGTCCCCTTATCTAAGCAAGAAAACAACAAACACGATTTGCTAATATATTTCTTCTAATACATGTCTACTGATTTAGGTTAAAAAAACAATGAATTCTCTCCTCCTTTCCTAAATGCAGTTCCCAGACAACAGCTTATGCCTGTAATGACTTACTTTGAGTGTTGCCATCATAGTTTTTATACACTTATAACCAAATTGTTTTAGAAACTTAACAGACTGTAAGCCAATGTAATGTCATCAGACATTACAGCTGCAAGATATTCTTTTTGGATGAGGTGCCTAACCAATTTAGGGAAAAAAAACTAAAAAAAACCCAAAAAATAGCAGTGGAGGCTGTTAAAGAATCAGTTTAGAGGCTGGATATTTTTTAGTCTGTTTGAAATGTTATTTGTAGATTCACTGAAAACAGTCGAGCTCTAAGGTCCAGCAAAGTGGAATGGCCTTGGGCGCAGTGGGCTTGCAGCACCTCATTGCTTGGTGTTCCCCTGAAGCTCTGGGGCTGAGTGATGCTGAATTTGGCCCTGAGCAGGGCTCTCACTGGTTTTTCTCCCTTGCTGTTCATGGCACGGAAGGTCTGGTTCAAGAACCGGCGAGCCAAATTCCGGAAGAAGCAGCGCAGCCTGCAGAAGGAGCAGCTGCAGAAGCAGAAGGACTGTGAGGGGAGCCACAGCGAGGGAAAGATGGAGCCCCCTGTGCTGGAGACCCAGGCTCCCACCCCGGACACTGAGAAGGTCCAGAGCCTCCCCAGCGAGGTGGGCACCGACCTCAACCTGACCCTGTCGGAGCAGTCTGCCAGCGAGTCGGCACCCGAGGACCAGACCGACAGGGAGGAGGAGTTCAAGAGCACCTTGGATGAGGCCAAAGTGGACAAGAGCCCTGGTGTGGACAGCAAGGCTTTGAACTGCAAGAGAGCCAGCCCAAAAGCAGGTGAGGGGCAGCGTCTTGGTGGGGGTCAGTGTCAGGACCTGGCAGGCTGGTGGTCAGGACCCCTGTCCAAGGGGGATGCTGGCGGTTGGGTATGGTCCCATATTCCCTGTGGAGTGGGTGCTCATGGATAGGCTGCCCAGGCTTGTCCTGTTGTCCTCAGCATGGAACAGGCCCCAGAGAGGGCAGGATGTCCATTTATACCTACAAACATCGCACCAAAGTGCGCTTTAGCTCATGTTTTGTGGAGGGTGTACCCAGGAAATAGTGGAAATCAGTGGGTAAAGCCTGCTAGGATTGGAAATACTGCCCCTGTTGACAGTATGTAGTGGAAGTGGGATACCATGTAGTAGGCGTCGTGTAGGGCAATGTCTAATGAGGAGTTTGCTAAGACAATCCCTGTTAGTCCTCCGATGGTGAATAGGAAGATGAATCCTCGGGCTCGCAGTATTGGGGGATCTCATTTGATTGTGCCTCCATGGAGTGTGGCTAGTCAGCTGAACACTTCGATGCTGCACTGAAAGAGCAAAGACCTGCTCCAGTTAGGTCTTGGGGAGAGCAGTGCCCAGCAACAGCAAAGCTCAGCCCCATTTCTACACTCTGAGGTGCCAGGTATAGGAAGGGCACACATTGAGCTCTCATGAGCTGTCACACCCTCTCTCATTTGCAAGAGACAAGCTTGCTTCTGCCCAAGCCTTTCTGGGGTGTGAATAATCACCAGCTTATGCAGCCTGCAGGAATAACCCCCATCCCCTCTGTCTCCTGCCGTAGAGTCCCCTCTCAGCACGACTGTGACGCCTTCATCCAGCAGTGGCCTGGCTCAGACTCACTCCTACTCCTCCTCGCCCCTGAGCCTCTTCCGCCTGCAGGAGCAGTTCCGCCAGCACATGGCAGCCACCAACAACTTGGTCCATTACTCCTCCTTCGAAATGGGGACACCGTCCGCCATGCCCTACTTGGGCATGAACGTCAACATGGCCCCGCTGAGCTCCCTGCACTGTCAGTCCTATTACCAGTCGCTGTCCCACGCTCAGCAGGTCTGGTCCTCCCCCATCCTGCAGGCCTCCAGCTCCCTGCCGAGCCTGAACAGTAAAACCACCAGCATTGAGAACCTGAGGCTCCGGGCCAAGCAGCACGCGGCGTCCCTGGGGCTGGACACCCTCCCCAACT
This sequence comes from Zonotrichia leucophrys gambelii, assembly GCF_028769735.1. Lineage (NCBI taxonomy): Eukaryota > Metazoa > Chordata > Aves > Passeriformes > Passerellidae > Zonotrichia > Zonotrichia leucophrys. Next base: position 22,126,039 of record NC_088178.1, on the reverse strand, counting down.
GACTGCCCTGAGAAGGTGCCCCAGGGGCTGGCACCACTCCTGGCACTCCTCGGATCCCCAGCACCCCCACCTCTTCTGGAGTGAGGTGCTCCCTTGCAGGGAAAACTTTGTGTTTATTAACGTCCTGTTAGCACCATGGTTGCGTCAGACATTGCTACTGGCCTGGTCTTCGCTAAATATTTAATGAGGAAGGGGGAGAGGATCTGTGTTTAGACAGATGAACTGTGCTCTGGACTGCCATGGGTTCAGCCTGTAACGTTCAGGAGGAGCCCCCTCTCCTCATCCCTCGATAAGGTGCCAACTGTGTTTTATTCATCTTTTGTTTTGTTGCTGTTGTTACGTTCTTTGGGGGAAGAAAGAGTCCTGCTTCATCTTGTATATAGTTTAAAATGTTGGCAGCACCCATCATCTGTGTGTTACTGTCAGTGTTACAGAACTGTGACTTCTTTTGCTTTTATTCCCCTTTCCTTTTCGATTTTAGTAGCTAGGATCAGAGTTACAAAACAGCCATCACCTCGACCTCAGCTGGTAGCTAGTTGCTCTTCTTGGGTCAGCGTCCTAAAGGTGTTCATGAGGAAGAGACATGATCGTGCACTTCACCCCTACATTCTCCCTTCTCTGCTGAAGCTAATTTTTTAACAACTGGGAAATGATCTGAAGGTGAATTTCCTGTTTAAGCACTTCCTATAAGGCAAGCATTTTTCTTTTTAATAGCACTTGCTCAAAGAGGACAAAATATTGGCCAAACGCTGCGGGCTGGGAGCAAATGAAGGCCAAATTTGCAGATTATTTTTGATCTATATTGTTTCTTCTTTGATCTTCAGAGAAGTGTAAACTTTATTTACAAGTTACAGGGTTTTCTTTTTGGAGAGCATTTTGGTCTTTGGTAATAGATAGTAATAAAAATTTCATATGGACTCTTGGTGTGTTCACACACCATGAACTTTATGGTTCTTTGACAGAAAACTTGATTAATGCAAGCTGTGTCCAGGAAAAAATCTCTGATCACCAAATTCTGTTCTCAAGCCCTCAGTCCAGAAAGTGTTATCAAGTGAAAATGTAACAAGTGAAAATGCTGAACTGCTGGAGGCAAAGCAGGTGTAAGCAGGGGTTTTATATCTCTTGGAAGCTGAGGGGGGATAGATGAACTTGCCAAAAATGCAGGGTTTGCAAGTAACCAAAATTCACCAGCTTCAGAATTAATGCACTGAACAGTTTCAGTCTCATTTCATTGGAATGACCCATCATTCACCCTTGGATGGTTTTCCTTGTTGAGAAAGGAATGTTTCTGCCAATTTAAATCACTTTTTTTCCCTTTTTTTTGTGCCTAACCAAATCCAAATAAACATTTTTGACTCACTGCTATTCCTCTGAGCATTAAGGAGGGATGATATTCAGATTTCATCTCTAACATTGCCTAGGATCAAAAAATCCAGAGTGACTCTGGGGCAGGTGGTATGTTTGTATCCCAAGAGCATCAACTGGGGGTGCCACTGACAGCCTGGGCAGGTCTGTGCTGTCTCTCTGAAAATAATCAGAATTTATTTAACCTGAAGTGTAGACCCATAGCCACCCAAGTGTGGCCCCTCTCACTCCCACCTTGCTTCATACTGGGGGTAAAATTACCTATTTTAAAGTCGAGGGAAAGAGTGATTTCAGCTAAATTATTTCTTCTTGAAAAACCATCCAATTCCCACAAATAGAGATGTAAGACCAGCTGTTTGATGGGAAATAATGATTTATCCCTCATAAAGTTGTAGCAGGAGCAGACCTTGGGAGGGGGAAGCTCATCAGCTGCCCCAGCTTCCAAGGAAAATGGAGTGTCTTCCATAAATATTTCTGTTGTGCCAAACACTTCAGTTTGGGGCTTTTCTCTCATGCTTTAGTTTTCCTGACTGTGTCAAATCAGCCGCCGTGACCGGCAGAATTCTCCACTTTGCCAAAACCAAATGTATTTGTAGGAAGCAGATTTTTGGCTGCCGCTTTCAAAGGAGCCTGAGTAAATTAAAACCACCAAAGCACATTTACTCTGTCCAGAAAGAAAGTCCCAGCTTTCAATTTTTGCTGTCTGTCACCCAAGCCAGGGACACCCAAACAAAGCTTTAATTTTCCTCCTCCGTCCTCAAAAGGCTTTATTTACCTATATTTTTTTCTGTGCCCTGCTGACCTCTGCACCACTCTGGGCTGTGGAGTTGCTTTACCAGAGCAGGGAAAACACAGATTTAATGAGCACCACTTCTGATGTTGTTCCCTGGTGCCAGTGAACAAGTGAGGTAATTGGGTGTGAGATCAGATCTGCACTTGAGCTTTTTTTAATTAATTAAGATGCTCATAAACTGCAGCTCATGTCAGTGGTGTGTTAGGCAGAAAGCATGGGGTTGCAGTCACTCTTGCAGCATCCCAGGTAGCACAGGCATCTCTTCTGTGCCCTTGGGGCTGGAAAGGGAGGCATCAGCTCCCACCAGGGCACACACAGCCTGACCATGGCTCATGATGGTACCAGAGCATCTGCCACAGGAGGGTCAGAACACCTGGATTTATGGCCTGCTCCTGCAAGGCAAGGACACAGAGCACAGGAGATAAGCTTGATCCAGCACTAGATTTGCCATGATCCTCTGGAGGGAGACAAGACCTTCCCCACTGAGCCAAGGAGGGAAACTCTTCCCTGTGCCTTGATGCAAAAATTCATTTTAACGTTTGCAGCCTTCACACATCTCAACTGACCCTGGAGCCTGACCCTTTCATCCCTGTGTTCTGCTGATCTCCTTCCTCACAGAGCCTTGGAGCTGCTACCAGGAACTTCACTAGTGGAGCATCTCTCACCCCATTAAAAACCAGCATTGGGGTGAGGCCAGCACAGCTCAGGAAGCAAACTGGGAGAGGAGACACCTGGATCTCCATCAGTCCCCAGGGGTATTTGTTCAGCACCATCCTCATCTGCCTCTGCGAGGAGCAGCAGCCGACTGAGGTGCAGCTGGTCCTGGACCAGGGCATGTGAGTCATTCCCACCTGGAGATTATTTCTCCCATTCTGAATCAGGGTGGAAATACATAAAATTTAAAAATAAAGAGGAAAAAATCGATTTTTCTTAAATACAGATGAGCTCCTAAAGTATTTTATGCAAAGTTTGGGGTTTACCTTCTCACAGTCAACCTTAAACATCCATGAGGGGAGTGAGCTGACCTGAAAAGCCAAAATGGATTTGGAAGTGCAAAAATGCAAGAATCTTGGCTCACAGCTTGCAAAATTATAGTAATTAATTATCTGTCAAAACTGAATCTTGCCTGCATATTGTTGTAAGGTCTCTGAGATCTTGGGCTATTTCTGACCAAAAGAAAATTATGAAAAAACATAGGGAGAAACTCCCCCAGCAATATAACCCTGTGTATGTATTGGGAAGGCTGAAAGGACTGATTCTGCATCATTTCTCTTTGAACTTAGCAAAGCTGGATGTTTCTCCAGGTGGGAAGAACCTCTGCAAATGTCCTGATTTGGGATGTGAGCTCTGCTTGTCCCCTTTCCTTCCACCAGCCCCAGCTATTTAGGAAAATGAATACACTGATATCAGTCAGAATCAAAACAGATTGAGGTTCCCCTCCTCACTTCCAGACAGAGATCTGACACTTGTTAACAAACATTTTAATTGGATATAACGTGGCTTCTTCCATCACAGGCATGAGATGCTTGGAGTGTAACACAGAGACGCTGCAACTGAGCTGTTAGAGGGGAGAAAAGGAGTTTTCCATCCCCTCTGGGTGCTGTGCCAGCCTGGTGCCAGGGCAGGGCATTCCTGGGACAGCTCCACCACGGGGAGGTGAAATGTAAAAAGGGAAGCGGCATTTTGTGTTCTGTGGGGCAGACGCTCAAGTTGATTTTTTAATGTCTAAAAGGAGTGCCAGACAAACGCACAGCGTGGCACATAGGCCAGGAAGAGAATTTGCCAAATCCTTTAAAAACAGTGGTGGAAAATCTGGCAAAAGTCTCCCTAGTTCCTATTTGGAAACAGGTTATAGATCCGAGTATTTCCTCTGCCAATCTTTTGCCCTTCCTATGGCTTTGTTTGCTTTGCCTCTCCTTGGGGAACCAACTACGGCTCCAAACCCTCCTTAGCAAATTTATAAAGGTTTTATACATGGTTCTTGCAGGACCAAGTCCCAGGAGAAAATCAGTGACAATATTGAGGGCAAAAGTTTGCAGTTAAATGTCTTCTACATGCAAGAGAAGTCTAATAAGTGTTAATTAAAAAATAAAAAAGGAAAATATTTAAACAGTGCAGGAGAAATGCTAAATGAGAAAGTATCCAGTAATGATGCTGGGAGGCTGAAACATCTTTTTTTCCTTTTTTTTTTTGGTTTTTAAAATTATTTTAGCTTAAAAGGCGGAAATGTCCTTGATGGTGAATATGTGAATAAAGGGAGATATTTTTCTTCCCTGTATTTCCTCCAAGAAATATCATCATTTGCTGTGTAGGAAACACAAAAAATGCTGCCAAATATGAAAATAACCATCAGCAAGCAGATCCCTCCGCATCTCCTTTCTCATTTACCTGTTTCACCATGTGAAGAATTTTTAATGAGCTCTAGGTATGTGTTGCCACTGCAGCCAGCCAGAGAGATGCTCATTTTTGCTGAAGAAAAACCAAAGTGGGAGGACACAAGTGTGGGAACTTAATTATTTCTGTCCCTGTGTTCCATGTGCGGTACTTCTACTGACATGACAATTTTGAGCAACATCAGGACATTTCTGAAGAGTTCATACATAAAAGATTAAATAAACCTCTCTAGAAAAGGAATGCAAATTAAAATCCACCATATTCTATTAGTTTAATTACAGTAGCTCTGAAACATAATTCAATTAAGCTTGAAAAAAGTCAATTACAGAACTTTCCTGCTGGTTTTTACGAGCTGTGTTGATTTTTCTTTTCCTCCCTTCTTAGCCCTCCATGCGCCCCTTGCTGCTTTTTTACGATCTGTTCTAGAGCAGCAGAATACATCTAATTTTTTTTTTCTTTTGAGTGCAAAAAAAAGCTGTTTCTCTGCATAGGTCTGCTCTCAGCCCAAATCCACAGTGGAAGGATAAGAAGAGGTTGGTGTAATAAACAACAACCCCCAAAAATGCCAGCAATGCAAGATCAAACAAACAAAGAAATCCCCTGCTCTGGCGCGCGGCTGCGACGCTCCCGCCGTGTTCCAGGTTCCCTCCCCTGCTCCCCGCAGGCTTTGTGGGGGCTCTTTGCTTCCCAGCTGCTCAGGCAGCAGCATCCACACCGGCCCTGGCTGTCCCAGGCTCCTGGGGAAGGGATGCAAAAGCTGAGGTACACAAACTGGGACCCCCATTGCTTGCCAGAGTGGGATTACTGCACCGGTTTCACTGGGGCACAGCTGGGAACAGCACTCAACCCCCACATTGGTTTGTAAAGAATATTCAATTTTCTGTATACTAACAAAAAAAATGTAATTATATTTTTAATAGTCTGGGTTCCAGGCTGGAAGTCCTCTTCAAAACCTCTGTAAGACACACATTAAACCCACAGCAAATTAAATGGCGCAGCTGATGCTCTATGAATGGCCAAAGCCTTCCCTAACTGCTCTGTCCATTGAGTGGGGCCATCCCATAAAGCAGAACCTTAGATGTATCTGTGCAATGGAAAATAACTTTTTTGTTTATTTTCTCATGCCAGGAAGCAGTCAATTTATTTTTTTTCCCCAGGTTCTGACCCAAGGTGTACAGTTAGCTCCAAAGTGTACCCGTGTTTGTATGTCAAACCCATCTTGCAAAGGAACAAAGGCTTTTAAATTGCAAAAAGGAAATCAAAGTAATACACTGTACAGATCGCTGTAAAATTGAGCTGTAGTGTAAGACCTTGTGCTTTAGAATTCACTATTGAGTGAATGTGTATCATATTTATTTATTCTGGTAGGTAAATGAAGAAGAAGAAGAAAAAAAAGAGTTTATATTCATTTCTGAAAAGCTGCAGCATGATGCTATGTACCAATTGTGCCAGTCCTGCTTTCTGTAAAATTATTGCCTGTTTTCATACTCAGCTAATAAAAAGGAAAAAAAAAAAACCAAGAAAAATGCATTCTGTGAATCATTCATTAACCTGAGGCTGGGGCCACACAGAAAAAGCTGCACAAGAAGGTGCTGAATATCAGCTTCTTGCTGTTGGGATGTCAGGTGAAAATCCCCCTTGGCCATAAAACACCACTGCAGTGGCTGCAGCACCTCTTGTCCCCTTCCTGCACAACCCAGGGGAAAATTCCTGCCTGCTGAGGTGAAGATAGGAAAGACCAAACAGCACATCTCTAAAGGCAGTGGTGCACAATAAATGGGGCCACTCTCAAACAATTGGGCTTTCTGTGTGATTTTGAGGATGTTTCTGTTCTTTTGGTGAGGACCTGTCCCCTTTTCTACACCTAGCCATGGGGGGCTGTGCTCCAGGAGATGGCAGAAAAGCTTCTGCAAACTCGTTCCTGCACCTCCTGTTCCTTCAGGGTTAGTTTGGACCTGAAAGGTGAAACTACTTCTTGGGCAGGAAGTTGGTAATTATTTAATGGGATTTTCACCTTGGGTATAGGCACAATTTGTTGCCTGGTGAAGCAGATAAAAAAAATTCTGAATTTATCAATATTTTCCTGAAGTCATCTGATAATCAAGCTCTTTAAAAAAATCAGATTATTCCATTTCAGAATGTCATCCCCCATTAATATGATTTCCCAATTTATTTTCTCAACTGTAGAAATAATGTAAAGGGAAACACATAGAAGGGGGAAGGTAATCTGGAAGGAAATGCAAGTGCATTTGTAACAGTGATTAATAAGTTTTTAGACATTCTCAAGAAAAGTGGCTTTTTCTTAAGCCAGGCAGAGAACCAGAACAGTGGGAATGTGGGCAGACACTGCAAAAATTTTAGTGCTAATAGTTTTGACCCAGTTCCATCAGTGCCTTTGAAGACTGTTTGATCACATGCACCCAAAATATCAGCCAGCCACAACTGCCCTACACTGCAGCCATTGCTGGGTTTTTTTTAAATCCACAATAAGGGAAATATTAATCATTAGATCTCCTTTTCCACTGCAGTTACAGGTCTGCTTTGAATATTAAAAACCATGTGGGTGAGGAGTGTCTGTGACCATCAAGGACATCAAACTGCTCAGTAAATTCCTGCCTTCACAAAGAGGGAAATAAATGGATGAACTATGATCACGTCCTTAAACATGGTTATCTTCAATTAATAACTCAAATTTTCCCTCACACAAGGCTGATGAGGTAAAGTCAGCCACCGGGTAAAACTGAAACCCAAACTTGCAGGAAGTTTAAGGTGGTGCTTTGGCCTTGAAGACCATGTCCTAAAGTTATCAGGAGGTTTGTTCCAGAAAAATACAATGTGAGGGGAAAAATAAGATTTGAAAGAGCTCCAGAGCTCAGTATTAACTGCACATGTGGCATTTTGATCCATTTCCATAAGGCATAACATAATATTTGCTAAAGAAGGAGGAGGAGGAAGGGGAAAAAAAAAGACCAGAGTTAATATTCTCCTTTGGATTCCCCATTTGCTGATTACTCTGCAAGCTGTGTAATTGGGTGTCTCTGGCAATATGATGAAATGTGCCACAAACATCAAAAAACGGTGCTATATTAAATCTGCTTTTCATAATCTCTTCTCATTTCCCAGACCTGAGACATTTTATTCAATTTTTCCTGACTAAGTTGATATGTAAAGCCATATAAACATATCAATGCAAATAAATACATATATATTTTTCAAACGCTCATCGGAATGCACTCATTACAAAGATTTGCATCAAGGCTCTCTCACATGACTGCTAGCCAAAGAAACCAATTTTTTTTTTTAACATTGCATTATTTTTAAGAATAGTTTACAAAGGTACAGGCTACTTCTTTGTATTTCATTAATAAACCAAACTCTAGCTATCATGTTTCAGCCTAATCTTACCTGATTAGAAAATCATTCCTCTATTTGCATTAAGGGCAAAAAAATCTATGCAAAGTCACCATAATGTTATTCAAGCCCCAGAACAGCAGTGAAGATCCTATTATACACTGGGGCTGCCTCTGTTTTCAGGAGCTGCAAGTCCAGCAGGGACCGCACTGGGGTTTTATTTTAACCTGCTGCAAGGCACATGTCAGACAAACCCAGCTGTTAATAATGCCTAAGTGGCTTAAATTCCTGCAGCTTTTGTCTGTATATCACCTGGGGCTCTTGCTTAAGTTTTACCTGGTGTCTCCATGCTTTGCAGTCCCTTTCTGGATAATTTAGCTCAGCAAATTCTTCAATGCTGACCCTCCAGTCTCTGCCAGCAGCACCTCCAGATGAGGATGGGGGATGATGGGGGTGATGGAGATGATGGGGCGATGGGGATGATGGGGAAGATGGGGAAGATGAGGGTGATGGAGATGATGGGGATGATGGGGATGATGGGGATGATGGGGATGATGGAGATGATGGAGATGATGGGGACCATCAGCAAGCCCAGCTGAGGCACCTGTGATTCCCAGGCTGACTTTTTATCCATCATTTTTGTGCAGTAAACTTTACACCCCCCCTTATTTCGAAGGCAGCTGCAAGCAGTTTGGTCTGACATGCAATACTTACGCTAATTTTCTAATTATTTTTCTCTTATGGAGTCAATGAGCGGGTCATGAGCATCACAAAGGCTCTGTGAGTTAAGCCCAGTGTCATCTCAGGGGTTTGGTGGCCATGACCAGTGTGGCTGCTGGGGACAGGAGACCATCTCTCCAATGACACCACAAGAAGAAGCAGAGAAACACAAAACAGTTTCAAAGCCACCTTAAAATCTCCATGCAGGTCCTCACAGCTGCCCAGGGAAACATGAGGAAAACTGAAATACACTGTGTTACCCTGGAAAAACCTTTGCTGATGGATTTTCATGTGCACAGTCTCATTCTTTAGTTAAAAAATGAACTCTCCTGTAACAAGATAAATCACTCGCCTTGTGGAAGCAGCTCAGCTCCCTCCAGCTCAGCCTTGCTGAAGACAAAATAAAATACTCAGAAATTATTTGTCAGCTCCAGTTTTGCTTCGTGTCACCAAAAAACAAAATCTTGTCTGATATTTCTGATATAGTCTAGTCCTCTCTTCCACAGGGAGACTGGAGCTGTTTGGTAAAAACTTCTTGGGATTGGAGAGGTGAAACTCTTCCCCCAAGAGATTACCTGCTTAGAGGGACGCACACTTGGAATTAAGGACATATGGAGATAAATATTGCTATATTTATTGCTTTTAGTGCAGGAGAAGAGAGAAGCATCACAGCTTCCTGAAGAGCAGCCCTGCTTCACCCCAGCAAACCATACACCATATTTACTTAATCTCCCCAAAACAGGCACCTTAAAGAAAAAAGGAAAAAAAAAAAGGCCTCTGATCCACTCTGAAACATGAGATATCTCTCAAACCCTCAATAACATCTTAATTTCCTCTCTTTGCTCCCTGTGCTGGAGATGATTACACAAGCAGGAATGTTTCTGAAGACAAAAAAAAAAATTACATTAGTGGGGAACAATAGAGGGCAGACCTGGCGGAGCAGAAGTGAATTAGTTTTGCCTTCAGAGACACCCATGGAGAAAAGAAAGGTGTCTGAGTTACCTCAAAGTAATTCCTCTGCACACAGAGCTCCTCTCAACAGCTTAAGCAAAGAGAGCCGAGAGATGTGCTTTTGATTTCAGCTCCATTTCCCAAATTTTATTTGTTTGCTTTTGCTTCCACCTGGGTTTTGAAGTCCCTGCACCTCCCAGGGCGTTTGCAGGGCTGTCACCTGCAGGAATGTGTGGTGGGCTCAGCACAGGAGCCAGGGCTGGGAGGGGGCTGCCCCTCTGCCCACCTTCCTGCAGCTTCCAGCAAGAACAACCGCGCTTTGCAAATAAAACTTAGGGACAAATCGACCTGGGGTATCCAAAAGCAGCAGGGAGGGCTGCAGGGCAAGCAGGGGAAAACAGGAAAGCAAGGAAAGGAGAGGAGACTTTCACACAGGGAATCTGGAAGGGCTGAAATCCCAAATAGTTGGAATTTTATCTGGATGCCTTTTAGGTCCAAACACATCATCGCATACTTTTCCCCATTTTGCTTCATTTTTAACTTTAAAAAAATCTACCACATACTTCTTTTTAGCATGAAGTAGAATCTTGCTAGTGGACCAATATTATTTGTTGTTTTAATTTCCCAACAATTCCTGCAGAAATCTCTCCCCCCAAAAAACCCCAAACCCCAAAACCTAACAACTTGCTTTTCATTCATCTTTACTTGAAAAAAATGCTGAGGTTAAGCCTTCAAAGGCTGAATCAGGACCTGAGCCTAGGCCTTCCAGCTGGCCTTTAAAACACTGCTTTTTTGGCACATTTCTGGAGGCATGAGGGCTACCGCCTCTGAACTTTCAGGCTGTCAGGCCAAACAAAAGTGAGCACTGCTATCTTTTTCTTGAGGGTGAAGTGCAGCACACACCAGTCAGGACATTGCCTCCTGCATTGAAAAATTCCTGTGCTGTCACGCTTAACTCATAAATTATCGAGCTGTGTAAACAGGGCCAGGGATGCTCTTTATTTATTTATTTATTCGTTTGTTTGTTTGTTTAAAAGGGGGGAAATAAAAGGTAGCTTGTCCATGGGTTGCTTGCAAAATGCTTGTCAAGGGGTGGGGGGAGGAAAAATCAACAACAAAGGAGCTTAAAGAGAAAATATTAAGAACCCCAAATTGGGTGAAAATTGCTTTCTGACAGATATCACCTACTGCAAATGAGACAGAAATACAAGTAATCTTGTAAAATGAAAGCCAAGGACAGACTTGTACCTGCCTTAGATGAATAAGTATCCCATTATCTTGAAGAATGAGGGCCCCAGGCTGTGATTATGCCACTATTGTATTCTAAACAGCATGGTTTGTCAAAGGGAATAAATCCTAGCAAAATCAAATAAAGAAAAAAAAGGGATCCAATTTGAGGGCCAGCACACGATTTATTATTTTGTTTAATGTCGCCCTCTCGATGTTACAGATTATTGGGCAAAAAGCGCCGTGTTTAAGCATGTGTTTAGAGCCTGCTGTCCCCCTCACAGGCTCCCCGGTGTCCCCCTGAATGTCACCCAGCACTGGCCTTGTGTTTGCCTCTGCTGATTGCCACCACCCAGCTCAGCAGCCCTAGAATGGCTCTAGATGGCCACAGCCCACCATTGTGGGGAAAGAAACTCAGTTTTTGGCTTTCTGCTTGGATGAGTCTCGTGCCGACACTGAGGGATGTGGGGAGAGCACTTTGCACCCTGCTGGCAAAACAAGCAGGAGCTAAAGGCAGGGGGCTGCATCAAAAATTTATGGGGTAAAAGGAAATTTCACACCAGTCTTCTTGTCCTGTATGGATTTGGGATAACAGTCCCAAATCCGGCGTATCTTGAAAAGGTTTCTCCTCTTCCAAAAGTGCCACTGCTTGTTTTATGATGTCTCAAGCTTGATTAAAAAAAAAAAGAAAGGTGATTAAAAGGACCAAACAGGTTATATATGTTATGAGGTGTGCCATGAAATTCTTGATGTTGCTTTACCTGCTTGAGTCACAAGGAGGACTGGACATGAACCTGCCTCTGCACAAGGGGGAAGCATTGCTGTAAAACTGGGACTGTGAGTATTAAGGAGCCAGATCCAGAATCACAGAATCATTTAGGTTGGAAAAGGCCTCTAAGATCACTTGGACCAACCATTGCCAAGCCCAGCCCTGCTCTGCATTCAGCTGATTTCCAAAAGTTGGAGAAAGTTTCTGAAAGTTGGGAAATTCCTCCGAAAGCTGACCCTGACCTGTCCCACTTGCACTCAGGAGTGGATGTTCAGGAGAGGGTGGCACAATCACAGAAATGCAAACAGGAGGGAAGCTCTTGGAAATATTCCTGGGCATCAGTTTGCTGAGTTTGCTGAGGAAGGAGCATTCCTCTACCCTGGCTCACTCCAAGGAGTTACTGCAATTTCTTGACTTTTCTTTGATGAGGCTCTGATTTCCTCAGCTGTGAGAGGAAAGTTGTAATGCTGCCTTTAACTGGCATAATCTATTCACTGTGCATAAACCCTGGAGTTACATAGAAAACACTGAGCCAGGAGCAGAATGGGAGATGGAACATGAAAGTGACCCCTGTGGACATGGACCTCAGAGAACCCTTTGCCCAAAGAGCCCTTGTGGTGATCCCTTCTCCTCCCATAAACCCTACATCCTTCAATTCTCCATGAATGAGCAGTAGCTCTTCATATTCTGTTCTATTCACACTTCAAAGGAACAAGGGGGGTTGGAAATGCAAGTTTTAAATCCAAAAATGCAGCAGTTTGTCAGGTCCTCAGGGTAGGAGCTCTTAGGGTGTGAGAGCAGATTGCCCTCCCACAACAAGGGCTGATTCCAGCAATGAGTGAGCTGACAAAGTCTAGGAATAATAGCAAGAAATGATGGATTTAAAGAGTCAAAAATAAAGCGAGAGTATTTTATTTAGGCAAAGTTACAATTGAAATCAATAAGAACTACAGAATGTTGCATTGTAATTTGACTTGAAAGTATTATTTGTTAAAGACTATGAAAAACAGAGGAATTTTAAAAGTCTCCATTTATTTTACATCATTTTGTGTGGACTGTTTAACTTTGCTGAACCTCATTGCTTCTGGTAATGTCACTCAGTCTCTGTTTCTCTCAAGTTTCATGGTATTGCCAGCCACAAGCATAAAGAAAGTTACTCTCAATTTTGTAAAATAATTAATGAGATTTTGTCATGTACATAAAGGACAACTTGATTTCTGTAGTTGGCTGTCAAATTTATGTAAACCATAAGGGAAAAACTCATTTAAAAGCAGACGTGTTTTAATATTCACAGGTGTCCAGGAGCTGGATTTTAACCCGTTTGGCTTTCACCCCCTCACTCCCCAAACTCCAGTGCAAATTCTGGGCAGTGAGTTCCTCTTGCTGGATTTCTACAGCTTCTGCAAAGTTCTCACTCATCAGCAGGTCTCTTGACAAAGTTTTCCTGATGCATTCAATCAGGCAAGGGCTCTAGAAAAACACAAAATCCTCATTATAGAATAGCTACAGGTGGTCGTGATCCAGAAGGTGAAAAAGACAGAAGTTGTTCCTTTCCCCAGCTGTTTTGAGCAACCCAGAAATGACATTACCTGCAGGACTTCCTTTATCCAACACAAACCAGAAGCAATGGCAAGGTTTCTGTTTGCTTTCTGCAGAACAAGTGAAAAACATTCCACACCCACAGAGTCAAACGAAATCCAGATTTTCCTAAGTGGGTCTGAATATTTTACCAGAAATGCTTCTTTTCTGCTGAAATGTACAGATCTGAGAGGGCTCACACAGGTCCATCCATCATGTTTCAGGCTGGGAAAAGTGAGGACCCCGGTCCCTTCAAAATCTTCTTTATCACAAGGTTCTAAACTGTAAAAAGACAAAAGCATCTTCCAGGTGGAAACATCAGAAGCCTGCATGTCCTTAGCTTTCTGAAATGATCACACAGGGGAATTTGATACTGATTCCATTCCCCAGGAAAGCTCTGTGTGTTTGTGGTTTTTGTTTTATATGAAAGTAGCTTCAAAACTTTCCAAAATTTTTTCTCTTTCGTAACTATTTTTGCCTCTTGCTTTTCAAAACACTCTTTGAGTTTTCAAAATACACTTTCTGGTTTCACCCAGCCCTCGCCTCCTTATTTCAAAATTGCTCTGCTTTTCTGGAACTTCTGAAACTTTTCTGGTTTCCTACCACCTGGAATGTTCAGAAACAAGCCCCAAATATTTCCAATTAAATTCTCCCCAGGACTCCAATTCCACCTTAAGAAAAGAAGGAGAAAAAGAAGGAAAAAAAAAAAAACCCAACAGCTAAAATGCCCAACCCCAACAACTAAAATGCCCAGTGAAAGCCATGAAACCCCACGCTAAAAAACAAAAAAAAAAAAAAGAGAAAAACAAAAAAAGAAAAAAAAGATAAAGAAATCAAGAAACCAAACTCAGAACTTTCAAAAGAGAATATTCTCCTCTTAATATAGAGAATTGCACCTAAAAATCCTCTGGCCATTTCAGCACTACTACTGGGTTTTGCAGGTTTTTTTGTGGTTTTCTGGGGTTTTTTTTTGGTTTATTTTTTATTTGTTTACTTTTGTTATTGTTTGGTTAGTTTTTCTGGGGTTTTTCCGGTTTTTTGGGGGGGGGAGTTTGTTTGTTTTAGACTTTTGTTTGTTTTGTTTGGGGTTTTTTGTGGGTTTTTGTTTGTTTGTTTTGGGGGATTTTTGGGGGTTTTTTGGGGTTTTTTTTGGTGGTATTTTTGGTTGGTTGGTTGGTTGGTTTTGGTGTTTTTTGTGGGTTTTTGTGGGAGAGTTTTTTTGTTGTTGTTTTTGGGGGTTTTTTTGTATTGTTTTGGTTTGGTTTTTTGGGGTTTTTTTGTTTGTTTGTTTGGTTGGTTTTTGTTGGGGTTTTTTAGGGCAGGACTTGTTGGTTTTTTTTCTTTCTTTTTGTGGGGGGTGGGGGGTTTGGGAGTTTTTTTGTTTTTTCTTATTTTTCCCAGGCTGCCCTTCTGGCTGCCCATGAGCCCAAGCCCTGCCCTGAGCCCCTCTCCCATCTCCTGCACTGTGGGGTGATGCTCCCCAGAGCCCACCTCCCCACCAAGGGCCACGATTGTGCTTTCCCCAGCAGGCTGAAAGCCCTGTGAGGAGGAGGAGGAGGAGGAGGAGGAGGAGGGGAGAGGAATCCCAAGGCATTCTGGCACCCTGGGCAGATAAGAAACTCTAGCCCCATTCAGCGGCTGACAGGCGCTTGTAGAATATGATCTTAATCCTGTTGCCAACATTCCCTCGCCCCTCGGCCGCCCTCGTCCAGGCTGTATTCTTCCAAGGCCGCTCCAGCAAATCCCCCAAAGAGAATTACTGCGGGGAGATAAACATCAAAGGGAAATTCAAGAAATCTACAGTAGGTTCACACACTGGGGGAAAGAGGGGCAGGTGGGGGCCGCTGGAGAGGGCTGGCTCTGCCCTCTGCATTCTGGTTGCATTCCTCTCTGCAAAACAGCCCCCCAAACCTGCTCAGCAGGGTGATATTTTTAGGATTTTGGTGGGGGTTTTTATCCTGTTTGAGGCTTTTTTTTCCCCTTGGGAGTAAGAGAGCCTGGTCATGCAGAGCTCTGTACACTGTGTGAAAATCAACACCTCTCCCCTTCTCACCTAAACAGAGAAGATGGAGATGGGAGGAGGAAGGGATATTTTCCTGGTAGGAAGCAGAAATGGGGAGAACCAATGGATTTGCCCAGCAGCACATGAGAAGTCTGATGAAGAAGTTAAAGGAGTGAGCATCATTTGGGAGCTCCGAGTAATTCCCTTAATTTGCAGGAGCCTTCAGCACTCAGAGACACAGCCCCACGGTCTTCCCTGAAGAACTTCCAGCAGGTTGGCAGCACCAGCTTGGAAGGAGCTTCCCTGTGAGCCCATGGGAAGCCATTCACATTTGTCACAGAACTCTGGGTCTCCTCTGATGTGTAACCTCCAGGACTGAGGAAAAGGTGGGATTTTGAGGACAGTGTCAGTCTTTCCATCCTGTCTCGCTTCAGTCCTCCAGAAATCAGGGCGCTGCTCGCTGCTCACTGTGCAGCTGGTGGAGAAGGATGAGCTCCTACCACCCCCAGCTTCACATGCTGCCTCCCATGGCCAAGGTGACACCTGGACCAGACATCCTCCAAAGACCCCTTCTAACCCAAATTACTGCTGTAAACACTGTGATTCAGGAGGAACTGACTCACAACAGGGCACAAAAAATCAGGTTGTTAAAGAGAGTGAATGCAGAAAATTGAGATGGTTCACTTATTCCCAGCACTGCAGATGCATCCCCTTACAAGCTCCCTTGGGGTTCTTTCCTTCCTGCTGGTTCACAGATTTGTTCACACAAACTCCACCAGCTCTTTCTAGCAGCTGTGAAACTTGGGTAAACAAAGCCCTGACCTGGTGCTGGCAACAGCCTGGCTCTGGGCAGGAGGTGGGTTTGAATTGCTCACAGGTGCCCTAACCCCACCCAAATGTGCTCCTCAGTTCCCAAATGTTGAAAAAGAGATTTTATCCTGGGAAGGGAGAAGGAAATAATTTTTAAAAAAGCACTGTCTCAAGAGGAGCACTCTGAGGCTGTGTAGCGACTTCCAGGAGGTAAAAATCTGATGAGCTGTAAAAGAATAGAGAGACCTAAAAATAGAGCTCCCAACACCCAAGCTAAAGGATTAACTTTTTCTTAGGAATCAGGGCAGCCTTAACCTTGAGCAGGGCAGAGATGCTTGGCTGGCTACTGCTGTCTCTGCTGCCCCAGTTCATGTGGTTTGGAGGAAAAGTTTCACATTCTTGGTTCTGGTTTTCCTGTTTGTCAAAGGAGGCTGAATATCCTTGCACATTTATTGATGCTGTGATTCACAGCTTGTCAGATTTACCCCAGATTTCAAGGGCCTACCTGGACTGTGATGAATCATCTCCAGTTATCAGGGGAGGAGCAATGGTGGAGTCCTTTCAGCTCTTTTCTCTTGCAATTCTATGTCAAGACCTGTTTTATTTGATGCAGAAAACATTTTAATATAGAACACTGATGAAGACATCCACCTTACAATAGTTATTTTGCTTTCTTATAACTCATTCTGTGGTTTTGGCATCTCACCTTTGCAGAGAAGGTTGGGGGGGGTGTGGGAGGAGACACATTCCTCATTTCCATCACATTCAACAAGAAAGAGCAATTCACAAAATAGTGATCCATTTCCAGCATACACAACCCCTGTCACAGATTTTTTGGTGTAACTGCTTGATTAAAGCCATACAACACCCATGAAATACTCTTACAGCCATGGACAACCCTCAGAGAGGCCATAAGATATGGGAATGCATCTTCTTTCTGCTCATCTCTGGTCAAACCTGAGATGGGAAAACATGTCTAGTTTTGAAAACCAGTTCAAGAAAGATGTGTATTAGCTGGAGAGAGTCCAGAGAAAAATAATGAGAATGACTGGAAAACAGCATCTGTAAAGAAAAATTAAGATTGTTGATATTGTGTAACCTGGAAAGAGAAAGTAAAGGGAGTTTCAGGTACATGGGTGCTGTAACTACATAAAGGTCTGTTAAGGGCAGGAACTAGCCCCTTTATTATGTTCTCAAAGAACAGGGCAAGATCCAGGTATAGAAATACAGTATTTGAATTTTGCTGATCACAACACATCCAGGCTTTCTGCCCTGTTAGCATTTCCTAGGTCTCCTGTCTCCCTGGGATGCTCTCTCCCTCATGTCATTTGATACTTTGGGAATAGTTATTTACTTCTCACACTTTGTGTGGCTGGAGGACTCAGCTGTTGCTAGACTGGTCCCCAAACCTCTGTTTCAGCCTCATCATCTACTCTGTCAGTGCACATCACAAACCAAAGGACCTCAGTGAATTGTCTCCCCCTTGAAACAGGGAATCCATCCTGCAGTCCAAAGTCTGCCAACAAGGAGGTAGTACCCCCCACCTCACCCTCAGCAAATAATTACTGTGGTTAATTACCCTCTCAGCCCATGTTAATCTCACTATGAGATCCTGTCTCATCCTAAGGCTCATACCTCCTTCTCGGGTTGCTTGAGATTTCACCCCTGATTGCTGATGGCATCCATGGTCCTGATGGATATGAAAAGCTCAGATGGATCAGTTGCACAGGGAGGCTTAAGTGTTTCCAAGGCCATAATGAAAATTCCTTTCAGTAGAAACTGTGACCCAGACATGAAACCCAAACCTCAGTGGGAGACTTTTGATTTCACAGGAGACAAAAGCCAAACACGCTAAAAAAAAATTGTCACTCCCTCAGAGAATGGGAATTTATCCTTCAGGTGGGAAGTGCTCCATTAGCCTCCACACATTGGTTTACTTAGGGATGTTTTTCTTGGGATTTATTTTAAATCAACAAAATGGGTTGGGGAATATTTTGTGTTTGGCTTGTGTGGACAACAGAACAACCAAAACGTTGTGTGGTTTTCAGTGTTCAAGGCTCCTTGAACACAAGGCATCCCAGAAGTATTTATTTGGACTTGAGGACTAGTTTGCAGAAGATTAGGGAGATGGAGTGGTGGCTACACTGAGATGGTGCCACTAGGCAGAGGAAACAGCAGGGGCAAGCTCATCCTGTCCATAGGGATGGGTAATCCATCCAGCACAGCCTTGAACTCCATGGAATCTGCATTCTCCAGAGTCTGCTCTACAAGCCCAAGAACCATATCCATACCTGGCTTGGTGTCAGGCTGTAGGAGCCCAGATCCAGAAATTCTACCGCATGGAAAACACTAAAGATATCTGGGTATACACATTGTTATTTGATTTCAGTCATGACAATGTTAGCTCTGATTTAGATTTAATATTCCCACAAAATCTGTGCTTAAGGGAAAAAGAGCCCATGGCAATCCTCATCTCCACCCCCATGGTCTTAACAGAGAGAAGAAGAACCAAGCCAAGGGGCATGGTGATGCTGTCCCCATATTGGTGCAGCAGCTTTGTGGTTTAGAATCCCAATTCACTCAATTTCCTTGAATTTGTCTCATGACCTTTCTGCTTTTTCCCTCCTCAAGCAGGGCAAGCAGGAATGTGCCTATGTTCAAAGTGCTGTAGAAATGGGTTACAAACTTGGGCGTTCTCTGTGTCCAGAACAAGAGATGTTTCTGTATGGCCAGGCTCAGGACTGATCCTGCATGTTCAGGCTGAGCATCTCTTCCATGGCCAGATGAGTGCCAGGATCCCAGCATATTCCTGCTCCCCTTTCCCAGGGAGCACTGTTGAAGAGGAGAGCTGGAGAAGCAGGATTTGTGAGCTGCAAAGTGCCCACACGCCACACAATGTGATCACAGCCACCAGGATATGCTCATGCTGGGGAGGCTCTTGCCCTTTCTCCATGCCAGACCATTGCAAAATCAGCTTCTGGGAGGATTCTGCTTCTCATTTATTTCTCCTGGGTCTGTCCATGCTTCCCCCCATTAGCTTTGCCAAGTTTGAGCTCATTCTGCATTCTGAAAACAGTTCCAATTAAATGGCTTTTCAATCAGTTTGATCACAAGCACACTTGCCAGAAGTGCGGCACGTCCATGAAATCAGGAATTTCCTGCAGGACAGCTACTCTCTGAAAAAAATATTTGGATTTTTTCTTGGAAAATGATCAGTTCAAAAACTATTTAGCCTTGTAGCCAACATTTTTCTTTTTATTTCTTCCAGAATTTGGAGTAGATTCTCCCCCTTCCCCAAAAATTTTGCTCTCAACAAAATATTTCATGGATAAAAAACAAACCAAAAGCACTCTGTCCTGGCTCAGAGTTCAAACAGGCAGGAATTTTCACACAGCCCAGACCTGGGGCTTGGAAATACTCTGGCTTCTTGACAAAACCCATTTGGTAAAGCAGCTCAGAGTGCCCATGTCTGTCCAAGGCACACCTCCAACCAGTTTAATACCAGAGAGGCAAACCCAGTTTGAATAATTCCTAATACAGACCTGCTGAGACTTCCCTTTCCAGTAAATATTTATTTTTGTTAGCAGCAACTATGCAAGGCACATACTTTTGGGGTTGGCTCTTTCCCCTTTTCTCAGCTTCTTGAGCACCAAGTCATGCTTTTATGTGTTCTTTTTTCCCTCGTTCCACTCTCACCAGTCCAGAGGATCGCTGTGATTTATTCGAGAAACAAGGGAGCACCTCGTGGTTATTCCCCAGACCAGATTGCTGTGAGATAGCAGAGCTGGGCTGTGCTCCCTCCCCCCTGCTCCTGATGAGGAGAGATTAGATGGGGAAGCCTGATAGCCTGGCTCTGGAAGCAAATGAGCAACCCTAAATACCTCCCTGGACCCGGTGACCGTAAGTCCTTGCCGGGGACTGGTCCTTGTGGGATAATGCCAGGAATAGGCATATTAAGCACATGAATGTCAACTCCTAATTCATCTCTCTAATGTTGTACAGTAGCAGGACTGTACCCCCCTGCTGTGGTGTAATTTCACGCTGAGGAGTCTGATGGGGCTTCCTGCAGACTGATCCTTTATGGATCAGAAAACTCACTTTCTCTTTGTGTTGGAGGGTCCACAGATTATCTTATTAACCACATCCATGCCAGCTCCGATAAAACACAGGCTCTACCTCTTCTGAGGACTCCTTTTCGTGCTGCTTTTGCCTTCCTGAGGGTTCACATCACAGAGGTGAAGAACATTAAAGCCAAGCCTCTACCAGCAGGCTTGCATCACCACATGGAGTATTTTGCGTTTTCTAAGTTTAGATGCAACACTGACCCAGTTTGAACCCTAAACCAGTTTAAAGAGCTTGGTGCATCCACTTCAGGGCCCCTGTATCCCCTTTCCAGGTTTCTTTCGCCTCTCCTTTCCCAAAAAGGTCAATGTTTAAACTACTTTGGGTGATGCCCTGCAGGTACCACCTGCCCCACAGCAGCAAGTTGGAATGCAGGAGTGGGTCCACCTCAAGCACTGCTCTCTGTAGGACCTGGCCACCTGGAGGAAGGGCTTCTTCTCTCCTACCACCTCAGTCCACCAGACTGCCTCTTCTCACCCCTTTCCAGATCATGCCATGGGGACAGCAGAATGTGGCAGGGAGCAGCTGGGATGTTCTCGTAGCCTCTAAAGGTGTCAGGCACTGTACACAGGCCAGGAAAAGGCTGCAGCAGGGAAGGCAGGACTGCACACATTCTCAGACACTCCTCAGGATGTGGGCTTTTCCAATCTGACAAGACAAAAGCCTTCTGCTTTCAACTCCAGACCACGGCTGCCTCCCTGAATGATGCCAGAGGGCCACCCTGCAGCCACGTCCCAGCGTGTAACAGGGGATGATAGTTTATAATCTCATTTTCTGGGCTGGCTGCCCTTCTGGTGCCCCTCATGCTCCATGTAAATCATCTGGAGTCTGATTTCTTTGGCTTGCAGGTCTGTTCTTTCCTTGTCTGCTTCCAACAGGCTCCTGGCTCAGCAGGGACCTTGTCAGCGAAGACAGTACCAGGACAGTCCCACCAGAAAAACTTCAATTCAGTCTTGCTTGGGCAAAATGCTGCAGCCAGGGCCAGGCTCCCATCCACATGAAAATCCAGCAGACTGGGGTGGCTCTGGCATGCTCACATCTCCTGCTCAATGTGTATGCACTTCCCAATCCAGTAGCACCGCTTCCTGCATCAGGGTTATCCCACTCCTTTTTGCTTCACCTGATGCACTTTAAAAAGGCAGTTCAACAGAGCCCTCAGTGGATTTCAGTTATTTTTATGATTTTGTTCCTCTCTGCTCATGTTGTGTTGAGCTACAGACCTGGTGGCAAGTTTGCCACCACCAACAGCCTTGTGCAGCTAATGAAAAATAACCTGCTTTTTATCTGCAGAAAATAGCATCGCCCGGGTCCTGCCATGGAAAACTATTTAATGGCACTCCAAGAAAAAAAGTCCTTCCCTGTCTATAGGGCTGTGTAACTCTCCTTCCAGCTGTTATCTTGCTGCATTGCTGAGCACCTCAATTTGCAAAGCAGAGCCACAAACTGTCCCATTTCTAGGCAAGGAGGCAGAGTTCCACCTGTCTGTAGAGAAGGGAAAGCCACAGATCCCACCCCAGCACCTTGCACAGAGCCAGAGCATCCTCAGGAGAGCCCAGGGCAGGAGCCCAGCCTGCAGCTGCCTCTGCCATAGAGGTGTGGTCAGAAAAATGGGATCTGTTAGAGGGATGCTGCTCAGTCAGGGGCTGGTTTTAAGAATTTGATCATTAATAGGGTGATGGGGTTTTCTTTTCTAATGCAGAGAGAGTAGTGAAAGATTTGTTTAATTTGTTTAATTGCAATATTCTTCTTGTTATTATTTTATTTTCCCATAAGGGAAGAAACAAATCCTTCTGTTCTACCCCATCTTCCCTTTATGGCAATATGGCAAATGGACAGTAGTAAGAAATATCAAATTCTCCAGGAAGACTGAAGTATTATTTTTTCCCTGTTTTTGTTTTTGGGGTTTTTTTGGGGGTTTTTGTTAGGGTGGTTTTTTTTTTTGGTTTTTTTTTTTTTTTTTTTGAAAAAATCTACTTAAGAAACACCCTGAGGAAAATGTGTTATTTACTTGGACCCTGTACCCTATATTTCCACATTAACAATCTGGCAACTCTCTCCTTTGCCCACATGAGCTGCGTCAGGTTTCGCTTGAACTTGGGACATTAAGGCTCTTTCCAGATAAGCCTATAAAGGTGACAGGAAAAGGCTGGAGAAGGTGGTGGGATAAGGCTTGTGAGGTGTTTGAGGCTGTGTGGGGCCTGAGATTCCTGGAGGGGAAGCAGCTGGCAGCCACAAGGAAAGTTCTCCAGCCACAGAAGCCACCACTAGCAGAGATCAGGGCAGATCACAGGTGAAGCTGGAAGGAGGTCCCCAAAGGACATGCCAGAGTGAACTGGAGTGTGAAGAGCTGCCCACGTGCTGTGGGACTGCAGCAAAAGCCATGGGAGAACTTTTTCCGCCCCGTGCTTTTTCTGCCCACACAGCTGCAGGCAGAGTTAAGGGGACAAGTGGGGATGGAGCATCCCTGTGGCACAGACCAGGGAGAGCCTTCATCCTGCAAAGGGGAAGATTTTCAGCCTGAATAAATGCAAAGCCCCCTATTCTGCCTGGCACAGTAGGTTTCCCTGAGACTCAGCCCGTGTCTTACCGAAGGACCTTTTCCAATCCGCGAGCCGACAGATCCCAGAGCAGGAGGCAGGACTGTTTGTTTAGACCTATGTGGGTTAGGCAGCTCAGACTTTATTCTTGCACTTTGATAGGTTGCTAAATGAAAATCCAATAATATTTTAAGCAGAACGAGTTCCCATGAAAGTCATTTCTAAATCGCCCGGCTCATCCTACCTGTCGGCTGGATTCTCCATCCCCACTGGCCTAAGCCCGGTGTAACTGCTGTCCCTCTGCCAGCACTTTACTCCAGGGGCTGAGTCTGGCCCTGCTGCAGAGAGCAGCGCTGCTGCTGCCTTTAATGAACATGTAAATAGACAGGAGGCTTCGGAGCAGAGTCACCCTGCAGCCAGGAAGTTCTCCAAAGCAGCTCGGCAGAAATAATACTTTATTCCTGGCGGTGCAAATAACTGATAGGGACTGGCTAAGAAGGGTTCATGCAAATACTCCTGAATTAAGCTCCGTCTGAAGTTAGAAAGGAAAGATGATAAACACACCCGGCTTTAAAACTGCAAAATATGCTTTGCAGGCATGAAACCGGAGGAGTAACAAAACTATCTGACATCACATTTAACAGCAAAGCATTTCTTATTCTCAGGGATGCAGTTACCTAAACTGGAGTTCCACTAAAGAGTCCTACCTATTATTTACATTTCCAAATCTTAACACCATTAACAAAAGCCACTTAATTCAATTACTTTCCCTGAGAGCTGATGTTATTACATTATTGTCACGAAGGCGAGTTTTGGCTCTGATTTTCTCTTTTTTTTTTTCCTTTCTTTAAATTCATTCCTCTTTTCTCCACGCCGAGTGGCTCCCCACCACCTCCCCGTCTTTCTCTCCCCCGATGTCATTGTGTAGAACTAATGGGGTAAACTGAAATGGTATCTGTCCTCATTGACAGGTTTATGAGAATTTAATAAAGCGTGGCGCGGATAAAATGAGATATTACAAGGCCACACAAAGCTGATTGACTTCTCCACGTCAGCATTTTTATTTGGTTATTTATTTATTTATTTGTTTTCAGCACAGGGGTGATCTCACCAGCCCTTTGGTGGTGCTGGCCCAGGAGGGATGAGAGGGGAAGGGGAAGATGCAGACAATGGGAGGGGCTGATCAATCCATTGAGGTGTTTGCTGTTCCCACGGGCCATGATGATTTGTGGCATTCCAATGGCTCTGGGAAGATGACAGGAGTCACCAAGGGCCTCCCCAGTACTGCCCTACACATCTCTGCCCCTTGAGCCTCCACGGTGATGGGGTGACCTCACCAAAACCAGCTTGGCATGGGCAGGGCTCCCCACACTGCTCCATCAGGGGGCTGAGCCAGGGACCAGCTGCTGCTTGTACAGACTCTGCAGAGACTCAGCATGGACGGGGCAGGGGGAGTGTCCCTGCAGAGGTGACATCTGTGGTGATGCTCAATGGACCCGCACAGACCACCTGAGAACCCACCTCAGACCACAGGGATGTCTGCACTGATCCACATAGAGCAATCCCAACCTGCAGTAGGGCCCAGGAGGTCAGCATGAAGATGCCACCAACCACATCCCTCCAGGCATGGTCCTGCCCCGTGCCTCAGCTTCCCCTCCTGCCCTGTGCCTATCTGGCTTGTGTAAATGGAAATTAAAGGTGAGATGAAACCTTCTCCCTGGGAAAATCAGTGTGTATATCCAAAGTGTGTTAGCTTCCATCCCAGGGCAAACAGGGAGAGCTGGAATTCTGGGCTGTGCTGTAACTGGCTGCCTGTCTCCCTCTCCTGGCCCGTTCAGAAAGTAGGGATCTTGAAAATGAGAGAGAGAGAGAAAGAGGGAAAGGGAAAGGAAAAGGAAAAAGGGAAGGGAAAAGGAAAAGGAAACAGAGGAGGAGGAGGAAAGGGAAAAGGAAAAAAGGAAAAGGAAAAGGAAAAGGAAAAGGAAAAGGAAAAGGAAAAGGAAAAGGAAAAGGAAAAGGAAATTGGAAACCTCCGTGTGTGTGTACTTTTTTTGCCAGGCAAACAAACCCACAATGCCAGTGGCCAAGGAGGTCTGGATTCAGCCCATTCACTCAGGGCTCAGGACCTTGCTATGGCTCAGGACCCCATTTGAATCCAGACTCCACCCTACAGAAAAATATCACTTCTGGGGAAGACAGTCAGGTTAAAACTTGGGACAGCCCCTGTTAGCCTCAAAACCTGGGCCATGGGGCTTGAAACACAAATAATATCAAGTGTTTCCCTTTCTCTGCAATGTGCATTCAGAGAGGTGGAGACGCTCTTGCTCATTCAATTCATTCCAATGTCAAGCAATGGAAAAGGCTGCCTGGGGAAGTGGCTGTGTCACAAAAAGTGGAGGCCCCTAAGAGGTGTGCAGATGTGGCACTTAGGGACGTGGTTTCATGGTGCTCTTGGCAGTGCTGGGTGAAGGAGTCAGTGACACCAGAGGTCCCTTCCAACCCAAATGATTCTGGGTTCCCCTCAGAAGGGCAGGCAGCCTGCCAGGCTTGAGGCACAGTCCTGGCCACCGCAACAAATCCTGCCAGCAGCAAAGCTGACAATTTGCAGGGTCAGGTTCTGCTGGGATCTCTCCTTAGCAAAAACAACATGGTCCCAGTGGATCAACAGCAGAACTTCCAGCGCTTTATAAGAGCACTTAAAACCACCTGAAATCAAAGTGCTGCTCCCCACAAAAGCTTGGGCTGTCTCATCACCCAGACAGCCCTAAAAGGGCTTTCTGCTTTGCACTGTACTCCAAGTTCAGAGCATATACCACAGGGTTTAGAGTGCAGAAGTCTCTGTGTACAGGATTCCTGCCAGGCCAGCAGCTCAATCCTGCTCTCTGGTGGCTACACCCGAAAGGCCAAACGCATCCAGCAGCGATTTCTCCTCGGTGCTGCAAGGAATGCTGACCCGGTGTTCCCCCAAACGCCCTTTGTTCATTTGGGTCAGGGTTGAGCTCGGAAGGCAGCTGTGCACAAGGAGATGGAGACCACGGGAGGTTTTACATTCCCTGCTTGAGCACAGCATGGGTCCATCACTGCAGAGAGCCCATGGGCTCTGAAAAGGGGCTGGAACCATCACACTTCTTTTAAAAACCCTTCCAAAGCCTTTGGATCATGGAAAACATCCTGCTGCTCTGCACACACTGCCCACAGTCCCTGAAACAGCTTTTTCTGCAATGCCCCAGCCTGTAAACATTCCCCTCAGTATCATGATTCCCTTGAAGGGCCACAGGGTGGGGAGCAAGCTGGGGAGAATTTCCCCTGCATCTCTTCACCCCAGGCCTGCTGAGACGTGCCCATGCTCCAGCCCCACAGAAAGGCAGCACAATGGGCTGTCCCAGAGCACATGGATGAGCAAATGTTCCTTGGGGACAGCACCTCTGCCCTTCCCACCATCCCCATCAGTCTCCCAGGGCTGGGCAATGACTGCCTGTGACCCCAGGATTGGTTTTATCAATTGATCCCACCATGAAGCAGCATCCTTCAAAGACTGGACTCATCCCTTGATATTCTGAGGAGTATTTAATCACCTTCATACTGGCTTCACCCTGTAAAGTTTTAAACAGAGATTACCCCCACTCTTCACTCTGTAATGCACAATAAAGAAAAAGGATGTGTGAAACTTGTCAAACTTGTCTCCCTGCTCACCAGCTTTGCTGTCCTGGCTCTGCTCCCCCCTGCCCCAGCTGCTCAGTGTGTCAGTGTGTGTAAATCTGTGGCAGCACACACAACACCCCCACCTCCTGCTCTCCTCCTCTGAGCACACAGAGTAATTACAGTGCAGCAGTGCCAGCACGAGGCATTTCTGCTGATGAATGCACTCAATCTAAGCACAGTTTTATGTATCATTAATTCCTTTAGCGTTCAAAAAATAACTTTTTTGATGGCAGATAATACTGTAATCACTCATGATTGCCAATAAAATTATCTTCATTGAGCTGTGTAAAACAACTACAGGAGTAAAACAGCTACAGGAGTAATTTTACTCACTTAACTTTTTTTTTCCTTATTTATTTTTTAATGCAAAGCTGTTTGAACTCAGATCCCTGTAACACAGATGCTGTTAAAAATAAGTCCCTACTCCCTCATTTATACAGAAAGGAGCTTTTCAGAGACTGTTGCTCAAGGTGCCTTCAGCAATATCAGGGATCTCCCAAGGGGTCTTTCCCACCCTAGGGATCCCTCTGTAATGATCTCTTCAGCTTTTCCTTCAAGCTACCATGCAACAGCTGCTAGGTACACAAGGAGCAAGAGAGTTTGTGGAAATGCAAGTTGCACGTGCAAGTCATGGTCCTCTCCCAGGGCAGCTCCTCCTCCACTCTGCTGGTGGAGAAATTTGTGGGCACTTCCTAATCAGCTTCAGAACAGAGTCCACAAGGCTGGCAACAAACCATGTGTTCAAACTGATTGGGGTAACTCACACAGTCCAGCCTGAAGATGATTTGGGAGCAACAGGCCCTGGCACTGACAGAGCTCTGGGGAGCAGGCAGTGAGGAGGACAAACACCTTTGTGCCTACAAAGTGAACAATAAAAACATCACCTAGTGAAGAATTTGGTTGAAACATGCAGTTTTCTGGCAGGGACAAAAGAAATCACTCCCATGGGGCACTGCTTCTTGCTCAAGTTGCTGAACCATCTTCTTGCAGGGGTTAAACAGCTCTGAGTGGAGCTGCTTTACCTTTTTGCAGTTTCATGTGGCCTAACTCCACTCAAGAGTCAGGAACCAACAAGGAGAGGAGGAATGAAGCAAGAGGCTGGCTGTTGTAAATGCTGCTTGGATCTTTTTCCAGAGAGGAGGTGACTGGCAATTGGAGGCAGGAACAGGTTGTTAATTTCTGGGAAATAGTTTAAAAGCAGCAGGGTGAAATGGAAGAACAGAAGTGTAAAATACCTGGGTGAATGGCAAACAATTTCTTATTTCCTCCTTGGAAACAAGAAGAGTAAAATAAATCAGCTGTGGGAGGCCAACAGGAGATGCTGCTTCCCTACAGCACACAGACAAAACCATGGATCTCCCTGCTCCAGGATGCTGGGAGTGCCAGAATCAGATTGCTTCATACAAGAAATATTTGTATGAGCACACACACAGCTATTAGTCACTCCAAGACAACCTCTGTCCAAAGGAGCCGCAGCATTCCGGATGCTAGGAGACAGTGCTAAGGAAAACACCACTGGGTGTTTACTGTGCCCTGAGCACTGCTCTGGTGTCAGGTGAGCAGGAACTAGCTGGTCCTTCAGTCCCAGCCAGTCTGGCTGACCGTGTGTGATTTGTCACAGACAGAGGATGACAGCTTTGTGCCCCTCCTTTGGTAACAGCAGGGTTGCAGCGTCTCGGGGGTGTGGTGGCACCCACCCAGCAACAGCCCTGTGGACACAGGGAGGTGTGTGAGCAATGGGGAAAGAACTCTTCACAGATGCAGCAGATCCTTGTGTCCTCCCTTAGCCACAGGCTCCAGCCCTGCCAGGCAGTGGAGGAGGAGCAGGAGTAGGATCAGTTCTCAATTCCAGCACTCCAAGATTCAAGCCCCAGCATATGGGGCTTATGGACATAACAGCAGGAAAGTGCTCATCCAGCAAGGAGACACCAGTGTCCCAAAGGGATATCAGGGCATCACTTGGCCCACAGGCCAGCAGCTGGCCCACCCCAGGCCATGGGGAACAAGAGCAGACCCATTTTAGCTCACTGAGCCGGTGCCAGGCACATCATCCTGGGCAGGGCATCACCAGCCAGCACCTGCACAGGCTGGAGCTCCCCATCCTCTGCCCTGGCTCCTGGCCCATCTCTGCTGGCAGCTGGGCCACAGCTGCACCTGCTGCATTTTGGGATTTCCCATGCCCTGAGTCACCTCCTGGAGCTGGCTGGCCCCAGCAGAGAGCCAAGCCTTACCACTGCCCTGACTGATGCTTAACCCCACTTATTCACCCACACACACCTCTCCAGGAAAGGGGAGAAGGAGACTCAAGCAGCAACTCCTGGAGGCGCAGGTGCTCCAGGCAAAACTCTCCTCCTTTGTTTTCTTCCCTTCCCTGAACTGCAGAAGTTGAAAATTGTTCTTGCATGACAGATTTTAAGCGGGACTTAAATTAGGGGGAAGAAGGCTGGAGAAGTAATTTTGTCTTCCACAAGAACTAGTTTTAATTTCTGTTTCTCCAAAGTCCTTCACCTTTACTGTTCTCATCTTAAGAGACTTCAGTGCACACGGTTTTACAACCTGCCAGGGAACAGCCCCGTTTTGACATTGTGGTGAGATCAGTGATCAGAGATTGGAACCTCCAGGGTGAGAAGGAAGGAATGGAGAGATAGGGATCACAGCCATGGTGTGCTCTGCCAGCCTTGAGCTGATTACATCCTCCTGATTCATGGGAAGGGCACTCCTGCCAACCCATTTCTCTCTTGTGAGCCAACTGCAGTGCCCTTGGGAGTTTGCAATCTTGTATAACTCTTTGAGTCCCATAATCTGAAAAGGGGCAGGGAAGGGGAAGGAAAAAAAAGAAGTTAGAGGGAAAAAAACTGCTGGGAAAACTGCTGGTCTTGCATGTGATTTCCTTGACGCAGACATCAGGCAGCTGCTTATTCTCAGAGCAAGAAGATGTGGAGTTCATGAGGACTGAGTATTTTTGAGGCTTCAAAACCCTTCAGCAGAGTCCCAGGACATGGAGTATGTCCAGCACACCCCAGGACACTGTGGATGCACAGCACAGCAGCTCCCTCCAAGGGTGCCAGGCTCTGTCATGGGTGGCTCAGGTGCTTCCAGAGGAGCCCTGAAGACTGAAAGAAATAAATCCAGTGGCCTAAGCAATAATGCCAGGAAAATCGAGTCTGGGTGCATCTAGCTCCATCACATTTTCTAGCTCTGCACCTGCCCAGGGGTGGCTTGGGAACAGCTCATCCTGCTGGGAAGTGAGAAAACATGCCAGATTCTTCCCAACAGGTTTTTCACAATCCTACGGGCAGTATCTAAACTGGATAGCTTGAAATATTTTCCGACAGACTTTTGTAAATCGTGGAGGGTTTTTTTTAAAGACAGACCCCTTGTGAGGCTGGTGATGAAGAAATACTTTTGGAGTTTCACTCAGCACGGAGTGCAAGGCCGCAGAGAGCAGGGATGCCAGACAGCGCTGCTGGAAGCCGCAGCGAGCAGAGGCACACCCCTGCTCTGCCAGCGACAAGTGAGCTCCGCTGGGCACAGCCTGCCACATTTATCGCTCCTATTTCCCACACAGCCGCTGGGCTCCAGGAAAAGCAGGAGACTCGGGTACCTTTGAGGGCTGCAAGCCAAGACTGTTCCCAGAGGGGCTGAGAAATTACAGGGAGATCAAAGCCTCCCTTGGGCGCACGGAAATAAAACCCATAAACCTTATCAGGCAGAGACCACCCAGCGCAGGGAGGAGCGAGCTGTCATCCCGCGGCTTTTCCTGCCGCCGAACCTCCCCCTCGCCGCCCGCCCGGCAGCCAGCCGGTTAAATCGCTGTCCAGCTCCCAATCCCGCCCGGGTTTTGGCTCGCTCTCCCCGCGGGCGGGTGCCCTCGGCCGGCCGGGCGGGGCGGAGCGGGCTGCGGCCGCTCGGCTGCCGCTGCCCCGGTACCGCCGCCGGTGCTGCCGGTGCTGCCGGTACTGCCGGTACCGAGCCATGCGGGTGCCGCTGCCCGCGCTGCTGGGCGGCTCGGCGCTGCTGCTGCTGCTGCTGCGATGGCGGCGGCGCCGGGCGCTCTGGAGGAAGGTGGCGGAGGCGCAGGAGCGGCAGGAGCTCAGCCTGGTGCGGATGGAGGCGGCGACGCAGCGCTTTCGGGAGCAGGTGAGCGCCGGGCCCCGCTCCATCCCCCGGGGGCTCCGCACCTGGGCCCCTTCCCCATCGCCTGCCCCGGGGGCTCCGCACCTGGGACCCTGCCCCGTGGGTTCGTCACCTGGGCCCCCTCCCCATCCCCTGCCCCGTGGGTTCCTCACCTATGCCCCCTCCCCATCGCCTGCCCCGTGCTGCCCTCCCTGCCTCCCTGCGAGGGGCAGCTGCTCGCCCGCCTGGCAGGTGCTCTGCCGGCTCCTTGTATGGACCCACGGGGATTTAGTGTTGTTATTATTTTCGCTTTCTGAGTCAGTGTGTGTGGGCAGCCCTCAGCATCGCGGCGATGGGGAGCGGGAGATAACCCGTTATCCCGACAGCAGTCGCGGGCAGCGAGGAGGGGGAAATCCCTGTCGGGAAGCTCCCCGTGGCTGTGTTGGGAGGCTCGGGCTGGTGGGGAGGCAGCAGGAAGAGGCGACAGGCGATGTGTGTGTTATCAGCAGAGGCCAAAGTGCAGCTGCGGGGTAGGGCAGGGATGGATGCAGCCCCGCGGTCCCGGCCTCGGGCTGGGGCAAAGTCGCTCAGGTTCAGAGTCCAGCTCGGACGCGTGAGGTTTGGTACATTTTCCATTATGGTGAAAAAACCTCTGCTGACCCATAAATTAACAGCCCAGGCCCCCCCTGGTTTTTGCAATTCCATGTGCAAATATCTTGTAGTGCCAGGAGAAGAACTGGCTCCAGTTCTGGTTTCATTCCTTGGTGGAACCATTTGTTAAACCATGACACCAGCTCCCACTGTAATTCAGCATTTCACTAAGCTGTTCCCCCAGGCCTGGCCATGACCTGTCTGAACAAGGCTGTGTGAATGGCTTTATTTTAGTTAGTAGGTGGTTGGTGTGACTGGTCTGAACAGGAAGAAAGGCTGAGAAAGCCAGGGCTAATATTGGCCCTGAGGGTTTCACACCGTGCTCACAGGTGTCAGGTAGGGCAGGATGTGGTCTTGAGGCAGATACCACCTTCAGTGACTAAATGGCAGATATTTTTTGGGTGAGTTACAGAGGGCACCAAGGAGAAAGGAGGAGCCCATCAGCTGCAGTAGAAGTGTGACATTGCCTGTTCCACCTTTCCCGTAGAACCCTTCTGTGAAGGTGGCCTCCATCCTGTCTCTGCCCCTGCCAGAGCTCTCCAGGAAGCTCCGAGATGGCTCCCTGCCCCTGGACCATGTCTTCTATGCCTACGTGGGCAAGGTGAGGAGCAAGGGCAGCGCCTCACCAGTGGGGCTGGCTTCTTTTGGGAGGAGCACAAGACAAGGTTCAAACCTGGCTCAAGTGCCGCTGAGCTGTCACTGCTCACTGGTTAGTGGTGAGCCCTTCTGTGGCTTTCTGTGAGTGCCATCTGACTGCCATAGCTCTCAGCTTGATTTGGAGGAAAAAGGAGCAGCAAGCAGCATCTGCAGAGCCCATGCCTTCCTGGGAGAGCCCACACCTTTCCTAGGGCAGGTATACCTGTAGGGAAGTGGCAGAGTGCTGCTGTTGTCTCCCCTCCATCTCCAAATGGATTGTTAAACCTCAAAAAGTCAGTTTTCATGCTCAGTCTCTACTTTTCCCCTAATGTTCTGTTCACCTCCTGGGTTCCCTCTTAGGAACTATCATTTATGCCATCCCAGAAGCTCAAACAAGAGAACAGTGGTGTTCATCTGAGCTGAATGCCTCCCTTTAGCACACACAGACTGGTACTATGGCCCCACTGTGTCCATCTTGGAGTTTGGCTTGAAAAGCAGCAGCAAGGGCTGCCCTGATACCAGCTGTGCAGATGGGGAAGAGGAAAAGGCAGGTGTTCTCTGCAGAACAGAGCTCATTGTGCAGCACTGTGGGCTGTGACTCACCTGTGGGCTTGTCCTGCTCTCCCCAAGGCCCTCCAAATTGCCATAGAAACCAACTGCATCACGGAGTTTCTGGAGGAAAGTGAGACCCAGCTCCGCAGAGCCAAGCTGATGGACAAGCAGGGTCTGCTCTATGGGGTGCCTGTCAGCATCAAGGACTCCATCAACTGCCAGGTACCCTCAGCAAAATTCCACACGTATCCCGAAATCCCTGGGGGTTGAAGTTTGGGGAGGGGGCAGCTTTGACCTCAGCACCTGGCTAGACTTTGTCATAGCTGGTGTGGGATGGGCTGCCTGGACAGGGGAGGGGCTGTGCTGCCTGTCTCCCATGTGAGCCAACAGAGGAGTGTGGTCAGGTTTGCCATCAGCACGCCTTGAAACGTGTGTGTGATGGGTGAGTTGCTGGAGGTGCAGAATGCACTCAAATGTGTAGATAAAATACAGGGGCAAGGAGAATTGCAGTCCTCCAACTGGAAACCTCATTGTCCTCTGTTCCCAGGGTCATGACTCCACACTGGGGTTCATAAAAAACCTCAATAAACCCGCAGCAGAGGACAGCGTGGTGGTGCAGGTGCTCAAGAGACAGGGGGCCATTCCATTTGTCAAAACCAATGTTCCCCAGTCCCTCATCAGGTAGGTGGGTGCTCCATTTCCCTCAGCATAGCAGCAGTGCTCTCTTCCTCCTCTCAAGGGAGGGTTTCTATCTGGTCTCGTTCTCATTTCCCACTTCTTTTTATATAACAACACCTGGTCTCCGTTCTTTGTGTCTATAAATTTCACTTTAAAAAGTAAACACATTTACGCTGAGGATAAAAATTATCTCTAGTTCCACTAGAGAAAAAAAAATTATCTGTAGTTCCACATGGAATCAAGAAGCAGAAGAGGAGGAGGAGAGAAGAGGAGAGAAGCTGTTTCTATCTTTTTAAAAATTAACCTCTCAGAGATGTCCCTGTTAATTCTAAAATGCAAACACATATTCATGGAAGGGGAAGCTAGTTAAGCTAATGGCTTAAATTATTCTGCCCCCAAACCTCCTGCTCTATCTGGCAAGACCTCTCTTGGTGTCACAGATATGTGGTGTGCTCAGGTGTGCTCTGCTGGACAGCCACCCTTCCAGTGTCCCTGTGTCCTGCCAAGTGACTCTGGCAAAGCTTCTCTGTGGGCGACCATTGCCTGAGCCCTATGAAATGCCTTCCTCAAGGTGATGTGGTAATGGCTGGCCACAGTTCAAAAAAGCCACACAAAGAGGTTGCCCCAGGGATTATCAGACTTTGCACCACTTTCTGGGGAAGTCTAGTGTCAAATATCTCTGCAGTTGGCATTTGGCCTGTGCTCAAGCAGGGGCTCAGCTTTGGGTGACCTGTGGCACTTGGCTACCTGAGCAGGAAGACTTTCCAGGAGGGTTGCTGTATTTGTGCTGCCAGAGGTTGTCTCTGGGATAGGTTTAATGTCAGTGAAATAAGCTGTCTGTGAATTCAGGTCCTGGGACCACCCGGAAAAGGCTCATGGTCTTCACAACCACAGTAAACCATGTCAGTGTAGCAACTGGTGAATTACCTGATTGCCTTCTCAAGGTCTTTTAGTAGTGGCTGGGCTCCACAGCAGCAGATACCTGAATTCCTCATTTGCAATATGTCTCTCTCTTTTTCTCTCTCTCTTCAGCTATGACTGCAAGAACTTAATTTTTGGTCAGACCCGCAACCCTCTGATGTTCACCAGAACCCCCGGAGGCTCCTCTGGTGGGGAAGGAGCACTTGTAGGAGGTGGTGGGTCCATCTTGGGCATTGGCACAGATGTAGGAGGGAGCCTGCGTTTTCCTGCTGCCTTCTGTGGGGTCTGTGCAATCAAACCCACAGGGAAGAGACTCAGGTACTGTGAGAAATACAGTGACGTCTCTGGGTGACACCCACTCTATCAAACACTGTGCTGGGATGTTCCTACTCCTGTGGGCAAGGGAAACTTGGGAAGAACTGGGAAGAGCTCATTTATCCCTCCTGCCTGGGCAGTATCTGAGGCCTCTATGGAGGGAAGCACTTGATTCCCCCAGAATGGAGGTGGGGGAGCCTCTTCATCTGCATGCTGAGGGGATGGTTCCTCCTGGCTGACAAGGCCTCAATCACTCAGGCCTAGCCTGTGTCTCTTGAGCTTTCTCTTGGCCCTTCCTTCAGCCAACCTTCACATCCGCAGTTTTAATTAATACTTGCTTCTGGTTAAAGCCTTTCCCTTCAATGAAAACCACTCAGCTGCTGTATTTTGTGTGTCTCTTTTCTTTACAGCAAAAGAGGAGTAATGGCTGGAGTTGCTGGGCAGAAGGCAGGTAGGCATTGATGTCTGTCCCCCAGCAACAGGGCAGGGGTGAGAAGGACCCTCAGCTGGTTTTGGGGCACTTTCTCCATCACCTTTAGAGAGAAGCAGTTCCCTTTCAGGGATTTATTTAATTTTTTTACATGAGCTGAGAGGAGCTGTTTGTGTAGCATAAACCACAATACAACCTGTTACCCACAGGGTGTGGCCTTGTCTGTCACTGCTTCGTGAGGGTGGGATTAGCAGCCAAAGGGAGTGTGTGATTGACAAATCTTTTTGTTTATTTTTTTAAGTCATGAAATGGAGACGTCAGGGTGTGCATTAATGGATAGCAGCTCAGTCCATAATGATGGACCTGTGGGTGGGAAGACGCTCGTGGGCGTCCCCTGCCCAATTCTTAAAGAGGAACTATTGTCAACACAACATTAAGACAAAACAATGCCAAGAGGTCCTGGTTGTGCAGAACATGCCCTTGAAAGACCCTCAGCCATGAATGCTCTCCTGTGGTCTCTTCCAGTGGCTGCAGCAGTGGGACCACTGGCCAAAGACGTGGAGAGCCTAGCGCTGTGCCTGCGGGCGCTGCTGAGTGAGGACATGTTCAGCCTGGACAGCACAGTGCCACCCCTCCCCTTCAATGAAGAGGTACAGAGCCTCCAGAGATCTCTGGGGAGAGCTGCCCTGTTCAGCCATGGGACAGCACAGTACCACCCCTCCCCTTCCATGAAGAGGTACAGAGCCTCCAAGGGGCCCCAGATCTCTGGGGAGAGCTGCAGGCTGAAAACACATGGGTGGGCACCTAGGCAGAGCCAAGTGCTGCTTTCCAGATTCACCCCATGGCGTGGCTGTGCTGCTGGCTGCCCTGGCACCCTTCCAGCCAGCATCTCCCTCTCCCTGCAGGTGTATTCCAGCACGAAACCCCTCCGCATAGGCTACTATGAGACTGATTTCTTCACCATGCCCAGCCCCGCCATGAGACGTGCCGTCCGCGAGACCAAGCAGCTCCTGGAGGAGGCTGGCCACACGGTATGGGATAATGGGTGTCCCCTGCTTGGACAGGGTGACAAGCCCATCCCGTGTCTCTTGACTCAGCAGCTGTTGCTCAAAGGGAAAACATTGTTTTCAGGGAAGGATGGAGGTTTTCCTGTGGGCTTGTCAGGAAATCCTCAGCCCGCCTCAAGCCCTCAGTGGCTTCTCCAAAGCAGTGCCTGTGCCACTGATACCCTGCTCCATTGTCCCTCCAGCTGGTGCCCTTTGAACTCACAAATGTGGAGTACGTGATGTTTAACTACTGCGTCAGGGGAATGTTCTCAGATGGAGGCCGCTCCTTTGCCAGGAAATTGTAAGTGTGGCCTGGAACGGTTTGGTGGGATTGGTGCCTGGCTATGAAAATCCTCCCTAGGGTCTGGCTGGGCTTGGGATACAGGTGGCAGATCTAGTGGATGTAGGCAGTGGCTGGTAGGCACTGGGGGAGGCTTAATATTAAGTGATTCAAGTGTACCTTGGTTCTCTTTGGGATTGTTACCAGCCTTGGAAGGAGGCTGGGAGCTGATATCCTGTAAATGCTGTGGGAATCAAGTGTTGCCCAGCAAAATGGAGCAAACCTCTTTTTGTCACTTAGATATGCTGTTCAGAGGGGTTGCCTGGGAAAAGCTGATCTGCTGTGATTGATTCCTACCACTGCTCAGTTAAACCCTCCCTCTCCCTTTCAGCAAAGGGGAGATGGAGAAAGGCGGCTCAGGGCTGATCTTCTGGCTGGCAAAGTCACCACACTGGCTGAAAACGCTCCTGTTCTGGATTTCCAAACCTTTCGTAAGGTCCATTTCTTTCTGGTGTAGACAGAGTTAAGCTGTATGTGAATAACTTGTCCCATTGCAGTAAGGCTTTCTCATGGAGAAGTCTCTGGGCATTGTTATCTGGCTGTGGTCAGACACACTCCAAACTGGAGTGATGCGATTTCTGTTCCTTTTCTCCCCACTTTGGGGAAAATCCAGCCTGAACACTGAGGAAACAGCTTCTATTTGTGACTGAGCTGAAACAGGACAGAGCTGGGATTCATTTTTTTTTTCATTTTCTCCTGTTCAGGTGCCTCGATTTTCAAATATCATAAGAAGTATGAAAGAAAAGTGAGTAAATCTGAGCCTGAGCAAATGTGTGAAGATTTGTTTTGCAGCAGTGTTTGCTGCATTATTGATACTGCTGCAGCTGTGTGTGTTTGAGAGAATGGCAGAAAATGCAAGGGTGGGAGCAAACAGCAATTTGTGTCAACACCATAACCCTGCTGGGTTTGGAAAACTGTTTGGAAATTGAGGGTGGAATAAGAGCAGGGTCATAGCCTTTTGCTTAGGAAAAGTATGAAGCCTGTGGGAATGAAATATGGTGTTGGTTTCAGCACTGGTCAATGCATCCATCATGCCAAGAGGTAGGGATGCCATAAGGCAGAAGGAAGGTGTGCACAGGGAAGGATGCCTTTCATTGGGTTTGTTTCCTTTTACAGCACAGTGGATGAAGTCTGGAGCCTTCATCACGAAATCGAGGTAGAGTATTACAGTTTGGGGTTAAATAGTTTTTGTTTGATTTCTCTTTGGGGAGAGGCAGATTCAGCACTCAGCAGTGTTAGGAGATGATGCAGGTCTCTGGTGATGTAAGATGGGAACACATCACTCCTCAACAGACCTCACTTGGGTGTGCAAGTTCTCAGCATATTTAAACATGTAGGCAAGTTCATGATGCCAAATCACACCTGAATTTCTGACACCTGCATAGAAAAACGTACATCATCAGACATGCCTTTATTTCCCTTCTGGTTTTCCAAAAACAAAAGCTCATGTCTCAAGTCACCACATGCCTGTGCACTTATTCTTTGTCCACCTCCAATTTACCAGGAAGAGGGTGCTTTGTGAGCTGGGAGGAATATTGTCCAGGCAGCAAAGCATTGCTGGATTTTAGCAGGATCAGGCCTGACGTAGCCTGTTGGCTGCTGCCAGAGAAGAGCCAAGAGCCCAGCTGTGGGGCAGTACACCCACCCCACTGACCACCAGCACATTTCCTCCTCAGGACTTTTGCCACCAGTTCATTGCCCAGTGGAAGCAGCTGAATCTGGATGTGATGCTGTGCCCCATGCTGGGCCCGGCTCTCGGCATCGGCTACCCTGCCAAGCTCTCAGGTAGGGCACTGCCCTTTGCTGTGGCACTGTGCCAGGGCCCATGGGCAGCCTTCCTGCTTCCCTCTCATGCCCAGGGTGCTGGCCAGCAGCAGGAAGAGCTCAGCTCTTGGGACAGCCCATGGGGTGCACGTGGAGCAGCCCCCAGTGCAGAGGGAGCCAAAGGGCTGATCTCCATCCCTCAGCCCTTGAGCTCCCAGCACCCCATTAGCTGCAATCCTGCATACACAGAGGGGTGAAGGCTCTCCCTGTGCAGGCTGGCACTGCAAACATCCCCTCTCCCCCAGTGGCAGTCAGCTACACCATGCTCTACAATGCCTTGGACTTCCCCGCTGGCGTTGTCCCTGTCACGCTGGCGACGGACGAGGATGAGGAGCAGCTCAAGGGCTACAAGGGATACTACCAGGACTGGTGGGACCGGACCCTGGCGAAGGTGAGCAGTGCCAGGTTCTGCAGGGGCACCAGCTCCCCCATCTGCCCTTGCTCTGGACGTCCCCAAGCCTCTCCCTGTCTCTGTGCCCCAGGCTTTCCGTGGCAGCGTGGGCATGCCCGTGGCCGTGCAGTGCGTGGCCCTGCCCTGGCAGGAGGAGCTGTGCCTGCGCTTCATGAAGGAGGTGGAGACCCTCAGCCTGAAGAAGAACAGCTTCTCCTGAGCCCCAGGTGCTCAGGCAGAGCAGGATGCCAGCTAACAGCAGCGTGGGCCATCCTTTGTGTGACCCAGAGGACTCTGGTTCCCCTCAGGGAGGATGGATGCTGTGGTGGCTGGGCTGGCTGCTGGATTTGGGAGCAAGGGGAAAGCAAGGCGAGCTCTGATGTGGTGGAGCTCTTCCAATCGTTGTCCTAACATAGTACTTTTTATTAACTGAGTTATGTCTGTTATTTCAAGTCTGTGTTTGTGTGTGGGGTTGGGGTGGATTTTAATCACCCCAGGGAAATGCAAGAATGTGACCTTTCTATTACAAATGGGGAAACTGGGGCACAGGCACTGGTTCTGTCTGAGATGCTCAGACTACTCCTTGGACTGCTGTAGGAACAGGGATTTTCCCCTCTGCTCTGAGCTCCCTGAGGATGAAATCTGGTGTTTTCCTTAGCACAGACCAGCAGTCAGAAGGGAAAGCTGAGCCTCCAAGCAGACTCTGGCAAGCAGGGACGGAGCTGGCCCACTTCCCACAGGGCTGCTGGCACCCTGCACAGCATGCAGGAGAAATCATGGAATTACAGAACAGTTTGTGTTGGAAGCGCCCTTAGAGATAACTCCTTCCAGTCCCCTTCCACGGGCAGGGACACCTTCCACTAGGAGCAATTTGCTCAGAGCCCCACCCAACCAGGTCCTGAGCACTGCCAGGAATGTGGCATCCAGAGCTTCTCTGGGCAGCCTGTGCCAGGGCCTCACCACCCCCAAGGAAAGAATTTCTTATCTCTTACCTAAATCCACCCCTTTCAGTTTGAAGCCTGTGTTGAGCAGCGTGCCAAGGTCAGATGGAGAGCAGAACACCCTGCACATCATCTCCTCCCCTTTGGCCATGCCAGATTTTCCAGCAGGGTTTTCCAGCCCCTGGCAGCCCCTGTCACTGGGGTTGGCAGCACTGGCTGTTCCCAGCAGGTTTCCAAGGGTGTTCCAAAAGGAATACCACAGTGCAAAAGTGTTTTCCCAGTGTGGGAATGCCAAAAGCAGATTGTAAAAAAGCTCTGGCAGGATTAATGTTTGGGTTTTTAATCTATTGTCATAGTTTAAAGCATGCAATAGTGTGGAGTGTTTTCAAGGGCTTGGACTAGTGTTTATCACAGCCAAGGAGAAAGCAGCCCCCAAGGACCCCCTTCTTTATCAGCAGGCTCAGGAGGGAGGGAGCTCCAGGCATCCCATGATTGAATGCTATGCAAAGCCAAGCCCAGAAGTGCCTGGGTGGGGTTACAGGTGCTTTCTTCCCACACAGAAAATGCTGGATGAGGTTATAAGTTTGTTTTCAAATTCAGGCCTGGAGGACTTGTCCCAGGGAAGGCAGTGCCACCTGCACCCCTGCTCCCAGAGCCAAGCACCATGTCATTGATAGCTTAACCACTCTCTCCCTGGCATGGGGGTGGGCAGGAGTCCAAGCCATGGAGCACCAGTGAACCTGTGAACCATTATTCTTCACTGGAAGCCCTGAGCAAAGACCTCCAGCAAGCCATGCCCATGGGACAGTGCACCAGGCAGGGCCAGAGCTGCTGGGGAGCTTTGGGAACTTGAGGCTGCCACAAGGGCTTGGAGGCTGCTCCCAGCCTGGGCAGCCAGAGGTTGGTGTGGGTGGCAGCACTGAAGCACTGAAGGCTGGGATGGGGCAGTGAAGACCAGTCAGTGGGGAGAGGTTGGTGACATCCCCACTGAGCTGCTTGGCTCATTTTGCTGCCTGCCCTGTCCAAACAGGGAGGATCCTCCTCATTTTTCCTGTCAGCAGTTTCTCTGCAAGGTCTCATGTCTTCCTCAACTTCCTCCCTGCTGCCACAGGAATGATCCCACAGGACATGTCTGTAACAGGCAAGCAGGGAACATGATACAGCAGCACGACCACTGGCTTCAGTTCCCAAATGAGACCCCTCCTCCAGAGAGCAAAGGTTACTCTGGATGCTCTCCCCTTACAAGCTGTGCTGCCCTGCTGACTGGAGCAGAGCCAGCATCTCTCTACAAGTAGGGGGATTGCCTTCCCTCTTGGCAATGAGCTCTCAGAGACACCCCCTGTCCTTCCCTGTGGTTCTTGCAGAACTGAGAGAAGCTTAATTTTTTCAGCCTCTCCTTTTTGCACTAAGCCACAGAACAGCCCTGGGCATGGATGCACCCATGGCTGGGTAGGGGGCAGCTGGTCTGGCTACATGGTCCAGCTCCTTGGCATTCTGCTGGCTGGAGGATGGGTTGGAAACAGGAGAGCAGCCTCTGGATCCATCAGAGGGGATTTCCCAACACTGCTTGCTGTCTGGTTCAGGTTGCCAAAATGCTTTTCAAAGGGGCTTTTCTTGAAAGTGATACAGAGCAGTCATTCCTTGAAGGAGAGTTCCTCCCACACTGCATTTCCAGTCACTGTGTCACCTG
The DNA here is from genome assembly GCF_028769735.1 of Zonotrichia leucophrys gambelii. Classification (NCBI taxonomy): domain Eukaryota; kingdom Metazoa; phylum Chordata; class Aves; order Passeriformes; family Passerellidae; genus Zonotrichia; species Zonotrichia leucophrys. Next base: position 22,085,187 of record NC_088178.1, on the reverse strand, counting down.
CATTCTCTTGGATCTCCTGAGCTCCCATCTCTCCACAGGGACCCTTTGGCTCCCTACATGAGGGTCCCAGGACAAGCAGAACTACGTTTTCCCAGGCTCACGGGGCTGCAGGTGATGCTGCCTGAGGAGCAAGGATGATGGCTGAGCACTGCTTGCCATTGGGCTCATTAATTAAGTGTTCATTAATTACTACACGTGGGTATGGCAGGGCCAGCCCAGAGCTGCGCTGTGCTGGCATTTAGCTCTGTATGCAGCCAGGTACAGCCACAGCCACTGGCTGGGGGGACACAGCCTTGGGGACCCCCCTGCCTTGGGCAAACCCCCCAGGCTGAGTAAGCTGAGCACACAGCTCTGCAGCCTGACCCTCAGTGCTGCTCCAGCAGCCAGACCCTTTCAAAGTCCACGCTCTGCAAAGTCCATTCCTGGACTTTGTTAAAGCAACTCTGATGCTGCACACTAGGCGAGCACAGTCTGCATTCATCAGCCCTCTGAGGAGTAGGTGGGAGAGCCAGGTGTCTGCAGCTGGCCTGAAGAGACACAAATCATGACCCAAGAGCGACTGTGGCAGGTCCTGGATCCATCCTGGGGAGACCTCCGTGCCCTCTTGGCTCTGCTGTGCAGCTCAGCTGCAGCTGTGGGGCTCCTGAGATGGCTGGGAAGGAGGCAGGTCCAGCAGAAGATGGATGAGGCAAGGAGGTCTCGGCACCTGGCCCTGGAGAGGATGGAGAAGGCAGCTCACAGGCTTAAACAAGAGGTAAATTTGGGGTATGTGCAAGGAAGGGATGCTAATTTGGGTAACCAAAGAAATGGGGGAGCTCTGATCAATCCCTCTGTGAATGGTGGCTGGGGCACGGGTGTGTTTTGTAGCATCACCAACTCAAGGTTTTGTGAGTGTCATCACCCTCCATTGCCTCAGAAGGCCCTCTCAGAAAAGACTCTGTAAATGAAGTATTTCTCAATGCAGATCCATTGAGGAAATCCTGAGGATGAAAGAAAAGTTGGAGTCTGGGACCTTCTCAATCAGGTCACCATCCCAGACCTCTCTCTCCTCATCCATCCCTACATCCTCCTTATCCATCCCTACTGCCAAGCCTTTCCTCTCCCATCCTCTTTCCTCTGCCCCTCGATAGGGATCTGTCTGCCCCATCATCCTCTAAGTACAAGGGAGTTCCACATCCTTCCAACATCTGCACATCAGTGACCAAAAGCCATTTCCTCCTGACCATGCCCAGGTAAAGAAGCACCTGGATTTGAGGAGGTCAGGCCTTTAGAATTGTCTTAAACCCAGAAGAAATACCTCCTGCTATTATTTTCTTGGAAGGGAGGTTGCAAACAGCCCACAAGCTTACCCCCCCCCCTTGTTAATGATAAATTTTGTAAAACTTTAGCTGGTTGAACTGCTCTTCAGTGAGTTAGAGTTAGTAGGGGAGTGAAGGCCTGTAAGAGAGTAAACAGAGACAGGTCTAACCACTCCTACAGGTTCATGCAACTCTCCAGTAAAGGTGCAGCTTTCTGCCTGTTTTGGTTCTAGTTTTATGAACAAAGACTCAGCAAATTCCCCATCTGTAAATTCCCCACTCCAGCACACACAGTGCTCTGTGGGAGGTCTGCATGTTTACAGGGCATATATCCTAGAATTTTCCACTCAAGGTGATTGCTGTGCAGATGTTAGAATTGGGTATTTGCAGACTTAACCAACCTTTTCTGTCTTTTTCTTCCCTCTGCACCAATTCTCCACCCTTTGCAGAACCCAGGCACCCAGAGCTCCCAAATCCTCTCGCTGACCATGGTGGAGCTGGCAGAGAAGCTGAAGGAGAGGTCCCTGTCCCCAGAAAGTGTCCTCTACTCCTACATGGACAAGGTGGGTGATACCTCCAGCATGGCAGAGATGCTGCAGGGCTCTCCTACAGTGGGACTTGCAAATTAAAAATCAGCTCATTTGCTGAGAGAACCAGCAATGCTAGGGATTACAATTTTTGGTACTGTTATGTCTGAAGGCTGTCTTACAGGCAAATAAGCAGGACAGAATCCAGGGCAGAAAAACATCTCAGAAAGAAATATATTAAATTTATAGGTAAAATCTCAATAATGCCAAAGCTTTGAGAAGGTTGAAAATTCAGCTTGAAAACTCAGTATGTAATGTCTCCTTCCATCCATTCATCTGTCCTGCTGCTCTTCTGTGTTCTGGAGAGGCTTTGGAGGTGAATCGGGAGGTGAACTGTGTGACAGACTTCATCCATGGATGTGAGGATCAGCTCCAGGAACTGAAGAAGCAAAAGGAGAAGGGGCTGCTCTATGGCATTCCCATCAGCGTCAAGGACCACATTAACTGCAAGGTACCTCCCCAGTTCCTCTGCCTTTTGCTGTGGGTCTGGGAACAGGCCAGGATGTCCCATCCTCATCAGGACTGGAGAAGAGTTCCCTCAGACAAGGATGTTCTGGGTCCAATATTGTGGGACCAGCAAACCTACTTTTCTTATGATTAAAATTTTGTTTTCTCCAGAAACTGGTAACCTGTTCTGATCTGGTTTTCCCTGGGATAGTCAGGTCCTGTTCTGCCTCTGAGAAAAGTTAGGTGGGAGCTTTGCCACAAGAGGCATGATGAATTAAGCCTGGTTTTGTCACAGCTCCAAGCAGCATCTCTCCTGCACTAAAAAGAGCTTTGTTTCCCATCCCCAAGGGCCACATCTCTTCTGGAGGGATGGTGAAATTTCTGGGCCAAGTGAAGGAAGAAGACAGCGTCATTGTCCAGGTCCTAAAGCACCGGGGGGAATCCCCTTTGTGAAAACCAACATCCCACAGACCATGATAAAGTAATGCCACGTTTGCCTTCATGGAAGCACTGTGACACATGCCCCTTGCTATCCAAGCTAATTGCACATATTAATTACCTACTTACTTCAATCTAAAATTATTTCTCTTGTATTTGATGCCTCTTCCTTCTGAAATTCATCTGTCTCAACAAATCTGCTTCGTGCCAATTCCACATTAATTCCACACCCGTCCCCGCACAGTGCTGTATGCTCTGCATTTATGGTTTGCAGAAGCAGAAGCACCTCACTCACCTGCTCATCCTCCTCTCCCCAGCTACGACTGCAGCAACCTCATCTTTGGGCAGACCTTGAACCCTCTGAACCCCCAGAAGAGCCCCGGGGGCTCCTCGGGAGGGGAGGGAGCTCTGATTGCAGGGGGAGGCTCCATCCTGGGCATGGGCTCGGATGTGGGCGGCAGCATCCGCCTGCCCTCCAGCTTCTGCGGGCTCTGCGGCCTCAAACCCACGGGCAACAGGATCAGGTACACCCCAGCTCCTGTCCCCTTCTTACACACACTGGGGAGGCTGCAAGGTGTCCCCACAGTGCATCAAACTGTGGTAGTGCCCATGGTTTCCTCCAGGGTTAAGTTAGCATTGAACTCGCTCTGTTAATAACATGAGATTACTTCAATCTGTATCACAACAAAGACTTATTCAGTTTTTAATAGCTCTGGCCAAGAAGCTGAAAGCAAATACTACAGGGTGATCTCCTTTTCAGATGATTGCCAGCCCTTGCTTTTATTGTAAGAGTTTTCTGTTTATCAGAGGTGGCTTGCCCATAGATAAGGAGTTAGTTCCAAAGAGATTAGTTAGTTGAAAAGAGATTATTAAATACTGCCCTCAGCATCTTCCAGACCATGTATGTCTTCTTCATAGCCTAGTAAGTGTTAACTTAGCAGAAACTTTTGCCCTCCTGGATTTGTTTTGGGGCAAATGGGAAGTTTGCAGCTCAGCATGGTGCCCTGCCCTACAGCCTGCTGCTAATTTCTTCTCCCATTATGTTCCCAGCAAACAGGGAGTCGTTGGTGCTCTCATGGGAATGCAGTCAGGTAAGTCCATGATGGCATATTCCTACATCACACCTTTGCCTCTTACATCTCCAACTGCTGAAATGCCAGCAGGCTTGCTTGTCCTGCTCTGTGCCTCACAGCCAGCCAAAGCAGGGATTATTAAAACAGCCTCCTGCCATGACATTTTGCACCATTGGTTCTGTTCTGTGTGGTGGCTGTTAGCTGAACCTCAGCAGGATGAAATCAGTGCAATGATGGAATGGAACTAGGCAGTGCAATGCCAGGCATGAGAGGTGTGAGATGTGCAAGCCAAAGGCCTGGGGTGTCTCTCTGGAGATGCTGCCAGGAGGCTCTGACAGCTTCAGCTCCACCCAGGCAGCATTGGTGGAAGGCTGCAGCCCTCTCTCCTCACATCTGCAGAAGCCGGGCCCAGGAGGTCATCAGGCTGCTTAGGCTGCCTCTGCTCTGAGACTGACAGATCATTCCTGATGGACCTCCTTGCTCATTACTCTCATTCCCCACTTCTTTTCCCTGAAACTCCCCCATTTCACCTGAAACTCCCCCATGCTGGAGCCCCACCAGCAGCTCTGTGCCAGCAGCAGCCCACCTGGCAGCAGTGGCAGGTGACAGGCCCTTTGTGCTCACAGTGACAGGGCTGCTGGGGCCCATGGCACGGGACGTGGACAGCCTGGCCCTGTGCATGAAGGCTCTGCTCTGCCAGGAGATGTTCCAGCTGGACCCCACCGTGCCCCCCATCCCCTTCAATGACCAGGTAAGGCTCAGAGGTGCTCCCATGTCTCCACCTGCCCAGCAACAATCTCCAGAAATTCCTAGATTTCCAAGATGGCAAAGGACCCAGGGAAACACACACCTGAGGACAAGTGACCCCAGAAGCAGCCTCACAGCAGGGCTGGCAGGCAGGAGGTGCTGTGGAAAGGACCACACCAAGGACACTGCTGCAGACCTGTGTTCTGGACAGGACTGCTTTTCACCAGCCCTGTTCCTCCCATCCTCCCCCCAGCCCAGGAGAGCTCAGCTGGTGCCTCCCTGATGTCAGGACCTTTAGCTGGTCAGAGTGACCCCAAGAGAAGTTGGAAAGTCTCTTTTCTTTTCCCAGCCTGGTGCTTGAAGAATGAGTCGGAGCTCTTCAGTTCTCGTTCTCAAGGTTGTTTATTGTGTCTTATCTATAAAATTCTTTCTGCATCCAGCAGGACAGTTCCAGGCACTTTGCCTGCCCCTGGGACAGTGTTATGTCTTTATACTAAAAACTACATGTACAATGTTTACAATTACTTTCCAATATCTATCACCTATGTTAGACAGTGAGCTTCTACTCTAGACCAATCTAAAAGTGCCAGGATCACAGCAGAAGATGGAGGCCAAGAAGAAGAAGAAGAAGAAAGGCTGGACACGCCTAGATTCCTCCATCTTGCCCCCCTGAACCCCCATTCTAAAAACTCCAAAATCTACTTTTCACCTTGTGATAAATTCACTATCATTCTACTTAATTTGTCATGGCTTGCAGATCTTCATCTAAGGTTGGTAACTTGCTCCACGGGTCATAATCAAACCCACAGGGGCATTTTGGGCTCTGTTCCAGGGTCTCTGAGCCCCCTGACAGGGGTCCTGGCCATCCTGGACAGCCAGAGGGATGTCCTGGGCCCTGACACCCTGAGCCCTGGGAGCAGCACTCTCCTGGATGCAGCTGTGTCTCCCCTTCTCGCAGGTTTACAGCAGCTCGGACCCTCTTCGTGTCGGGTTCTACGAAGGGATGGGTACTTCCAGCCCTCGCCCAGCATGATTCGGGCTGTGCAGCTCACCAGGCAGCTCCTCCAGGATGCAGGCCACACGGTGGGTGTCCGTGCCTGGAGCTGTTACCCTGCTCCTTACAAAGTCCAGATAAATCACTTTCCATCTCCACTTTGGCTCCTCGTGAAAGAGAAAGGCGAAAGCAGCAGCTCGTTTTCTAAACTGGAGTAATCTTGTTTATATTTCTGGCCTAGCAGACATAATAATTATGTTCAGATATCTCCACATCACACCAAGCAGTGTTGTTTCCATCGTGCTTTGTGTTCCCATAAATGTCAAACTCAAAACAGTTTCAGTGATCCCTCAGCTGTTAAACACAGCCTGTAGATTTCCTGGTGGGTAAGTGGGAAGGAAACTGGAGCAGTTGACCCTCCAGAGACATATTTCAGCCTACATTTTTCTGTGGTTCCACCAGTGGAAATTTCTCTATGGTAGCTGCTCCAACGATGCAAAATAATTTTTAAAAAATTCAGGATTGGTGGTTTGAAGTGTCTAAGAATTCTTCTGTAAGAATGTGGAGGAGTGGAGCCTGTGCCAGGTCCAATATGCATTAATGCCTTGCCTAGGGCTAATGGGAAAGAATAGCAGGCAGATGAAAATGAGGCCTTGCTGTCCCGGAGCAGCCAAGGAAGGTGTAAGTCTCCCACCACTTCCCACTGAGCTCTGGTGAGCACTGGTGAGGCAGGGAGGCTCACAGAGGGCTCTCTGAGTCATTCACCCTTGCTGCCTCTTGGACAGGGATGCTTTTCTTGCAGCTCGTTCCCTTTGCCCCGCCAAAGATTGACTACATGGTGGATGAGCTGTTCACCAGAGGGATTTTCTCGGATGGGGCCGCCCACCTGGTGGACTGCTTGTGAGTAAAACCCATTGCTGTGTGGGCTGCAGTGAAACCTGCAACTGTGAGGGCAGTGGGTGCATCCGGAGCGTTGATATTGTGTGTACACACTGAGCAAGGAGCAGCAGAGGAGCAGTTTCTGCAGTTCAGGGTGACTCTGGCACGAGCAGCAGGCAGTTCACACACACAGCTGGCACTCTCGGTGCCCACCCAGCCACTCTGTCACCTCAGCATGCCCAGGGCTGTGCATGGCCCCACCACTGCAAAGCCCCACAGAACTTTTATGGCCCTGATGACACAGAGGCCATTAAAAAACAAAGTAAAATGCTGATTTATCTTTTGCCATGAACATTTATACCTCAGCCTTTATTGCTCGGTGTTTTCTGTTGAAGTGGGCAGATTTTTTCTTCTAGCAGCTCCCCTCTAAGACAAGCCCTGCCTTGGGAGCAGCACTGCTGTTCCTATTGCTCTGTCCATAGGTGACTTGCGCCGACTTTTTCACTCTCTGCTCTTGCAGCAAAGGAGACATGGTGGATCCCAACCTGAAATCCCAGTACAATACTTACAGGCTTCCTGCTCTGCTGAAAAGGATCTTGGCTATCATTCTGAAACCCATAGTAAGTGTGTGGGTGTGCCTCACATGTGTTACAGGAGATCTGCAAGGTGGGGAGGCTTTCTCGTTCCAGGAGGTAAATTGTACCACCCAGGAATGCTTGGCTGCTTCATGTTAATTGCCTGATAGGCTTCATAACAAAATACATGTAATTTTTAAACCCAAGATGAATTTATCAAGTTAGTCTGACAGCCTTTTGTGGGAGTTTTGCATGGGGAGGTTGAAATATGATGGGCTGTGAGCATACAGCCCTTCCAGCAATGAGCTCCAGGAGAAAGGATATCACTAGCAAGGATCTAAACGGCATTCCCACATCCAGAAGATGATTTCCAGGACTACTAGTGTGGTCTAGAGTCTTATTTGTAAGAGTTGTAGTAATTAAATGTGTAAATTATTGTGGGAATAAACCCTCTTCACTGGAACTGGCCTGTCCTTCAGTGCCACTTGTGCCAGGAGAAGACAGATGCCCAAAATGCTGTCCCAGGGTAGCAGTCCCAGCTATTCCAGCTGCATTGCTGTTGACTAATCCCAGGTTTTTCTCTTCCCTCCAAAAGTACCCACGCATTGCTCGGGATCTCGGTGCTCTCTGTGGAGTGGGGTAAGGACCCTGGGGTAGCCCTGGACAAAGGGATGTGCCTGGCTGTGCCCAGCTGCCCTTGCAGGCAGATGCCAGCTGTGCAAAGCCCTGCCATGGGGCTGGGTGGCACAGGCTGAGCCAGGTGGGGTGTGCTGCCTCTGCACCACCCAGGCTCAGCGCTGGCTAATCCAGGGATTCTCAGCCAGGGGCTGTTTAAGGGCTTAAGGATCCTCAGGGTGACAGGTGGTCCTCAGAGTGATCCCTGGAGATCAGCACAGGAGATAAGGGCTGTTTTCCCTGTATGGGTGGTACCCAGAGCATCACGTGTTAGTGCAGAGGTCTCTGCCTGCACGTGCAGTGTAGTGTGAGGCACCTACACCTCCAAGAGAGGCACAGACACACCAAACTGGTAGCAAATGAATTTAGAACACTGATTTTTATCCAGGTCTTCTGGCATGCTTTAACAAAAGCTCTTTTGATGTACCTGTGTGCAGCAGGGGATCAGCTGGGTGGTACCATTGCTTGTTCCCAGAAGGATTGTGCAGTTTTCTTAAAAATGGTCTCTCTGTGCATTTTCTTAGCTGCTTTCTGTTGCCACAAAGCTCATTATTCTGTCACCTTTCCAGGTCTGCCAAAAACCTCTGGGATCAGCACAGAGCAGTGGCGGTAACGTGACTTTATTTTTCTTACTGTAGTGAGAGGTCTCCAATGTTTCTAAGCAATTGCTTTGCACTCTGTGATGGACTTGAGGTTGGAAATTATTCACCATAATTTGCCCTGCACTGTTTAAGCACAAACAGCATAGGAACAGCCACTAAAGATGTGGCTTCACTTTGTCTTTTCTGTTTCTTGTTGTGAATTCTTCATTTCAGGTACTAGGTGTTACTGTTCTGACCTAAGACCGTGCTTGAACTACCAAGCAGAGACATTAGGAGTTCAAAATTTTGTACATGAACCCTGTGACTTAGGTAGCTTCCTTATGAAGTCATTTGAGATCAGGAACCTCAGACAGGAAGTTTTTTCCTGGACAACTGCATCCAGCGCTGCCACAAGCTGACCAGGTTCCTCTTTTAAACCAGCTGAGTTTTATGCTTCAATTTAGTTTTATTTACTGCCTCCTCTTGTCTCTGCTCTGATGGTTGGAAACCACCGTGTTTCCTACGCTCTTTACTCCCTTCCAGTCTATCCTTATTTTATTTTTGTCCTTGGGTTTAAATAGCACCTCTCCTCTCTGGTATTTTCCGCTGCCTCTATTTATAGAGAGTATCCTCTTTCAGCTGGTGTTTTGCAACGCTGAGGAGGCTGTTTTGGTGTCCTCCCACAGGGCAGGATCTGTGTTCCCTGGGACACCCTCTCAATCCTCCCTGAGGAGCAGCATCCCCCAGCCTGCACCACCAGCCTCTATCAGTGCCACTCACTCCATGCATGTACACTGTGGGCTGACAAATTATAGGGCAGAGGGAAAACTCCTAAAAAGCTGCCTGGTCACTGGTGGGAGTGTTTGAAATGAAATAGCCATATTTTGTTGGTTTTTTTTTTTTTTAAGGTGAAAACAGATTCCTCTCCCTTTCCTGAAAATAAAACCCCACAGAAAACCAAACCCAACAAATAAACATAAAAACCCAAGACAGACAAACCAACAAAACACACACAAAAAAAAAAGCCACCACAAAAACAAACAAACAAAAAAGTCAAAAAGAAAACACCTTAGAAGATTTGACGGCTTCAGAGATATTTTGAATTGTTACAGCTCAGTGAAACCATATTCACATGTTTTCATCTACTGCAAACAAGAGCCGATTCAAAACTTTTGGCTAGTGACCAGCTTTTCTCTCAGAGGAAAAAAAATCAGGTTAGCTGCAGTGACTGTATTTCCTGGAAACACTCATCATTTGCTGAACTTTCAGCAGGAAGGATCTCAGACTGCAGGTGGAAATTGAGGTCAGACTAAAAAATAGCCCCAAGGCCAGGCCTTTTGTGAGAGAGCTGCAAGACTCTTGTACAGAAAACTTGCTGTGAATGGGTTGTGCAGGACAGGGGCTGGGCCATGGCACAGATGTGTCCCTGTAGCCAGAGAGTGGCTGCAGAAACAACTGTGGTTCCATCTGTGGCTGTTTGCTACCACAAACTGGGACATCTCTTTGGGGATGGGTTCATTCATTGCCTGATGTTCAGCAAAGCTGTGCTAAACCAGACTACAAATCTGGATCTCTCCTGGAGCTGCAGTACAATCCTGAAACTGTTGTGGGAGATGTCCTGGGGCTTGCGCAAATGTCTCTTGCTGCTTCCTTTCCTTACCTGTATCCTTATGTGAAATGAAAGAAGGTTTTGTGGAAGCGTTTTGGCTTCATGTTTTTTAATACTGACAGCAGAATAACCAGTGCTTTTAGGAAATGTGACTTTTTAGTCATCCAAACAAACTGCCGTTGATCTCTATTCAATATAATTCTAAAACAAAGCTGTTCATGGAAAAGATTGGGTTAATACTCAAGCAAATCAGTTCTGAAACACACACCTAGCATTCATGTCTAGGTCTGGGCAGCATATGGTATACTGACAGGAAACCTAAAAATGGAAGAACAAACTCCCTTGACCCTTTCAAAGCACAGTTCAGATTCTATCTTATTTTTTTTTTTATTTCTGTATCCAGGAAGACTCTCTCCCTCCTTTTCCTGTGTCAGCAGTGATCTGCCACTGCTGTCCAGCAGACACCCCTGACATCTTCTGTGCCTTTCCCTCCAGGCTTACCGCAGGGAGTTCATCACCAAATGGAGGCAGCTGAGGCTGGATGTGATCCTTTGTCCCATGCTGGGGCCAGCCTTCAACCATGGCTACGCTGGGAAGCTCTTTGGTAACGTCCCTGAGGACACACAGGGCACACAAGTGTCCCTGCACGCACCCAGGGTGTGTTTGTGGGCAGAGCTGCAGCAGGACACTTGAGTCCATGGACATTCCCCAAACTATGCACGGTGCTGGCTCTGCCCTCAGGGAGAAAGCAAAGGAGAGGCTTGGGTGGGTCTGCTCACACCCCACCTCATCTGAGCTGAAGATGTGTGGGTAATTCTGGGGCAGCAATAAGTGGTCCCTCTGTCCCAGCTGTTCATGGGTGAATTTTCCCTGTTTTTCTGCTGCAGAAAGCCCCAGAGCTGCTCCTGCAGCAGAGGGTGGCAGTGAGGACAGCTGTGGTAGATTTTGGTACAGGACCAGGCTCTTTTGGATGCAGCTGTCTCACATTTCCCAAAACTCTGCAAACAGCAGGAAGGCTCATTGCATGTGACTTACAGAAAAAGGCCTTTTTTTATAGCTTCCAGCAAGTCAGGGTCCTCCGCCCCTCTAGCAATGACCTTTTGGGATCCAAAATCCCCACAGTGATGTTACATAACTGGACATCAGGAATATCTTGGAAAGGTAGCTGGGATTTTTTCCCCAGGGGTAGATGCAGACTTTGAATTGTTCCCTCACAGAGTGACAGGTGAATGCACAGGTCACTCTGCTCTCTGTCACTCAGACCTCTCCATCAGAAGTCACTTTGAGGCAGCATGTTTTCAGGGCCTTCTCTGGACCAGCAGGTTACCATCTGGAGGTCATTGCTGACCCAGCACATTAAATTTTGCCATTTTGCATGCTCTGTGTCCCAGCTGCAACCTCCTACACCCATCTGTACAACGTGCTGGACTTCCCTGCCAGGGTGGTGCCGGTCAGCGCGGTCACAAGAGCCGACGAGGAGGAGCTGAAGCAATACCGAGGGCACTACGGGGACCCCTGGGACAGGAGGCTGAGAGAGGTCAGCAGCAAAAGGGCTCAGGTCTTAGAACCAGCAGAGTGACACCTCTGGGATGTGGTCTCAAGGATGGTCTGCATCTCCTAGTGGGAGTGGGAGCTTGTTTAGCAGTGTCTCGGGAGTTTTGCTGTTAATTGCAGCCCTAAGATTGTGAAAAGTCTCTGTTTTGGCCCATGCATCCAAAGAATGAGCTGGAGTTCTTCAGTTTTCGGTCTCAAAGTTGTTTATTATATCTTATCTATACAATTTTTCTCCTGCCCAGCTGAGGTCTGCTGAGCAGGACAGCCAGCAACACTCTGACCGCCCCTGGGGCAGTGTTGTCTTTTTATACTACAAACTACGTATATCATATTTACAATTACTTTCCAATACCTATCACCTATGTTAGACAGTGAACTTCTATTCTAAACCAATCCCAAAGTGCCAGCATCACAGCAGAAGATGGAGGTAGAGAAGGAGAAGAAGAACGGCTGGACACACCCAAGTCCCTCCATCTTGTCCTCATAACCCCCATTCCAAAAAACCCCAAAATCCACCCTTTCACCCAGTGATAATTTTATTATTACACTACTTAAACGTCTGTGACTATCAGGTCCTCATACAAAGCTGGCAATTTGCTCCATGGGTCATAATCAAACCCAGAGGTGTTGTGGGCTGTGTGCCAGGGTCTCTGAGCCCCCTGGCAGGGGCCCCAGCAACTCTGGACACACAAAGGGATGCACTGGGTCCCGACAGCAGCGCGGTTGGCACCCGCTGTTGCAGCACGCTGCTGTTTGCCAGCCTGGCAGCTGTGCCCTCACTGGCCTTCCTGTGCCCTCCCTCCCTGCCCTGTCCCGTGCCTGCCCTGGTGCCCTGACTCAGCATTCCCTGCCTTTTGCAGGCTGTGGAAGGAGCCGTGGGCATGCCCGTGGCCGTGCAGTGCGTGGCCCTGCCCTGGCAGGAGGAGCTGTGCCTGCGCTTCATGAGGGAGGTGGAGGCTCTTGCCCGTGGCACCAAGAGAAGTGGGTGATTTCTGGGAGCCAGCCTTGTCACTGACATATTCTATGAAGAATCCTTTCATTAGGATCTTTTATCCATGTTTTGCTGCTCTGGAATGTGATTCGGAGAATTGTTTACCCAGCATGGGAAATTGTTTTTACTTGGTGACCAGTGACAGCCACCTGTGTCTAGCCTGTGAGCAGCCACAAGATTTTATTATAATTCTTTTCTATTCCTTGCTAGCCTTCTGATGAAATCCTTTCTTCTATTCTTTTAGTAAGTTTTAAGATATAATTTTCTTTTAATATAATATATATCATAAAATAATAAATCATCCTTCTGAAACATGGAGTCAAGATTCTCATCTCTTTCCTCGTCCTTGGACCCCTGCAAACACCACCACACAGCCTCCAGTGGGATGGCTTTTCATTCCCTGTCCCTCACTCCATATCACCTTCTACCTGATATGAAGCAAAGTGATAGTGAGTTGAAAACTCTAAACTAATGTTTTAATAAAGTGGCCCTAAATTCTGTTTAAATATAGCCAGCAGAAATCTCGTCTGTCTAAATTGTCCTTTGCTATTAAACTGAGTCAAAAAAACAAAAGGACGGAGTTAATGCTGGACCAAAGGGATCCAATAACAACAGTTTAATATTATTTATTGTATGGTGTGAGACCAAAGAACTGTTTATTGCAATATTTTACTTCCAACAGTTGGCAGGAGCAGAAGTTTGTGGGAGAGTAAAACCTGGTAAGTGCAGGATTCCCCCTCTGGCTGTGCCATTGTTTGGCCAAGAGACTTTTTGGCAAAGGTTTGCAGTCAGCCCATGGGTTTAAATAGCTGCCAAGAGAGCTCTCGTCCACAGACTTGTCCCCTTCCTGAACTCATTTGCTGTCTAGATCTCCACACTATCCAGCAGTTTAGCTGTGCAGGGAGTCCTGCAAAGCTTAATGTTCTCTGTATAACCATAAGCTGAGAGAAATGTTAGCTGGTCTGTCATCACTCCTGTTCTTCATTATTTTTTCCAGTTAAGCAATGGGAAAATATGGGAGTTTAAATCCCACAAACACTTCAGGGAAAACTGAGAAAGCATTTCTGTGGCTACATTTAGGCCATTCCACTGCTTGGTGCTTCCAGCCACACTCTGACAATCGTGTGCTGTTTCTTGACCCATCCTTCACTCTCAAGGTGGAAGAAGAGGCTGGAGGACAAAGGGGGAATGATGAAGGAGATGCTTTGAATAAGCAAGTGTGTGTTGAAATAGGGCACTATCATTAGCAATGATCATTAGGGTGATTCCTTCCCCAAGCGTGCCGGGACAGAGCAGGGGTGACACTGCCCTTGGCACTCATCTGCCTCCCTGGGGCAGTGCAGGGAAGCCGTAGTCAGCTCTGAGTCACACGGAGAGTGTGACAGTCACGGCGCCTGAGTCACCCCTCTGGCCCGTGGGGAGCCAGAGAAGCTCCACGGCACACCCTGCCCCGAGGAGAGGCTCTGCCCCTGCAGGATTGCTGCTGGGGACAGCCTGTGGAGTGACCCTCACCCTCTCAGGCCTGGAGCAAAGGGTCTCTAGCTGTCCTCTCAAAGGGAAGGTCATTAGTAAGAAAATTATTTCATTTTCCTCATTAAATAAGAAATCTGCCCAGGTAGTATCCCTGGCTAGACCTGAGCATGCACAGACCTTGTTTTGCAAGGAAAGGTCTGTGTCCTTCACTCCTGTATCCCTTTGTAAGGCTGAACCAAGTGAAAAGTCCTGTTTCTAAAATGAATTTCTGTGGCTATTGAGAAGAAAGTGCACAGGCTCACCAGAAGGCTGCTTTGCACAGCAGCAGCTTTTATACCAAAATTCTCTCTTTTATAGACTGTTTGATACATACAGACCAGATTGGTCACTCAATCAATACATTTCACCTGGCTGGCTAATTAACAAAAACACCTTTCTTATAAACAATCTTTGAGAATAACAGGAAAACAGAGAGTAGGAAAACACCACCTGCAGGTTGTTCATAGTAACAAGCTATCATCGTTTCTCTACAATTCCCTAAAGTCTCACAAGTCAGCCATGAGAAAACTTACCTGATTTTCTCAGTCTTTTCTGAGCATACTTGTGCTCTGCATTCCAGCTGCTCCTTGTGGATGGATCTAGAAGGGGTTTTCTGTTCCTCCTGCTCTCCTCTAGCCTGCTTCCAGCCAGTCACTAGATCTCAGATCCAGCAGCCAAAGGGAATTTCTCCCTGTGATCCAGCAGATGCTGCAGCAGAGAGCATGGATGCTCAGATAATGCTCTCCTAGCATTGAAGCGGATGAGGTAGAAAAGAAATCCAGAAGAATGTTGAAAAAGTGTGAGGGAAATAAGATACATGTTTGGACCTGATTTAGGGGTCTGTTCAGCTATTTACAGATCAGGTAAATGCCTCAGCTGGGCAGACAGCAAAGCACCTTCCTGGGTAAAATGTAGGGCCCTTCTCCAGCCAGGTTGTTCATACCATCAGTTGCCATTGCTGCATCAATGTACAGGAAAGTGGGGAGGGTGGTGCTGAGAGCACTCTGGTGAGGCCAGGTGCTGAAACACTACCAGAGAAAGGTCTTGGGCAGGGCATAACTTCAAGTTCTCAGCAGAGTTCTTCCTCCAGGCCTCCTCCAAGCTGGAAAAAGAATGTCAGCCCCTTCCCCACCCACCAGCACAGTGCTGCTGCGTGCAGCTCCTGCACCAAGGGCTGCTGGCTGGGGCTGAGCAGCCCGTGCAGCCCTGCACTGGGTGTTTGCAGAGTGCTGGACCAGCTGCCCAGCACTGACCAAAGTCCAGGCTTTGGTCTGTCCCAGAGAATTATGTGCAAATGCTGACTGGGACAAAAGGGCTCTGTTTTTATTAGCTTCTTTCATCTTCAGCACAATATCCCGACTGTGGTTTTTGATCCTTTTTCCTCCTCCCTCTTGATTTTAATAATTTAAATCTGCCCTCCTTAATCCATATTTCTTTCTGTGGCCAGATAAATAACCAAGCAAGGCTGAGAGATTGAGGCATCATAAAATCCAGGGGTTTCATTTGGTTGTACTTTATTTCGCAGGACTTTTTCTTTAGTTGGTAGTTCACATTGTTGCATAATCACAACACCAGGAGCAAATAAAACAGAACAAGAGTGGTTAAAAGGAGTCAGGTGTCCCCTTACAGTATCCAAAATACACAGAGCTCTCTATGTATGTAATAGGCAGTGGCAGAGAAAATTAGGGACACAAACATTCCCAGGATCTCAGGTATTCACTTCAAGGAATTTTCAAGAAAGGTGGTAGTTGAAGTAGCTTAAAGCAAATGTTCAAAAAGCAGGAGAAACAAAAGACCTGAACATAACAAGGCTCACCCTTGAAACACAAAAAAAAAAAAAAAATTGCAAGAATTAGGGTTGGTAAATCTTTCACTCTGAAGCAGCTGTTTGCTGCACAAATCCTCACCCCTCCAAGCAGGGTCTCACCCTGCTCACTCTTTGTTTTGTTTTCTTTCCTGTCTCTGTTCTGCAGCTTCCTACATTCCCTGCTTGCCCATGGGAGACCAGTGACAGCCAGGTTCCTGCTGTAAGATTTGTGCCCAGTCATGGAGCAGCTGGGAGCATCCCAGCCCCTCACCATCAGGCACTGGAGCCACAGCTGCCACCCCGTGGGGACAGAGCTGTGCCAGACACCAGACACCAGACACGATGGACAAAATAGGAATGCTCCTGGACTTGTGGTGAAGAGCAAACAGCTCTCTGCAGCACCCTTTCTGATCATGCCTCTGCCTTGCTGGACAAGTTCTAAGTAGGATTCATACAACATGGCTGTGGAAAATCTGCAGGAAAATAATGCTGTACCCATAAAGTGAGAAAAATGTAGGGATGGTCACGAGAGAAAGCAGCCTCTGCTGCCAGAGGTCTGAGGGTAGCTGTGGGACTTCTCTCTTCCTATCCTATGACAGTTTATTCAGGAAAAGCCAACAGGGTCCTGGCTGGGCAATGTGAAAAAGGGTTTTTAGGGACAGAGCCTCATCTCTGAACTGATGTCCTTGGTGTTTGGAAAGTTGCAGCTTAGGTAGGGGAAGGTTTCTCAGCAGCTCTTATGTTCTGTGAGTGCTGGTGGAGTTGGACTGGAACTGAGGAAAGTGTTATGCTTCCAATGGATATTCCAGGCTGAAATGAGTCAGAAACTGGAGAGCTCCCAGAAAACATTTATTCAACCCTCTGAGCCAACTTGAACAAGTTCCCCAGAGGGGTCCAGCCCATTTCACTATGATTTCAGTATTTTGTAAAATGCCTTTAAAATTCTTTTAGAGCAGCATAGTTAACGTGCCTCATCTTGTAAATAGTTTTTAAAAGAGCATCAGAGTGTTTGGTTACAAATACATGCACCCAAGAAACAGCTGTCAGGATTTATTCTTTGTCATTTCAATCAGAATGGGGTCAGAGCTGACAAAAATGTTTCTTACCAATTTAGGGGAAAACCAGTTCAGTTATAGGAATTTCAGAAGAGACCCAGCCTGCCTGAGAGCTGAACCTGTTGAGACTGAATCAGTGCAGTTTTGCTCTTGCAAGCAAAGATGGTGCAGGTCTTGCTGGGGACAGAGGACACACTCTGACTTGGTTAAAGTGCCTTTTTCTGGGATGGTCAAAGTGAAGGGCATACTGTGGATACCCCAATGAAATCCCAGACCAGCTGTTACAGGCTGACTCTCCTCATGAAAGGGGTCATGGCTTCCATCTGAACTCTACCAATGGGTTTGACCTTGGTCTTGGACCAGTTCAGGTGACAAAATCAATGTGGAGAAGTGAATATTGACCTGTGAGTCAGGCTGGTCTGTCTCCTCTGCTGTGGAGATTTGGCTTGGGACATCCCTCTACTTCCCTCCTTTAGGTTCCCTGGGATTTGTGGCTTTGTGTGGCAGGAGGAGCCATACCCTGGATTCATGAAGGATGTGGAGAAGCTGCCACATTGATAGGAGAAGGGTTTTCCCCAGCAGCATCCAGCCATCTGGAAATGCAGCTGTGCCTGCTGAAAAATGTACCCTTTGAAATGCCAGGTCAGTCCAGGCACAGCTGTGCCTGTCTGGGTTAAACATTTACCAAGTGTCTAAAGGGCAGGGTCGGGGCACAGATCCCAGAGCCCAGGAGGATGTGGGAGGATGTGGGAGGCAGATGCCCTGACACTTCTCAGCACAGGCAGAAAACCCTCCCACATCTGCTCAGCCCATCACAGAGCTTGTGGTGCTGTCACACAGGCAAAGAACCCACCTCTCAGGAAGGGCTTGCATGGATTCCTGGAGGCTGGATGAGGATTGGGAGAGGGCTGGGCACTGCTGCAGGCTGGCTCTGCTCACATCCCTCACTCTGCACCTTCTGGAAGCTCCTGCTGCAGCCAGGATCATGGAACAGGAGCAGGATGAGCTGTGGGCATCCTCCCAAGCTGCAGCTCTGTCACACCAGCAGTGCTAGAGCTGAGGGGGCTCCCCATAGAAGGGAGCCACTGGAATTGACACAGGAAAAGGCCAGCTCAGTTTGTTACCACATTGCTGCCAGCTCTAGAATGTTTCCTTGAGGACACCAAAGCCAGACTTGTTCACAGTCCATAAAATTGTCTAGTTAAGAACTGAGATAAGAACATTCCCAGCCGACACAAATTGTGAGAGAAAGCAGCAGTCAGCTCTTACAACTGCTGAGAAGGGACATGACAGTGGAAAACTGAGCACTAGAGGACCACTTAGCCCTGAAGGGAGAGGCTCTTCAGCCTCCATTCCACATCCAGTCCCACACTCTGCTGGAATCTTGCAAAGCTGTGTAATGCACAATCCATAGCTGCCCAAACACTTTTCCCAAGGAGGGGGTCCATAGGGAGGATCCACCATCCAAAAGCAACAGAGGAGAGTGCAGACAGGCCATGGCTGATGTTGGCTGGGCTGTGGCCTTCAGCTCAGTGTGTTGTTCTTGGTGCTTGTAGTGGGAGCCATCTGTGCTGGAAAGACCTCACACAGCAGCTGTAGGAGCGTCGGGGAGTTGCAAGGTCAGGACAGACAGAGACGAGAGATCTCTGCAGCCAGGTCGTGGAACTTGGGGTGTATTGCAAAGGGCCTGGGTGCAGGGCCCTGCTGGGATTTGGGGTTTATTGCAAAGGGCCTGGGTGCAGGGCCCTGCTGGGATTTAGGGTTTATTGCAAAGGGCCTGGGTGCAGGGCCCTGCTGGGAGCTGCCAGCCACAGCTCACAGCAGGCCCGAGAGAAGAGAGGGGTAGAGAGGATGAGAGGCTAAGAGCCTAAAAGCATAAGAGAGCAAAAGCACAAGAGAGTAAAAGGGTTAAGAGCATAAAAGGGCAAGACAGGCAAGAGAGCGAAGTTCCTGTTACAATACAATAAATCTTCTTCTGTGCTGAATATTCTAATTCTCACTAACCAATCTAGTACAATATACAAATCCTATAGCATTTACATACAGGCTATAAGAATCACTACATTAGCATACTGTGTTACATTTTACAGAAGGGATCTACTCCTTAGACCCCTTCTGCCAAGCTAGTAGGGTCTGCTCAGACCCTTAGACTTGCCTGCAAGCAGAAGGCCTTGTTTCATCAAAAAGAGATTACCTTCAGTCCAGCCAGACCATTGTTTTCCCATTGTTCAGTCACTAAAAAATCTCAAAGCTTGCTTTCATTTCAATCTCGCTTATAGCTTCTATATTCTCAAAATCTTTTGCCAGGCAATCATATTTATAAGGCTTTCCTGTTTCATCTTCTCCAACAACCAGCCTTTCCAGTGTCAGTTTGCTCCTGCCCTGCAAGCCTGTGGGATTTTCCACTCAATACAACGTGCTTTGTCACAGGGTGGAACAGCCTCTCCTCCTGCTGCATGAGGACACCTCAGCAGTGCCAAAACATCCTCTGGTCACCATGGCAGCAGCAGGAGGGACTCGGTGAGCCCAGGGTACCCCACAGCCATGCATTCCCTCAGCACACCACTCCCCAGCCCTGTGCAGGGAAACCTTGTTATTTCAAGCTGTTTTTTCCTCTTGTCCCATTGTCCTCTCAGGCTACACAGGAAATAGGAGAGCAGCAATTTCCTTGCTGCATTTGTTCAGTTGATCCTAGAGAATTTCCCACAGCCCAGAAAACCCCTATAAACCCAACACCCCAAAGAACACAAGGTTCATTGGCCAAACTTTACCTTCTCCAAGTCATGGTTAATCATTCTCACTGCAGACTCCACCTACAGCAGCTTTGCAGGGCTCAGCTTTAGCCTGAGCTATCTGAACTGTTTGCTGACTCATAACAGGGGGAGGGATGGGCCTGGGCAGCCAGGGAAGGTCTCCTGCACCTGCCTTGCTTTTTCTTCTCACCGTGTCCTTCCTCAGAGCCCAGAGGTGCACGTGATGCTCCAGCAGCAGCAGCTGAGGCAGCTCCTGCCAGAGGGGAAGGGGGACACCGGCACTGCCCTCGCCCTGCTCGGGGGCTCCGTGGCAGCCCTGGGGCTCTGGAAATGGCTGGGCAGAAAGAGGATCCAGAGGAAAATGGAAGAGGCTCGGAGGACCCGGGAGGAGGGCATGAAGAAGATGGCAAAGGCTGTGCAGCAGTTCAGGGAGCAGGTAAACCATCCTCCTTGGGGTCTGAGTCCCACTGGGGTGTTTGCTGATGCTGTCCTTCAGATCCTCCTCCAGCTCATGGCCCCATAGCTTTATCAGGAGCAGATGTGCCAGCAGCCCCCAGCAAGAGGAAAGGCTGCCTTGGGAGAAAGGGAGACCACTACCCTCCTCGAGCTGGATGAGGTGTGGTGGGAGTCTGCAGCTTGGGGAAGTGAATTACTCACTGAGAAGTTGTTTTTGAGCAACACAGGTGATGATGCACTGGATCTTCATTGATCCAAACCCCGATTCTTTAATGATCTGGGAATGTCTCTTGCCAATAATGGGTAGAAGCAAGAGAGCTTTTTTTCTCTGCTTAACTCTAAGTTTGCACATCTGCTCACACTCCTCTACCTTTGGCTCTAAAACTTGGCTTCTGGACAGCTCTAGGGTGTCTCCAAAAGCAGCATGCTCAGTCAGTGGCACCTCCCATCAGGCTGCCCAGAAGGTGCCTGCTCTAACCTCACACTGATGAAACACAGGGTTTTCAGTGTCCCCTGGGAGAAACCAGGACATGACATGGGGCTGATTGTGCCAGGCATCCACACATCCAGGCATCAGCACGGCCCTGAATTCTACTGCAACATCACTTCTAACTCCCTTTCCTTTCTGCTCCATTCACTTCTGAATACACACTGGGTGAACCAGCTCACATTTATACAGGTAACACACCTGGAAATGAAGCACACCAGCTACAAGTGATACATATATCTATAACCTTTTTTCTTAAATATAGATCTATATAAATATAAATATATGATATAAAACCTGTAAAAACCTGTGGCACTGAGAACTGCCAGTCTTCTTTACCTGAGTAGACCGCCTGTGAGTCCCTGTTGACTTCCTTGCAGTTTGATGGGCTTGAGCTGTTCAATGTTTGCTCTCAGCCCAGGCTGTCCTGCACTGCCTGTGTCTGTTTTGAGGGATGAAAGGACAGCCTGAGATTTGTGTGCAAGGACTTTGGCACCTTGTGCCCCAGGCAGTGTTTGCTCAGCTGAGGTTATGTCTTGGTCAGTGGCTAAGTCCCACTGTGCCAGGAGGAAGGCACTGCCTTGTCCTCTGCTGCAGTGCATGGACAAGGCCCTTCAGCACCTGGGTTCCTGTGTTTGCATCCTGTTTGTGATATCCAGACTCAGGATAAAACACTTGGCAGCTCAAGGTCAGAGCCTTCACATGCAGGATCTGCCTTTCAGCAAGCTTTGGTGATAATGCTGACAAAACTTAGCAGCCTTTATTTCCTGAGCCAAAGGGTAACTGTGGGGAGGCCTTTGAGCCTTTTAGGGGAACTTCTAGACTAATGTCCTGGAAGAATTTGCCACAGGTTTAGAGCATGCCTCAGTGCTTAGGGTGAGCAAAAGGGGCTTCTGCAGCACTGTGTTAATCTGCCCTTTCCCTGCAGGCCATTGCCCCTTGCCCTGTCCTGGTACTGCCCCTGTGCCCATTGTCCTGACCCCACACTTTAACCAGGACATTGCACTGGTTTCTCATCTTCTGTCCCTGGACTCCTTCAGCATGGCTCTACAATAAACCCTGCTGGAACTCTTACAGAGACCCTTTCAGTCCTTCTTTGCTGACCTGTGATGTGAGTGTGGGTTGAGTGACTGTGCCTGTCTGAGCAGCTTTCTCAGAAGATGCTTTTGGGAGGCAGCAGCAAACACCATCCATTTTCCACACTGCTACATAACTGGAGTTGCTGCCCTGGATCCCCCTCACCTTCCCTCTGCAGGTCCCCAGTGCCCAGAGAGATGCCATTCTGTCCCTGCCCCTGCTGGAACTCTCTGGAAGACTCCAGGAAGGGTCTCTGTCCCCCAGGACCGTCCTCTACACCTACTTGGAGAAGGTGAGTGTCCATCCACAGTGAGATAGACAAAGCAAATCTTTGACATTCTCCATGCCACACTGTGTGTGCTGGTGGCTGAAAAGGCTCGTTGGAGCTGGATTATGACCAGCCTTTAATACAGGAGATATTGAGAGAAAAACGTGCTCTGTCTCCTGGGTCAGATCCTCTGAGCTGGCTTGAGCTGGGATGCTCTGGGGAGGGGGTCACTCAGGCTGTATTTTGTAAATCAAGGTAGCTGCTGGATGCAGCTGTGCAATGATGCTGTTCTTATCCATCACCTGTTCCCAACAAAGGCCCTGGAAGTGACCCAGCAGACAAACTGCTTGCGACACTTTATCCCAGAGTGTGAGGAGCAGCTCCGGGAAATTGAGCGGCGCACGGAGAAGGGGCTGCTCTACGGCATCCCCGTCAGCATCAAGGACCACATCGGCCACAAGGTGCTTCCCTTTGTGCTTCTGGATGTCCCAGCGTGGGTGGGGAAGTGGTGGGAGATGGACAATGGGGAAGGGGCCCAATCCTTCTCTGTCTGCACCACAGGAAACTTGGCTGTGTCTGAGGCAGCTGCAGTGAGCACTCACTCACTCACTCCCCCCACAGTGGGATGTGGGAGAGAGAATAGAAAGGGTTAAAGTGAGAAAACTTGTGGGTTGCGATAAAGACAGTTTATTAGATAAACTGCACACAAGCAAAGCAAAACAAGGAATTAATTCACCACATCCCTTGGGCAGGCAGGTGTTCAGCCACCCCCAGGAGAGCAGGGCTCCATCATGTGTGATGATAACTGGGAAACCCCAAGTTTCCCAGTTACCATCACCACAAACATCACCCAAACATCTTCCCTTCCTTCCTCTTCCCCCAGCTTTCTATGCTGAGCATGACTCCATATGGCATGGAATGTCCCTCTGGTCACTTGGGGTCAGCTGTCCTGGCTGTCCCCTCCCTGTCCCTCATCCCCAGCCTGCTCACTGGTGAGGCAGTGCGAGCTCTGTGCAAGCCCTGCTCAGTAATGACAACAACATCCCTGTGTTATCAACACTGTTTACAACACAAAATCCAAAACACAGCCCTGTAGTTGCTACTGTGAAGAAAATAAACTCTAGCCCAGCCAAAAGCAGCACAAACCTTCATCAGCAGAGAAAAACCAGGGATGAACAGTTAGAGGCACAAATGATTTCTCCTCTGATATGTGATACAGTACAGGCTGCACTAAAGTTGAGCCCCAAATACCAAAGGCTAACTGAAAAAGGCTCATACATTTTGGTTACCTGAGGTTATTCCTTCCCTGAACATCCACTGGTGGATTCACTTGGACAGCAGGATGCTGGGTTTGATCCTGAGCTGGTGCACCTCTGGAGTATGGAGCTGCATTTGGGTCAGGGGAGAAAAGGAGCAAGGAAAAGAGCAAGGAGAACTTCAGAAGAAGCTCTAACCCAGTGAGTGCTTGGCAGCCCTCTGCCAAGGATGGAAGGAGAGGGAGTCCTTCAAGCAAAGGCATTCAAGGGAGTGTGTGACGGTGTTCACAGGGGTCCAAGGATGAGGGCAGAGACGAGGATCTGACTCCTCCCATGTTTCAGAAGGCTTAATTTATTATTTTATGATATATATTACATTAAAACTATACTAAAAGAATAGAAGAAAGGATTTCATCAGAAGGCTAACTAAGAATAGAAAAAGAAGGAATGAATAACAAGGGCTTGTGTCCCAGACAGAGAGTCTGAGCCAGCTGACTGTGACTGGCCATTAATTAGAAACAACCACATGAGGCCAATCACACATGCACTGTTGCATTCCACAGCAGCAGATAATCATTGTTTACATTTTGTTACTGAGGCCTCTCAGCTTCTCAGGAGGAAAAATCCTAAGGAAAGGATTTTTCGTAAAAGATGTCTTTGACAGGAGTGGGTTGGTACAAAACACAACCCCTGAAGGAACGCCAGAGCATCCTTCCAAAAGAGCAAGGGAAGTGCAGTGACTGTGTCCCTTGTCCTTTCTCCTCTCTGCAGGGGCACCTGGCAACCTGTGGGCTCATGCAGTGCCTGGACACTGTGATGGAGGAGGACAGTGTCCTGGTCAAGGTCCTGAAGAAACAAGGGGCCATCCCATTTGCAATGACCAACGTGCCACAATCCCTCTTCAGGTGACATGCATCATCAAAAATCTGGTTGTGCTTCTGAAGGAAAATCCCAGCCTGTAGGGCCCTGGACAGGCTCCTGAGACCTGTCCTGGAGAGTCCCTTTTCCATTATCTGGCAACAATCTCAAGTGAAAGAGCTGTCAGATAAAAGATAAAGAGGGGGGAAAGCCTACCATGAGTTAAGAGAAATGGAGTGCACTTGTGCATGGGAGGGAGAGCAGAGGCTCGTGGGAATGAGCTGTGTCCTGAGGGATTTACAGGGAGCAAATGGCTGCAGATCTTTAGGGGAAGATGAGACAGGATCAGAAACTGCTGCAGCAAATCTCTTAACTGAGGGTGGTCCCTTTCTCTCTGCAGCAGCCCAGCTTCAGGATGAAAGGATGGGGTTGGCTGTGCCCCACAGGCTCTCTGCAGAGGAAAACAAACAAACCCAAGGCACTGGCTGCTCCTCACAGCCTCTTTCCTTTCTTTCTTTGCTCTCCCCAGCTACGAATGCAGCAACCCCATCTTTGGGCAGACCTTGAAC